>NC_142035.1:90313312-90684812 GCF_982192425.1 Myodes glareolus | reverse complement strand
GGCACTTTCAAAGGAAAGTGATTTTCTCTGAAAGGACAGCATTTAGAAAGTGAAGCAACACTCCATTCACTTCGCACAGTGAATTGAAGTGTTGGAACAGACTGCTTCTCTCTCAGAGAAACTGATGTGAGTTTTTTGTGAAAGCTTGTAAGTAGCTTAAGGCACTTTCAAAGGAAAGTGATTTTCTCTGACAGGACAGCATTTAGAAAGTGAAGCAACACTCCATTCATTTCGCACAGTGAATTGAAGTGTTGGAACAGACTGCTTCTCTTTCAGAGAAACGCATGTGAATTTCTGTTCAATGCTTGTAAGTAGCTTAAGGCACTTTCAAAGGAAAGTGATTTTCTCGGAAAGGACAGCATTTAGAAAGTAAAGCAACACTCCATTCACTTCGCACAGTGAATTGAAGTGTTGGAACAGACTGCTTCTCTTTCAGAGAAACGCATGTGAATTTCTGTTGAATGCTTGTAAGTAGCTTAAGGCACTTTAAAAGGAAAGTGATTTTCTCTAAAATTACAGCATTTAGAAAGTAGAGCAACACTCCATTCACTTCGCACAGTGAATTGATGTGTTGGAACAGACTGCTTCTTTTTCAGAGAAACTCATGTGATTTGCTGGTGAATGCTTGTAAGTAGCTTAAGGCATTTTCAAAGAAGAGTGATTTTCTCTGAAAGAACAGCATTTAAAAAGTGAAGCAACACTCCATTAACTTCACACAGTGAATTGAAGTGTTGGAACAGACTGCTTCTCTTTCTGAGAAACTCATGTGAGTTGCTGGTGAATGCTTGTAAGAAGCTTAAGGCAGTTTCAAAGGAAAGTGATTTTCTCTGAAAGAACAGCATTTAGAAAGTGAAGCAACCCTCCATTCACTTCGCACAGTGAGTTGAATTGTTGGAACAGACTGCTTCTCTTTCAGAGAAACGCATGTGATTTGCTGGTGAATGCTTGTAAGTAGCTTAAGGCACTTTCAAAGGAAAGTGGTATTCTCTGAAAGTACAGCATTTAGAAAGTGAAGCAACACTCCATTCACTTCGCACAGTGAATTGAAGTGTTGGAACAGACTGCTTCTCTTTCAGAGAAACGGATGTGTGTTTTTTGTGAAAGCTTGTAAGTAGCTTAAGGCACTTTCAAAGGAAAGTGATTTTCTCTGAAAGGACAGCATTTAGAAAGTGAAGCAACACTCCATTCACTTCGCACAGTGAATTGAAGTGTTGGAACAAACTGCTTCTCTTTCAGAGAAACGGATGTGTGTTTTTTGTGAAAGCTTGTAAGTACCTTAAGGCACTTTCAAGGAAAGTGATTTTCTCTGAAAGAACAGCATTTAGAAAGTGAAGGAACCCTCCATTCACTTCGCACAGTGAATTGAAGTGTTGGAACAGACTGCTTCTCTTTCAGAGAAACGCATGTGAATTTCTGTTCAATGCTTGTAAGTTGCTTAAGGCACTTTCAAAGGAAAGTGATTTTCTCTAAAATTACAGCATTTAGAAAGTAGAGCAACACTCCATTCACTTCGCACAGTGAATTGATGTGTTGGAACAGACTGCTTCTTTTTCAGAGAAACTCATGTGATTTGCTGGTGAATGCTTGTAAGTAGCTTAAGGCATTTTCAAAGAAGAGTGATTTTCTCTGAAAGAACAGCATTTAAAAAGTGAAGCAACCCTCCATTAACTTCACACAGTGAATTGAAGTGTTGGAACAGACTGCTTCTCTTTCTGAGAAACTCATGTGAGTTGCTGGTGAATGCTTTTAAGAAGCTTAAGGCAGTTTCAAAGGAAAGTGATTTTCTCTGAAAGAACAGCATTTAGAAAGTGAAGCAACCCTCCATTAACTTCGCACAGTGAATTGAATTGTTGGAACAGACTGCTTCTCTTTCAGAGAAACGCATGTGATTTGCTGGTGAATGCTTGTAAGTAGCTTAAGGCACTTTCAAAGGAAAGTGGTATTCTCTGAAAGTACAGCATTTAGAAAGTGAAGCAACACTCCATTCACTTCGCACAGTGAATTGAAGTGTTGGAACAGACTGCTTCTCTTTCAGAGAAACGGATGTGTGTTTTTTGTGAAAGCTTGTAAGTAGCTTAAGGCACTTTCAAAGGAAAGTGATTTTCTCTGAAAGGACAGCATTTAGAAAGTGAAGCAACACTCCATTCACTTCGCACAGTGAATTGAAGTGTTGGAACAGACTGCTTCTCTTTCAGAGAAACGGATGTGTGTTTTTTGTGAAAGCTTGTAAGTAGCTTAAGGCACTTTCAAAGGAAAGTGATTTTCTCTGAAAGGACAGCATTTAAAAAGTGAAGCAACACTCCATTCACTTCGCACAGTGAATTGAAGTGTTGGAACAAACTGCTTCTCTTTCAGAGAAACGGATGTGTGTTTTTTGTGAAAGCTTGTAAGTACCTTAGGCACTTTCAAGGAAAGTGATTTTCGCTGAAAGAACAGCATTTAGAAAGTGAAGCAACACTCCATTCACTTCGCACAGTGAATTGAAGTGTTGGAACAGACTGCTTCTCTTTCAGAGAAACGCATGTGAATTTCTGTTCAATGCTTGTAAGTAGCTTAAGGCACTTTCAAAGGAAAGTGATTTTCTCTAAAATTACAGCATTTAGAAAGTAGAGCAACACTCCATTCACTTCGCACAGTGAATTGAAGTGTTGGAACAGACTGCTTCTCTTTCAGAGAAACGGATGTGTGTTTTTTGTGAAAGCTTGTAAGTAGCTTAAGGCACTTTCAAAGGAAAGTGATTTTCTCTGAAAGGACAGCATTTAGAAAGTGAAGCAACACTCCATTCACTTCGCACAGTGAATTGAAGTGTTGGAACAAACGGCTTCTCTTTCAGAGAAACGGATGTGTGTTTTTTGTGAAAGCTTGTAAGTACCTTAAGGCACTTTCAAGGAAAGTGATTTTCTCTGAAAGAACAGCATTTAGAAAGTGAAGGAACCCTCCATTCACTTCGCACAGTGAATTGAAATGTTGGAACAGACTGCTTCTCTTTCAGAGAAACGCATGTGAATTTCTGTTCAATGCTTGTAAGTTGCTTAAGGCACTTTCAAAGGAAAGTGATTTTCTCTAAAATTACAGCATTTAGAAAGTAGAGCAACACTCCATTCACTTCGCACAGTGAATTGATGTGTTGGAACAGACTGCTTCTTTTTCAGAGAAACTCATGTGATTTGCTGGTGAATGCTTGTAAGTAGCTTAAGGCATTTTCAAAGAAGAGTGATTTTCTCTGAAAGAACAGCATTTAAAAAGTGAAGCAACCCTCCATTAACTTCACACAGTGAATTGAAGTGTTGGAACAGACTGCTTCTCTTTCTGAGAAACTCATGTGAGTTGCTGGTGAATGCTTTTAAGAAGCTTAAGGCAGTTTCAAAGGAAAGTGATTTTCTCTGAAAGAACAGCATTTAGAAAGTGAAGCAACCCTCCATTAACTTCGCACAGTGAATTGAATTGTTGGAACAGACTGCTTCTCTTTCAGAGAAACGCATGTGATTTGCTGGTGAATGCTTGTAAGTAGCTTAAGGCACTTTCAAAGGAAAGTGGTATTCTCTGAAAGTACAGCATTTAGAAAGTGAAGCAACACTCCATTCACTTCGCACAGTGAATTGAAGTGTTGGAACAGACTGCTTCTCTTTCAGAGAAACGGATGTGTGTTTTTTGTGAAAGCTTGTAAGTAGCTTAAGGCACTTTCAAAGGAAAGTGATTTTCTCTGAAAGGACAGCATTTAGAAAGTGAAGCAACACTCCATTCACTTCGCACAGTGAATTGAAGTGTTGGAACAGACTGCTTCTCTTTCAGAGAAACGGATGTGTGTTTTTTGTGAAAGCTTGTAAGTAGCTTAAGGCACTTTCAAAGGAAAGTGATTTTCTCTGAAAGGACAGCATTTAAAAAGTGAAGCAACACTCCATTCACTTCGCACAGTGAATTGAAGTGTTGGAACAAACTGCTTCTCTTTCAGAGAAACGGATGTGTGTTTTTTGTGAAAGCTTGTAAGTACCTTAGGCACTTTCAAGGAAAGTGATTTTCGCTGAAAGAACAGCATTTAGAAAGTGAAGCAACACTCCATTCACTTCGCACAGTGAATTGAAGTGTTGGAACAGACTGCTTCTCTTTCAGAGAAACGCATGTGAATTTCTGTTCAATGCTTGTAAGTAGCTTAAGGCACTTTCAAAGGAAAGTGATTTTCTCTAAAATTACAGCATTTAGAAAGTAGAGCAACACTCCATTCACTTCGCACAGTGAATTGATGTGTTGGAACAGACTGCTTCTTTTTCAGAGAAACTCATGTGATTTGCTGGTGAATGCTTGTAAGTGGCTAAGGCATTTTCAAAGAAGAGTGATTTTCTCTGAAAGAACAGCATTTAAAAAGTGAAGCAACACTCCATTAACTTCACACAGTGAATTGAAGTGTTGGAACAGACTGCTTCTCTTTCTGAGAAACTCATGTGAGTTGCTGGTGAATGCTTGTAAGAAGCTTAAGGCAGTTTCAAAGGAAAGTGATTTTCTCTGAAAGAACAGCATTTAGAAAGTGAAGCAACCCTCCATTCACTTCGCACAGTGAATTGAATTGTTGGAACAGACTGCTTCTCTTTCACAGAAACGCATGTGATTTGCTGGTGAATGCTTGTAAGTAGCTTAAGGCACTTTCAAAGGAAAGTGGTATTCTCTGAAAGTACAGCATTTAGAAAGTGAAGCAACACTCCATTCACTTCGCACAGTGAATTGAAGTGTTGGAACAGACTGCTTCTCTTTCAGAGAAACGCATGTGTGTTTTTTGTGAAAGCTTGTAAGTAGCTTAAGGCACTTTCAAAGGAAAGTGATTTTCTCTGAAAGGACAGCATTTAGAAAGTGAAGCAACACTCCATTCACTTCGCACAGTGAATTGAAGTGTTGGAACAAACTGCTTCTCTTTCAGAGAAACGGATGTGTGTTTTTTGTGAAAGCTTGTAAGTACCTCAAGGCACTTTCAAGGAAAGTGATTTTCTCTGAAAGAACAGCATTTAGAAAGTGAAGCAACACTCCATTCACTTCGCACAGTGAATTGAAGTGTTGGAACAGACTGCTTCTCTTTCAGAGAAACGCATGTGAATTTCTGTTCAATGCTTGTAAGTAGCTTAAGGCACTTTCAAAGGAAAGTGATTTTCTCTGAAAGGACAGCATTTAGAAAGTGAAGCAACACTCCATTCACTTCGCACAGTGAATTGAAGTGTTGGAACAGACTGCTTCTCTTTCAGAGAAACGCATGTGAATTTCTGTTGAATGCTTGTAAGTAGCTTAAGGCGCTTTCAAAGGAAAGTGATTTACTCTGAAAGGACAGCATGTAGAAAGTGAAGCAACACTCCATTCCCTTCGCACAGTGAATTGAAGTGTTGGAACAGACTGCTTCTCTTTCAGGGAAACGGATGTGTGTTTTTTGTGAAAGCTTGTAAGTAGCTTAAGGCACTTTCAAAGGAAAGTGATTTTCTCTGAAAGGACAGCATTTAGAAAGTGAAGCAACACTCCATTCACTTCGCACAGTGAATTGAAGTGTTGGAACAGAGTGCTTCTCTTTCAGGGAAACGCATGTGAGTTTTTTGTGAAAGCTTGTAAGTAGCTTAAGGCACTTTCAAAGGAAAGTGATTTTCTCTGAAAGGACAGCATTTAGAAAGTGAAGCAACACTCCATTCACTTCGCACAGTGAATTGAAGTGTTGGAACAGACTGCTTCTCTCTCAGAGAAACTGATGTGAGTTTTTTGTGAAAGCTTGTAAGTAGCTTAAGGCACTTTCAAAGGAAAGTGATTTTCTCTGACAGGACAGCATTTAGAAAGTGAAGCAACACTCCATTCATTTCGCACAGTGAATTGAAGTGTTGGAACAGACTGCTTCTCTTTCAGAGAAACGCATGTGAATTTCTGTTCAATGCTTGTAAGTAGCTTAAGGCACTTTCAAAGGAAAGTGATTTTCTCGGAAAGGACAGCATTTAGAAAGTAAAGCAACACTCCATTCACTTCGCACAGTGAATTGAAGTGTTGGAACAGACTGCTTCTCTTTCAGAGAAACGCATGTGAATTTCTGTTGAATGCTTGTAAGTAGCTTAAGGCACTTTAAAAGGAAAGTGATTTTCTCTAAAATTACAGCATTTAGAAAGTAGAGCAACACTCCATTCACTTCGCACAGTGAATTGATGTGTTGGAACAGACTGCTTCTTTTTCAGAGAAACTCATGTGATTTGCTGGTGAATGCTTGTAAGTAGCTTAAGGCATTTTCAAAGAAGAGTGATTTTCTCTGAAAGAACAGCATTTAAAAAGTGAAGCAACACTCCATTAACTTCACACAGTGAATTGAAGTGTTGGAACAGACTGCTTCTCTTTCTGAGAAACTCATGTGAGTTGCTGGTGAATGCTTGTAAGAAGCTTAAGGCAGTTTCAAAGGAAAGTGATTTTCTCTGAAAGAACAGCATTTAGAAAGTGAAGCAACCCTCCATTCACTTCGCACAGTGAGTTGAATTGTTGGAACAGACTGCTTCTCTTTCAGAGAAACGCATGTGATTTGCTGGTGAATGCTTGTAAGTAGCTTAAGGCACTTTCAAAGGAAAGTGGTATTCTCTGAAAGTACAGCATTTAGAAAGTGAAGCAACACTCCATTCACTTCGCACAGTGAATTGAAGTGTTGGAACAGACTGCTTCTCTTTCAGAGAAACGGATGTGTGTTTTTTGTGAAAGCTTGTAAGTAGCTTAAGGCACTTTCAAAGGAAAGTGATTTTCTCTGAAAGGACAGCATTTAGAAAGTGAAGCAACACTCCATTCACTTCGCACAGTGAATTGAAGTGTTGGAACAAACTGCTTCTCTTTCAGAGAAACGGATGTGTGTTTTTTGTGAAAGCTTGTAAGTACCTTAAGGCACTTTCAAGGAAAGTGATTTTCTCTGAAAGAACAGCATTTAGAAAGTGAAGGAACCCTCCATTCACTTCGCACAGTGAATTGAAGTGTTGGAACAGACTGCTTCTCTTTCAGAGAAACGCATGTGAATTTCTGTTCAATGCTTGTAAGTTGCTTAAGGCACTTTCAAAGGAAAGTGATTTTCTCTAAAATTACAGCATTTAGAAAGTAGAGCAACACTCCATTCACTTCGCACAGTGAATTGATGTGTTGGAACAGACTGCTTCTTTTTCAGAGAAACTCATGTGATTTGCTGGTGAATGCTTGTAAGTAGCTTAAGGCATTTTCAAAGAAGAGTGATTTTCTCTGAAAGAACAGCATTTAAAAAGTGAAGCAACCCTCCATTAACTTCACACAGTGAATTGAAGTGTTGGAACAGACTGCTTCTCTTTCTGAGAAACTCATGTGAGTTGCTGGTGAATGCTTTTAAGAAGCTTAAGGCAGTTTCAAAGGAAAGTGATTTTCTCTGAAAGAACAGCATTTAGAAAGTGAAGCAACCCTCCATTAACTTCGCACAGTGAATTGAATTGTTGGAACAGACTGCTTCTCTTTCAGAGAAACGCATGTGATTTGCTGGTGAATGCTTGTAAGTAGCTTAAGGCACTTTCAAAGGAAAGTGGTATTCTCTGAAAGTACAGCATTTAGAAAGTGAAGCAACACTCCATTCACTTCGCACAGTGAATTGAAGTGTTGGAACAGACTGCTTCTCTTTCAGAGAAACGGATGTGTGTTTTTTGTGAAAGCTTGTAAGTAGCTTAAGGCACTTTCAAAGGAAAGTGATTTTCTCTGAAAGGACAGCATTTAAAAAGTGAAGCAACACTCCATTCACTTCGCACAGTGAATTGAAGTGTTGGAACAAACTGCTTCTCTTTCAGAGAAACGGATGTGTGTTTTTTGTGAAAGCTTGTAAGTACCTTAGGCACTTTCAAGGAAAGTGATTTTCGCTGAAAGAACAGCATTTAGAAAGTGAAGCAACACTCCATTCACTTCGCACAGTGAATTGAAGTGTTGGAACAGACTGCTTCTCTTTCAGAGAAACGCATGTGAATTTCTGTTCAATGCTTGTAAGTAGCTTAAGGCACTTTCAAAGGAAAGTGATTTTCTCTAAAATTACAGCATTTAGAAAGTAGAGCAACACTCCATTCACTTCGCACAGTGAATTGATGTGTTGGAACAGACTGCTTCTTTTTCAGAGAAACTCATGTGATTTGCTGGTGAATGCTTGTAAGTGGCTAAGGCATTTTCAAAGAAGAGTGATTTTCTCTGAAAGAACAGCATTTAAAAAGTGAAGCAACACTCCATTAACTTCACACAGTGAATTGAAGTGTTGGAACAGACTGCTTCTCTTTCTGAGAAACTCATGTGAGTTGCTGGTGAATGCTTGTAAGAAGCTTAAGGCAGTTTCAAAGGAAAGTGATTTTCTCTGAAAGAACAGCATTTAGAAAGTGAAGCAACCCTCCATTCACTTCGCACAGTGAATTGAATTGTTGGAACAGACTGCTTCTCTTTCACAGAAACGCATGTGATTTGCTGGTGAATGCTTGTAAGTAGCTTAAGGCACTTTCAAAGGAAAGTGGTATTCTCTGAAAGTACAGCATTTAGAAAGTGAAGCAACACTCCATTCACTTCGCACAGTGAATTGAAGTGTTGGAACAGACTGCTTCTCTTTCAGAGAAACGCATGTGTGTTTTTTGTGAAAGCTTGTAAGTAGCTTAAGGCACTTTCAAAGGAAAGTGATTTTCTCTGAAAGGACAGCATTTAGAAAGTGAAGCAACACTCCATTCACTTCGCACAGTGAATTGAAGTGTTGGAACAAACTGCTTCTCTTTCAGAGAAACGGATGTGTGTTTTTTGTGAAAGCTTGTAAGTACCTCAAGGCACTTTCAAGGAAAGTGATTTTCTCTGAAAGAACAGCATTTAGAAAGTGAAGCAACACTCCATTCACTTCGCACAGTGAATTGAAGTGTTGGAACAGACTGCTTCTCTTTCAGAGAAACGCATGTGAATTTCTGTTCAATGCTTGTAAGTAGCTTAAGGCACTTTCAAAGGAAAGTGATTTTCTCTGAAAGGACAGCATTTAGAAAGTGAAGCAACACTCCATTCACTTCGCACAGTGAATTGAAGTGTTGGAACAGACTGCTTCTCTTTCAGAGAAACGCATGTGAATTTCTGTTGAATGCTTGTAAGTAGCTTAAGGCGCTTTCAAAGGAAAGTGATTTACTCTGAAAGGACAGCATGTAGAAAGTGAAGCAACACTCCATTCCCTTCGCACAGTGAATTGAAGTGTTGGAACAGACTGCTTCTCTTTCAGGGAAACGGATGTGTGTTTTTTGTGAAAGCTTGTAAGTAGCTTAAGGCACTTTCAAAGGAAAGTGATTTTCTCTGAAAGGACAGCATTTAGAAAGTGAAGCAACACTCCATTCACTTCGCACAGTGAATTGAAGTGTTGGAACAGAGTGCTTCTCTTTCAGGGAAACGCATGTGAGTTTTTTGTGAAAGCTTGTAAGTAGCTTAAGGCACTTTCAAAGGAAAGTGATTTTCTCTGAAAGGACAGCATTTAGAAAGTGAAGCAACACTCCATTCACTTCGCACAGTGAATTGAAGTGTTGGAACAGACTGCTTCTCTCTCAGAGAAACTGATGTGAGTTTTTTGTGAAAGCTTGTAAGTAGCTTAAGGCACTTTCAAAGGAAAGTGATTTTCTCTGACAGGACAGCATTTAGAAAGTGAAGCAACACTCCATTCATTTCGCACAGTGAATTGAAGTGTTGGAACAGACTGCTTCTCTTTCAGAGAAACGCATGTGAATTTCTGTTCAATGCTTGTAAGTAGCTTAAGGCACTTTCAAAGGAAAGTGATTTTCTCGGAAAGGACAGCATTTAGAAAGTAAAGCAACACTCCATTCACTTCGCACAGTGAATTGAAGTGTTGGAACAGACTGCTTCTCTTTCAGAGAAACGCATGTGAATTTCTGTTGAATGCTTGTAAGTAGCTTAAGGCACTTTAAAAGGAAAGTGATTTTCTCTAAAATTACAGCATTTAGAAAGTAGAGCAACACTCCATTCACTTCGCACAGTGAATTGATGTGTTGGAACAGACTGCTTCTTTTTCAGAGAAACTCATGTGATTTGCTGGTGAATGCTTGTAAGTAGCTTAAGGCATTTTCAAAGAAGAGTGATTTTCTCTGAAAGAACAGCATTTAAAAAGTGAAGCAACACTCCATTAACTTCACACAGTGAATTGAAGTGTTGGAACAGACTGCTTCTCTTTCTGAGAAACTCATGTGAGTTGCTGGTGAATGCTTGTAAGAAGCTTAAGGCAGTTTCAAAGGAAAGTGATTTTCTCTGAAAGAACAGCATTTAGAAAGTGAAGCAACCCTCCATTCACTTCGCACAGTGAGTTGAATTGTTGGAACAGACTGCTTCTCTTTCAGAGAAACGCATGTGATTTGCTGGTGAATGCTTGTAAGTAGCTTAAGGCACTTTCAAAGGAAAGTGGTATTCTCTGAAAGTACAGCATTTAGAAAGTGAAGCAACACTCCATTCACTTCGCACAGTGAATTGAAGTGTTGGAACAGACTGCTTCTCTTTCAGAGAAACGGATGTGTGTTTTTTGTGAAAGCTTGTAAGTAGCTTAAGGCACTTTCAAAGGAAAGTGATTTTCTCTGAAAGGACAGCATTTAGAAAGTGAAGCAACACTCCATTCACTTCGCACAGTGAATTGAAGTGTTGGAACAAACTGCTTCTCTTTCAGAGAAACGGATGTGTGTTTTTTGTGAAAGCTTGTAAGTACCTTAAGGCACTTTCAAGGAAAGTGATTTTCTCTGAAAGAACAGCATTTAGAAAGTGAAGGAACCCTCCATTCACTTCGCACAGTGAATTGAAGTGTTGGAACAGACTGCTTCTCTTTCAGAGAAACGCATGTGAATTTCTGTTCAATGCTTGTAAGTTGCTTAAGGCACTTTCAAAGGAAAGTGATTTTCTCTAAAATTACAGCATTTAGAAAGTAGAGCAACACTCCATTCACTTCGCACAGTGAATTGATGTGTTGGAACAGACTGCTTCTTTTTCAGAGAAACTCATGTGATTTGCTGGTGAATGCTTGTAAGTAGCTTAAGGCATTTTCAAAGAAGAGTGATTTTCTCTGAAAGAACAGCATTTAAAAAGTGAAGCAACCCTCCATTAACTTCACACAGTGAATTGAAGTGTTGGAACAGACTGCTTCTCTTTCTGAGAAACTCATGTGAGTTGCTGGTGAATGCTTTTAAGAAGCTTAAGGCAGTTTCAAAGGAAAGTGATTTTCTCTGAAAGAACAGCATTTAGAAAGTGAAGCAACCCTCCATTAACTTCGCACAGTGAATTGAATTGTTGGAACAGACTGCTTCTCTTTCAGAGAAACGCATGTGATTTGCTGGTGAATGCTTGTAAGTAGCTTAAGGCACTTTCAAAGGAAAGTGGTATTCTCTGAAAGTACAGCATTTAGAAAGTGAAGCAACACTCCATTCACTTCGCACAGTGAATTGAAGTGTTGGAACAGACTGCTTCTCTTTCAGAGAAACGGATGTGTGTTTTTTGTGAAAGCTTGTAAGTAGCTTAAGGCACTTTCAAAGGAAAGTGATTTTCTCTGAAAGGACAGCATTTAGAAAGTGAAGCAACACTCCATTCACTTCGCACAGTGAATTGAAGTGTTGGAACAGACTGCTTCTCTTTCAGAGAAACGGATGTGTGTTTTTTGTGAAAGCTTGTAAGTAGCTTAAGGCACTTTCAAAGGAAAGTGATTTTCTCTGAAAGGACAGCATTTAAAAAGTGAAGCAACACTCCATTCACTTCGCACAGTGAATTGAAGTGTTGGAACAAACTGCTTCTCTTTCAGAGAAACGGATGTGTGTTTTTTGTGAAAGCTTGTAAGTACCTTAGGCACTTTCAAGGAAAGTGATTTTCGCTGAAAGAACAGCATTTAGAAAGTGAAGCAACACTCCATTCACTTCGCACAGTGAATTGAAGTGTTGGAACAGACTGCTTCTCTTTCAGAGAAACGCATGTGAATTTCTGTTCAATGCTTGTAAGTAGCTTAAGGCACTTTCAAAGGAAAGTGATTTTCTCTAAAATTACAGCATTTAGAAAGTAGAGCAACACTCCATTCACTTCGCACAGTGAATTGAAGTGTTGGAACAGACTGCTTCTCTTTCAGAGAAACGGATGTGTGTTTTTTGTGAAAGCTTGTAAGTAGCTTAAGGCACTTTCAAAGGAAAGTGATTTTCTCTGAAAGGACAGCATTTAGAAAGTGAAGCAACACTCCATTCACTTCGCACAGTGAATTGAAGTGTTGGAACAAACGGCTTCTCTTTCAGAGAAACGGATGTGTGTTTTTTGTGAAAGCTTGTAAGTACCTTAAGGCACTTTCAAGGAAAGTGATTTTCTCTGAAAGAACAGCATTTAGAAAGTGAAGGAACCCTCCATTCACTTCGCACAGTGAATTGAAATGTTGGAACAGACTGCTTCTCTTTCAGAGAAACGCATGTGAATTTCTGTTCAATGCTTGTAAGTTGCTTAAGGCACTTTCAAAGGAAAGTGATTTTCTCTAAAATTACAGCATTTAGAAAGTAGAGCAACACTCCATTCACTTCGCACAGTGAATTGATGTGTTGGAACAGACTGCTTCTTTTTCAGAGAAACTCATGTGATTTGCTGGTGAATGCTTGTAAGTAGCTTAAGGCATTTTCAAAGAAGAGTGATTTTCTCTGAAAGAACAGCATTTAAAAAGTGAAGCAACCCTCCATTAACTTCACACAGTGAATTGAAGTGTTGGAACAGACTGCTTCTCTTTCTGAGAAACTCATGTGAGTTGCTGGTGAATGCTTTTAAGAAGCTTAAGGCAGTTTCAAAGGAAAGTGATTTTCTCTGAAAGAACAGCATTTAGAAAGTGAAGCAACCCTCCATTAACTTCGCACAGTGAATTGAATTGTTGGAACAGACTGCTTCTCTTTCAGAGAAACGCATGTGATTTGCTGGTGAATGCTTGTAAGTAGCTTAAGGCACTTTCAAAGGAAAGTGGTATTCTCTGAAAGTACAGCATTTAGAAAGTGAAGCAACACTCCATTCACTTCGCACAGTGAATTGAAGTGTTGGAACAGACTGCTTCTCTTTCAGAGAAACGGATGTGTGTTTTTTGTGAAAGCTTGTAAGTAGCTTAAGGCACTTTCAAAGGAAAGTGATTTTCTCTGAAAGGACAGCATTTAGAAAGTGAAGCAACACTCCATTCACTTCGCACAGTGAATTGAAGTGTTGGAACAGACTGCTTCTCTTTCAGAGAAACGGATGTGTGTTTTTTGTGAAAGCTTGTAAGTAGCTTAAGGCACTTTCAAAGGAAAGTGATTTTCTCTGAAAGGACAGCATTTAAAAAGTGAAGCAACACTCCATTCACTTCGCACAGTGAATTGAAGTGTTGGAACAAACTGCTTCTCTTTCAGAGAAACGGATGTGTGTTTTTTGTGAAAGCTTGTAAGTACCTTAGGCACTTTCAAGGAAAGTGATTTTCGCTGAAAGAACAGCATTTAGAAAGTGAAGCAACACTCCATTCACTTCGCACAGTGAATTGAAGTGTTGGAACAGACTGCTTCTCTTTCAGAGAAACGCATGTGAATTTCTGTTCAATGCTTGTAAGTAGCTTAAGGCACTTTCAAAGGAAAGTGATTTTCTCTAAAATTACAGCATTTAGAAAGTAGAGCAACACTCCATTCACTTCGCACAGTGAATTGATGTGTTGGAACAGACTGCTTCTTTTTCAGAGAAACTCATGTGATTTGCTGGTGAATGCTTGTAAGTGGCTAAGGCATTTTCAAAGAAGAGTGATTTTCTCTGAAAGAACAGCATTTAAAAAGTGAAGCAACACTCCATTAACTTCACACAGTGAATTGAAGTGTTGGAACAGACTGCTTCTCTTTCTGAGAAACTCATGTGAGTTGCTGGTGAATGCTTGTAAGAAGCTTAAGGCAGTTTCAAAGGAAAGTGATTTTCTCTGAAAGAACAGCATTTAGAAAGTGAAGCAACCCTCCATTCACTTCGCACAGTGAATTGAATTGTTGGAACAGACTGCTTCTCTTTCACAGAAACGCATGTGATTTGCTGGTGAATGCTTGTAAGTAGCTTAAGGCACTTTCAAAGGAAAGTGGTATTCTCTGAAAGTACAGCATTTAGAAAGTGAAGCAACACTCCATTCACTTCGCACAGTGAATTGAAGTGTTGGAACAGACTGCTTCTCTTTCAGAGAAACGCATGTGTGTTTTTTGTGAAAGCTTGTAAGTAGCTTAAGGCACTTTCAAAGGAAAGTGATTTTCTCTGAAAGGACAGCATTTAGAAAGTGAAGCAACACTCCATTCACTTCGCACAGTGAATTGAAGTGTTGGAACAAACTGCTTCTCTTTCAGAGAAACGGATGTGTGTTTTTTGTGAAAGCTTGTAAGTACCTCAAGGCACTTTCAAGGAAAGTGATTTTCTCTGAAAGAACAGCATTTAGAAAGTGAAGCAACACTCCATTCACTTCGCACAGTGAATTGAAGTGTTGGAACAGACTGCTTCTCTTTCAGAGAAACGCATGTGAATTTCTGTTCAATGCTTGTAAGTAGCTTAAGGCACTTTCAAAGGAAAGTGATTTTCTCTGAAAGGACAGCATTTAGAAAGTGAAGCAACACTCCATTCACTTCGCACAGTGAATTGAAGTGTTGGAACAGACTGCTTCTCTTTCAGAGAAACGCATGTGAATTTCTGTTGAATGCTTGTAAGTAGCTTAAGGCGCTTTCAAAGGAAAGTGATTTACTCTGAAAGGACAGCATGTAGAAAGTGAAGCAACACTCCATTCCCTTCGCACAGTGAATTGAAGTGTTGGAACAGACTGCTTCTCTTTCAGGGAAACGGATGTGTGTTTTTTGTGAAAGCTTGTAAGTAGCTTAAGGCACTTTCAAAGGAAAGTGATTTTCTCTGAAAGGACAGCATTTAGAAAGTGAAGCAACACTCCATTCACTTCGCACAGTGAATTGAAGTGTTGGAACAGAGTGCTTCTCTTTCAGGGAAACGCATGTGAGTTTTTTGTGAAAGCTTGTAAGTAGCTTAAGGCACTTTCAAAGGAAAGTGATTTTCTCTGAAAGGACAGCATTTAGAAAGTGAAGCAACACTCCATTCACTTCGCACAGTGAATTGAAGTGTTGGAACAGACTGCTTCTCTTTCAGAGAAACTGATGTGAGTTTTTTGTGAAAGCTTGTAAGTAGCTTAAGGCACTTTCAAAGGAAAGTGATTTTCTCTGACAGGACAGCATTTAGAAAGTGAAGCAACACTCCATTCATTTCGCACAGTGAATTGAAGTGTTGGAACAGACTGCTTCTCTTTCAGAGAAACGCATGTGAATTTCTGTTCAATGCTTGTAAGTAGCTTAAGGCACTTTCAAAGGAAAGTGATTTTCTCGGAAAGGACAGCATTTAGAAAGTAAAGCAACACTCCATTCACTTCGCACAGTGAATTGAAGTGTTGGAACAGACTGCTTCTCTTTCAGAGAAACGCATGTGAATTTCTGTTGAATGCTTGTAAGTAGCTTAAGGCACTTTCAAAGGAAAGTGATTTACTCTGAAAGGACAGCATGTAGAAAGTGAAGCAACACTCCATTCACTTCGCACAGTGAATTGAAGTGTTGGAACAGACTGCTTCTCTTTCAGAGAAACGGATGTGTGTTTTTTGTGAAAGCTTGTAAGTAGCTTAAGGCACTTTCAAGGAAAGTGATTTTCTCTGAAAGAACAGCATTTAGAAAGTGAAGCAACACTCCATTCACTTCGCACAGTGAATTGAAGTGTTGGAACAGACTGCTTCTCTTTCAGAGAAACGCATGTGAATTTCTGTTCAATGCTTGTAAGTAGCTTAAGGCACTTTCAAAGGAAAGTGATTTTCTCTAAAATTACAGCATTTAGAAAGTAGAGCAACACTCCATTCACTTCGCACAGTGAATTGATGTGTTGGAACAGACTGCTTCTTTTTCAGAGAAACTCATGTGATTTGCTGGTGAATGCTTGTAAGTAGCTTAAGGCATTTTCAAAGAAGAGTGATTTTCTCTGAAAGAACAGCATTTAAAAAGTGAAGCAACCCTCCATTAACTTCACACAGTGAATTGAAGTGTTGGAACAGACTGCTTCTCTTTCTGAGAAACTCATGTGAGTTGCTGGTGAATGCTTGTAAGAAGCTTAAGGCAGTTTCAAAGGAAAGTGATTTTCTCTGAAAGAACAGCATTTAGAAAGTGAAGCAACCCTCCATTAACTTCGCACAGTGAATTGAATTGTTGGAACAGACTGCTTCTCTTTCAGAGAAACGCATGTGATTTGCTGGTGAATGCTTGTAAGTAGCTTAAGGCACTTTCAAAGGAAAGTGGTATTCTCTGAAAGTACAGCATTTAGAAAGTGAAGCAACACTCCATTCACTTCGCACAGTGAATTGAAGTGTTGGAACAGACTGCTTCTCTTTCAGAGAAACGGATGTGTGTTTTTTGTGAAAGCTTGTAAGTAGCTTAAGGCACTTTCAAAGGAAAGTGATTTTCTCTGAAAGGACAGCATTTAGAAAGTGAAGCAACACTCCATTCACTTCGCACAGTGAATTGAAGTGTTGGAACAGACTGCTTCTCTTTCAGAGAAACGGATGTGTGTTTTTTGTGAAAGCTTGTAAGTAGCTTAAGGCACTTTCAAAGGAAAGTGATTTTCTCTGAAAGGACAGCATTTAAAAAGTGAAGCAACACTCCATTCACTTCGCACAGTGAATTGAAGTGTTGGAACAAACTGCTTCTCTTTCAGAGAAACGGATGTGTGTTTTTTGTGAAAGCTTGTAAGTACCTTAAGGCACTTTCAAGGAAAGTGATTTTCTCTGAAAGAACAGCATTTAGAAAGTGAAGCAACACTCCATTCACTTCGCACAGTGAATTGAAGTGTTGGAACAGACTGCTTCTCTTTCAGAGAAACGCATGTGAATTTCTGTTCAATGCTTGTAAGTAGCTTAAGGCACTTTCAAAGGAAAGTGATTTTCTCTAAAATTACAGCATTTAGAAAGTAGAGCAACACTCCATTCACTTCGCACAGTGAATTGATGTGTTGGAACAGACTGCTTCTTTTTCAGAGAAACTCATGTGATTTGCTGGTGAATGCTTGTAAGTGGCTTAAGGCATTTTCAAAGAAGAGTGATTTTCTCTGAAAGAACAGCATTTAAAAAGTGAAGCAACACTCCATTAACTTCACACAGTGAATTGAAGTGTTGGAACAGACTGCTTCTCTTTCTGAGAAACTCATGTGAGTTGCTGGTGAATGCTTGTAAGAAGCTTAAGGCAGTTTCAAAGGAAAGTGATTTTCTCTGAAAGAACAGCATTTAGAAAGTGAAGCAACCCTCCATTCACTTCGCACAGTGAATTGAATTGTTGGAACAGACTGCTTCTCTTTCAGAGAAACGCATGTGATTTGCTGGTGAATGCTTGTAAGTAGCTTAAGGCACTTTCAAAGGAAAGTGGTATTCTCTGAAAGTACAGCATTTAGAAAGTGAAGCAACACTCCATTCACTTCGCACAGTGAATTGAAGTGTTGGAACAGACTGCTTCTCTTTCAGAGAAACGGATGTGTGTTTTTTGTGAAAGCTTGTAAGTAGCTTAAGGCACTTTCAAAGGAAAGTGATTTTCTCTGAAAGGACAGCATTTAGAAAGTGAAGCAACACTCCATTCACTTCGCACAGTGAATTGAAGTGTTGGAACAAACTGCTTCTCTTTCAGAGAAACGGATGTGTGTTTTTTGTGAAAGCTTGTAAGTACCTCAAGGCACTTTCAAGGAAAGTGATTTTCTCTGAAAGGACAGCATGTAGAAAGTGAAGCAACACTCCATTCCCTTCGCACAGTGAATTGAAGTGTTGGAACAGACTGCTTCTCTTTCAGGGAAACGGATGTGTGTTTTTTGTGAAAGCTTGTAAGTAGCTTAAGGCACTTTCAAAGGAAAGTGATTTTCTCTGAAAGGACAGCATTTAGAAAGTGAAGCAACACTCCATTCACTTCGCACAGTGAATTGAAGTGTTGGAACAGAGTGCTTCTCTTTCAGGGAAACGCATGTGAGTTTTTTGTGAAAGCTTGTAAGTAGCTTAAGGCACTTTCAAAGGAAAGTGATTTTCTCTGAAAGGACAGCATTTAGAAAGTGAAGCAACACTCCATTCACTTCGCACAGTGAATTGAAGTGTTGGAACAGACTGCTTCCCTTTCAGAGAAACTGATGTGAGTTTTTTGTGAAAGCTTGTAAGTAGCTTAAGGCACTTTCAAAGGAAAGTGATTTTCTCTGACAGGACAGCATTTAGAAAGTGAAGCAACACTCCATTCATTTCGCACAGTGAATTGAAGTGTTGGAACAGACTGCTTCTCTTTCAGAGAAACGCATGTGAATTTCTGTTCAATGCTTGTAAGTAGCTTAAGGCACTTTCAAAGGAAAGTGATTTTCTCGGAAAGGACAGCATTTAGAAAGTAAAGCAACACTCCATTCACTTCGCACAGTGAATTGAAGTGTTGGAACAGACTGCTTCTCTTTCAGAGAAACGCATGTGAATTTCTGTTGAATGCTTGTAAGTAGCTTAAGGCACTTTCAAAGGAAAGTGATTTACTCTGAAAGGACAGCATGTAGAAAGTGAAGCAACACTCCATTCACTTCGCACAGTGAATTGAAGTGTTGGAACAGACTGCTTCTCTTTCAGAGAAACGGATGTGTGTTTTTTGTGAAAGCTTGTAAGTAGCTTAAGGCACTTTCAAGGAAAGTGATTTTCTCTGAAAGAACAGCATTTAGAAAGTGAAGCAACACTCCATTCACTTCCCACAGTGAATTGAAGTGTTGGAACAGACTGCTTCTCTTTCAGAGAAACGCATGTGAATTTCTGTTCAATGCTTGTAAGTAGCTTAAGGCACTTTCAAAGGAAAGTGATTTTCTCTAAAATTACAGCATTTAGAAAGTAGAGCAACACTCCATTCACTTCGCACAGTGAATTGATGTGTTGGAACAGACTGCTTCTTTTTCAGAGAAACTCATGTGATTTGCTGGTGAATGCTTGTAAGTAGCTTAAGGCATTTTCAAAGAAGAGTGATTTTCTCTGAAAGAACAGCATTTAAAAAGTGAAGCAACCCTCCATTAACTTCACACAGTGAATTGAAGTGTTGGAACAGACTGCTTCTCTTTCTGAGAAACTCATGTGAGTTGCTGGTGAATGCTTGTAAGAAGCTTAAGGCAGTTTCAAAGGAAAGTGATTTTCTCTGACAGGACAGCATTTAGAAAGGGAAGCAACACTCCATTCACTTCGCACAGTGAATTGAAGTGTTGGAACAGACTGCTTCTCTTTCAGCGAAACGCATGTGAATTTCTGTTGAATGCTTGTAAGTAGCTTAAGGCACTTTCAAAGGAAAGTGATTTTCTCTGAAAGGACAGCATTTAGAAAGTGAATCAACACTCCATTCACTTCGCACAGTGAATTGAAGTGTTGGAACAGACTGCTTCTCTTTCAGAGAAACGGATGTGTGTTTTTTGTGAAAGCTTGTAAGTAGCTTAAGGCACTTTCAAAGGAAAGTGATTTTCTCTGAAAGGACAGCATTTAGAAAGTGAAGCAACACTCCATTCACTTCGCACAGTGAATTGAAGTGTTGGAACAGACTGCTTCTCTTTCAGAGAAACGGATGTGAATTTTTTGTGAAAGCTTGTAAGTAGCTTAAGGCACTTTCAAAGGAAAGTGATTTTCTCTGAAAGGACAGATTTTAGAAAGTGAAGCAACACTCCATTCACTTTGCACAGTGTCTTGAAGTGTTGGAACAGACTGCTTCTCTTTCAGAGAAACGCATGTGAATTTCTGTTCAATGCTTGTAAGTAGCTTAAGGCACTTTCAAAGGAAAGTGATTTCCTCTGAATGGACAGCATTTAGAAAGGAAAGCAACACTCCATTCACTTCGCACAGTGAATTGAAGTGTTGGAACAGACTGCTTCTCTTTCAGCGAAACGCATGTGAATTTCTGTTTAATGCTTGTAAGTAGCTTAAGGCACTTTCAAAGGAAAGTGATTTTCTCTGAAAGGACAGCATTTAGAAAGTGAAGCAACACTCCATTCACTTCGCACAGTGAATTGAAGTGTTGGAACAGACTGCTTCTCTTTCAGAGATACGCATGTGAGTTTTTTGTGAGTGCTTTTAAGTAGCTTAAGGCACTTTCAAAGGAAAGTGATTTTCTCTGAAAGGACAGCATTTAGAAAGTGAAGCAACACTCCATTCACTTCGCACAGTGAATTGAAGTGTTGGAACAGACTGCTTCTCTTTCAGAGTAACGGATGTGAGTTTTTTGGGAAAGCTTGTAAGTAGCTTAAGGCACTTTCAAAGGAAAGTGATTTTCTCTGAAAGGACAGCATTTAGAAAGTGAAGCAACACTCCATTCACTTCGCACAGTGAATTGAAGTGTTGGAAAAGACTGCTTCTCTTTCAGAGAAACGGATGTGTGTTTTTTGTGAAAGCTTGTAAGTAGCTTAAGGAACTTTCAAAGGAAAGTGATTTTCTCTGAAAGGACAGCATTTAGAAAGTGAAGCAACACTCCATTCACTTCGCACAGTGAATTGAAGTGTTGGAACAGACTGCTTCTCTTTCAGAGAAACGGATGTGAGTTTTTTGTGAAAGCTTGTAAGTAGCTTAAGGCACTTTCAAAGGAAAGTGATTTTCTCTGAAAGGACAGCATTTAGAAAGTGAAGCAACACTCCATTCACTTCGCACAGTGAATTGAAGTGTTGGAACAGACTGCTTCTCTTTCAGAGAAACGGATGTGTGTTTTTTTGTGAAAGCTAGTAAGTACCTTAAGGCACTTTCAAGGAAAGTGATTTTCTCTGAAAGGACAGCATTTAGAAAGTGAAGCAACACTCCATTCACTTTGCACAGTGAATTGAAGTGTTGGAACAGACTGCTTCTCTTTCAGAGAAACGCATGTGAGTTTTTTGTGAGTGCTTCTATGTAGCTTAAGGCACTTTCAAAGGAAAGTGATTTTCTCTGAAAGGATAGCATTTAGAAAGTGAAGCAACACTCCATTCACTTCGCACAGTGAATTGAAGTGTTGAAACAGACTGCTTCTCTTACAGAGAAACGCATGTGAATTTCTGTTGAATGCTCGTAAGTAGCTTAAGGCGCTTTCAAAGGACAGTGATTTTCTCTGAAAGGACAGCATTTAGAAAGTGAAGCAACACTCCATTCACTTCGCACAGTGAATTGAAGTGTTTGAACAGACTGCTTCTCTTTCAGAGAAACGCATGTGAATTTCTGTTGAATGCTTGTAAGTAGCTTAAGGCACTTTCAAAGGAAAGTGATTTTCTCTGAAAGGACAGCATTTAGAAAGTGAAGCAACACTCCATTCACTTCGCACAGTGAATTGAAGTGTTGGAACAGACTGCTTCTCTTTCAGAGAAACGGATGTGAGTTTTTTGTGAAATCTTGTAAGTAGCTTAAGGCACTTTCAAAGGAAAGTGATTTTCTCTGACAGGACAGCATTTAGAAAGTGAAGCAACACTCCATTCACTTCGCACAGTGAATTGAAGTGTTGGAACAGACTGCTTCTCTTTTAGAGAAACGGATGTGAGTTTTTTGTGAAAGCTTGTAAGTAGCTTAAGGCACTTTCAAAGGAAAGTGATTTTCTCTGAAAGGACAGCATTTAGAAAGTGAAGCAACACTCCATTCACTTCGCACAATGTATTGAAGTGTTGGAACAGACTGCTTCTCTTTCAGAGAAACACATGTGAATTTCTGTTCAATGCTTGTAAGTAGCTTAAGGCACTTTCAAAGGAAAGTGATTTTCTCTGACAGGACAGCATTTAGAAAGGGAAGCAACACTCCATTCACTTCGCACAGTGAATTGAAGTGTTGGAACAGACTGCTTCTCTTTCAGAGAAACGCATGTGAATTTCTGTTGAATGCTTGTAAGTAGCTTAAGGCACTTTCAAAGGAAAGTGATTTTCTCTGAAAGGACAGCATTTAGAAAGTGAAGCAACACTCCATTCACTTCGCACAGTGAATTGAAGTGTTGGAACAGCCTGCTTCTCTTTCAGAGAAACGGATGTGAGTTTTTTGTAAAAGCTTGTAAGTAGCTTAAGGCACTTTCAAAGGAAAGTGAATTTCTCTGAAAGGACAGCATTTAGAAAGTGAAGCAACACTCCATTCACTTCGCACAGTGTATTGAAGTGTTGGAACAGACTGCTTCTCTTTCAGAGAAACGCAAGTGAATTTCTGTTCAATGCTTGTAAGTAGCTTAAGGCACTTTCAAAGGAAAGTGATTTTCTCTGACAGGACAGCATTTAGAAAGGGAAGCAACACTCCATTCACTTCGCACAGTGAATTGAAGTGTTGGAACAGACTGCTTCTCTTTCAGCGAAACGCATGTGAATTTCTGTTGAATGCTTGTAAGTAGCTTAAGGCACTTTCAAAGGAAAGTGATTTACTCTGAAAGGACAGCATTTAGAAAGTGAAGCAACACTCCATTCACTTCGCACAGTGAATTGAAGTGTTGGAACAGACTGCTTCTCTTTCAGAGAAACGCATGTGAGTTTTTTGTAAAAGCTTGTAAGTAGCTTAAGGCACTTTCAAAGGAAAGTGATTATCTCTGACAGGACAGCATTTAGAAAGTGAAGCAACACTCCATTCACTTCGCACAGTGAATTGAAGTGTTGGAACAGACTGCTTCTCTTTCAGAGAAACGGATGTGAGTTTTTTGTGAAAGCTTGTAAGTAGCTTAAGGCACTTTCAAAGAAAGTGATTTTCTCTGAAAGAACAGCATTTAGAAAGTGAACCAACACTCCATTCACTTCGCACAGTGTATTGAAGTGTTGGAACAGACTGCTTCTCTTTCAGAGAAACGGATGTGAATTTCTGTTCAATGCTTGTAAGTAGTTTAAGGCACTTTCAAAGGAAAGTGATTTTCTCTGAAAGGACAGCATTTAGAAAGGGAAGCAACACTCCATTCACTTCGCACAGTGAATTGAAGTGTTGGAACAGACTGCTTCTCTTTCAGCGAAACGCATGTGAATTTCTGTTGAATGCTTGTAAGTAGCTTAAGGCACTTTCAA
Organism: Myodes glareolus; assembly: GCF_982192425.1. Taxonomy (NCBI): domain Eukaryota; kingdom Metazoa; phylum Chordata; class Mammalia; order Rodentia; family Cricetidae; genus Myodes; species Myodes glareolus. The sequence continues at coordinate 90,661,787 of NC_142035.1, read as the reverse complement.
AGGAAAGTGATTTTCTCTGAAAGGACAGCATTTAGAAAGTGAAGCAACACTCCATTCACTTCGCACAGTGAATTGAAGTGTTGGAACAGACTGCTTCTCTTTCAGAGTAACGGATGTGAGTTTTTTGTGAATGCTTGTAAGTAGTTTAAGGCCCTTTCAAAGGAAAGTGATTTTCTCTGAAAGGACAGCATTTAGAAAGTGAAGCAACACTCCATTCACTTCGCACAGTGAATTGAAGTGTTGGAACAGACTGCTTCTCTTTCAGAGAAACGGATGTGTGTTTTTTGTGAAAGCTAGTAAGTACCTTAAGGCACTTTCAAAGGAAAGTGATTTTCTCTGAAAGGACAGCATTTAGAAAGTGAAGCAACACTCCATTCACTTCGCACAGTGAATTGAAGTGTTGAAACAGACTGCTTCTCTTACAGAGAAACGCATGTGAATTTCTGTTGAATGCTCGTAAGTAGCTTAAGGCGCTTTCAAAGGAGAGTGATTTTCTCTGAAAGGACAGGATTTAGAAAGTGAAGCAACACTCCATTCACTTCGCACAGTGAATTGAAGTGTTGGAACAGACTGCTTCTCTTTCAGAGAAATGCATGTGAATTTCTGTTGAATGCTTGTAAGTAGCTTAAGGCACTTTCAAAGGAAAGTGATTTTCTCTGAAAGGACAGCATTTAGAAAGTGAAGCAACACTCCATTCACTTCGCACAGTGAATTGAAGTGTTGGAACAGACTGCTTCTCTTTCAGAGAAACGGATGTGAGTTTTTTGTGAAATCTTGTATGTAGCTTAAGGCACTTTCAAAGGAAAGTGATTTTCTCTGACAGGACAGCATTTAGAAAGTGAAGCAACACTCCATTCACTTCGCACAGTGAATTGAAGTGTTGGAACAGACTGCTTCTCTTTCAGAGAAACGGATGTGAGTTTTTTGTGAAAGCTTGTAAGTAGCTTAAGGCACTTTCAAAGGAAAGTGATTTTCTCTGAAAGGACAGCATTTAGAAAGTGAAGCAACACTCCATTCACTCGCACAGTGAATTGAAGTGTTGGAACAGACTGCTTCTCTTTCAGAGAAACACATGTGAATTTCTGTTCAATGCTTGTAAGTAGCTTAAGGCACTTTCAAAGGAAAGTGATTTTCTCTGACAGGACAGCATTTAGAAAGGGAAGCAACACTCCATTCACTTCGCACAGTGAATTGAAGTGTTGGAACAGACTGCTTCTCTTTCAGCGAAACGCATGTGAATTTCTGTTGAATGCTTGTAAGTAGCTTAAGGCACTTTCAAAGGAAAGTGATTTTCTCTGAAAGGACAGCATTTAGAAAGTGAATCAACACTCCATTCACTTCGCACAGTGAATTGAAGTGTTGGAACAGACTGCTTCTCTTTCAGAGAAACGGATGTGTGTTTTTTGTGAAAGCTTGTAAGTAGCTTAAGGCACTTTCAAAGGAAAGTGATTTTCTCTGAAAGGACAGCATTTAGAAAGTGAAGCAACACTCCATTCACTTCGCACAGTGAATTGAAGTGTTGGAACAGACTGCTTCTCTTTCAGAGAAACGGATGTGAATTTTTTGTGAAAGCTTGTAAGTAGCTTAAGGCACTTTCAAAGGAAAGTGATTTTCTCTGAAAGGACAGATTTTAGAAAGTGAAGCAACACTCCATTCACTTTGCACAGTGTCTTGAAGTGTTGGAACAGACTGCTTCTCTTTCAGAGAAACGCATGTGAATTTCTGTTCAATGCTTGTAAGTAGCTTAAGGCACTTTCAAAGGAAAGTGATTTCCTCTGAATGGACAGCATTTAGAAAGGGAAGCAACACTCCATTCACTTCGCACAGTGAATTGAAGTGTTGGAACAGACTGCTTCTCTTTCAGCGAAACGCATGTGAATTTCTGTTTAATGCTTGTAAGTAGCTTAAGGCACTTTCAAAGGAAAGTGATTTTCTCTGAAAGGACAGCATTTAGAAAGTGAAGCAACACTCCATTCACTTCGCACAGTGAATTGAAGTGTTGGAACAGACTGCTTCTCTTTCAGAGATACGCATGTGAGTTTTTTGTGAGTGCTTTTAAGTAGCTTAAGGCACTTTCAAAGGAAAGTGATTTTCTCTGAAAGGACAGCATTTAGAAAGTGAAGCAACACTCCATTCACTTCGCACAGTGAATTGAAGTGTTGGAACAGACTGCTTCTCTTTCAGAGTAACGGATGTGAGTTTTTTGGGAAAGCTTGTAAGTAGCTTAAGGCACTTTCAAAGGAAAGTGATTTTCTCTGAAAGGACAGCATTTAGAAAGTGAAGCAACACTCCATTCACTTCGCACAGTGAATTGAAGTGTTGGAAAAGACTGCTTCTCTTTCAGAGAAACGGATGTGTGTTTTTTGTGAAAGCTTGTAAGTAGCTTAAGGAACTTTCAAAGGAAAGTGATTTTCTCTGAAAGGACAGCATTTAGAAAGTGAAGCAACACTCCATTCACTTCGCACAGTGAATTGAAGTGTTGGAACAGACTGCTTCTCTTTCAGAGAAACGGATGTGTGTTTTTTGTGAAAGCTTGTAAGTACCTTAAGGCACTTTCAAGGAAAGTGATTTTCTCTGAAAGAACAGCATTTAGAAAGTGAAGCAACACTCCATTCACTTCGCACAGTGAATTGAAGTGTTGAAACAGACTGCTTCTCTTACAGAGAAACGCATGTGAATTTCTGTTGAATGCTTGTAAGTAGCTTAAGGCGCTTTCAAAGGAAAATGATTTTCTCTGAAAGGACAGCATTTAGAAAGTGAAGCAACACTCCATTCACTTCGCACAGTGAATTGAAGTGTTGGAACAGACTGCTTCTCTTTCAGAGAAACGCATGTGAATTTCTGTTGAATGCTTGTAAGTAGCTTAAGGCACTTTCAAAGGAAAGTGATTTTCTCTGAAAGGACAGCATTTAGAAAGTGAAGCAACACTCCATTCACTTCGCACAGTGAATTGAAGTGTTGGAACAGACTGCTTCTCTTTCAGAGAAACGGATGTGAGTTTTTTGTGAAAGCTTGTAAGAAGCTTAAGGCACTTTCAAAGGAAAGTGATTTTCTCTGACAGGACAGCATTTAGAAAGTGAAGCAACACTCCATTCACTTCGCACAGTGAATTGAAGTGTTGGAACAGACTGCTTCTCTTTCAGAGAAACGCATGTGAATTTCTGTTCAATGCTTGTAAGTAGCTTAAGGCACTTTCAAAGGAAAGTGATTTTCTCTGAAAGGACAGGATTTAGAAAGTGAAGCAACACTCCATTCACTTCGCACAGTGAATTGAAGTGTTTGAACAGACTGCTTCTCTTTCAGTGAAACGCTTGTGAATTTCTGTTCAATGCTTGTAAGTAGCTTAAGGCACTTTCAAAGGAAAGTGATTTTCTCTGAAAGGATAGCATTTAGAAAGTGAAGCAACACTCCATTCACTTCGCACAGTGAATTGAAGTGTTGGAAAAGACTGCTTCTCTTTCAGGGAAACGCATGTGAGTTTTTTTTGAAAGCTTGTAAGTAGCTTAAGGCACTTTCAAAGGAAAGTGATTTTCTCTGAAAGGACAGCATTTAGAAAGTGAAGCAACACTTCTTTCACTTCGCACAGTGAATTGAAGTGTTGGAACAGACTGCTTCTCTTTCAGAGAAACGCATGTGAATTTCTGTTCAATGCTTGTAAGTAGCTTAAGGCACTTTCAAAGGAAAGTGATTTTCTCTGAAAGGACAGCATTTAGAAAGTGAAGCAACACTCCATTCACTTCGCACAGTGAATTGAAGTGTTGGAACAGACTGCTTCTCTTTCAGAGAAACGGATGTGAGTTTTTTGTGAAATCTTGTATGTAGCTTAAGGCACTTTCAAAGGAAAGTGATTTTCTCTGACAGGACAGCATTTAGAAAGTGAAGCAACACTCCATTCACTTCGCACAGTGAATTGAAGTGTTGGAACAGACTGCTTCTCTTTCAGAGAAACGGATGTGAATTTTTTGTGAAAGCTTGTAAGTAGCTTAAGGCACTTTCAAAGGAAAGTGATTTTCTCTGAAAGGACAGCATTTAGAAAGTGAAGCAACACTCCATTCACTTCGCACAGTGAATTGAAGTGTTGGAACAGACTGCTTCTCTTTCAGAGAAACACATGTGAATTTCTGTTCAATGCTTGTAAGTAGCTTAAGGCACTTTCAAAGGAAAGTGATTTTCTCTGACAGGACAGCATTTAGAAAGGGAAGCAACACTCCATTCACTTCGCACAGTGAATTGAAGTGTTGGAACAGACTGCTTCTCTTTCAGCGAAACGCATGTGAATTTCTGTTGAATGCTTGTAAGTAGCTTAAGGCACTTTCAAAGGAAAGTGATTTTCTCTGAAAGGACAGCATTTAGAAAGTGAATCAACACTCCATTCACTTCGCACAGTGAATTGAAGTGTTGGAACAGACTGCTTCTCTTTCAGAGAAACGGATGTGTGTTTTTTGTGAAAGCTTGTAAGTAGCTTAAGGCACTTTCAAAGGAAAGTGATTTTCTCTGAAAGGACAGCATTTAGAAAGTGAAGCAACACTCCATTCACTTCGCACAGTGAATTGAAGTGTTGGAACAGACTGCTTCTCTTTCAGAGAAACGGATGTGAATTTTTTGGGAAAGCTTGTAAGTAGCTTAAGGCACTTTCAAAGGAAAGTGATTTTCTCTGAAAGGACAGATTTTAGAAAGTGAAGCAACACTCCATTCACTTCGCACAGTGTCTTGAAGTGTTGGAACAGACTGCTTCTCTTTCAGAGAAACGCATGTGAATTTCTGTTCAATGCTTGTAAGTAGCTTAAGGCACTTTCAAAGGAAAGTGATTTCCTCTGAATGGACAGCATTTAGAAAGGGAAGCAACACTCCATTCACTTCGCACAGTGAATTGAAGTGTTGGAACAGACTGCTTCTCTTTCAGCGAAACGCATGTGAATTTCTGTTTAATGCTTGTAAGTAGCTTAAGGCACTTTCAAAGGAAAGTGATTTTCTCTGAAAGGACAGCATTTAGAAAGTGAAGCAACACTCCATTCACTTCGCACAGTGAATTGAAGTGTTGGAACAGACTGCTTCTCTTTCAGAGAAATGCATGTGAATTTCTGTTCAATGCTTGTAAGTAGCTTAAGGCACTTTCAAAGGAAAGTGATTTTCTCTGAAAGGACAGCATTTAGAAAGTGAAGCAACACTCCATTCACTTCGCACAGTGAATTGAAGTGTTGGAACAGACTGCTTCTCTTTCAGAGTAACGGATGTGAGTTTTTTGGGAAAGCTTGTAAGTAGCTTAAGGCACTTTCAAAGGAAAGTGATTTTCTCTGAAAGGACAGCATTTAGAAAGTGAAGCAACACTCCATTCACTTCGCACAGTGAATTGAAGTGTTGGAAAAGACTGCTTCTCTTTCAGAGAAACGGATGTGTGTTTTTTGTGAAAGCTTGTAAGTAGCTTAAGGAACTTTCAAAGGAAAGTGATTTTCTCTGAAAGGACAGCATTTAGAAAGTGAAGCAACACTCCATTCACTTCGCACAGTGAATTGAAGTGTTGGAACAGACTGCTTCTCTTTCAGAGAAACGGATGTGTGTTTTTTGTGAAAGCTTGTAAGTACCTTAAGGCACTTTCAAGGAAAGTGATTTTCTCTGAAAGAACAGCATTTAGAAAGTGAAGCAACACTCCATTCACTTCGCACAGTGAATTGAAGTGTTGAAACAGACTGCTTCTCTTACAGAGAAACGCATGTGAATTTCTGTTGAATGCTTGTAAGTAGCTTAAGGCGCTTTCAAAGGAAAATGATTTTCTCTGAAAGGACAGCATTTAGAAAGTGAAGCAACACTCCATTCACTTCGCACAGTGAATTGAAGTGTTGGAACAGACTGCTTCTCTTTCAGAGAAACGCATGTGAATTTCTGTTGAATGCTTGTAAGTAGCTTAAGGCACTTTCAAAGGAAAGTGATTTTCTCTGAAAGGACAGCATTTAGAAAGTGAAGCAACACTCCATTCACTTCGCACAGTGAATTGAAGTGTTGGAACAGACTGCTTCTCTTTCAGAGAAACGGATGTGAGTTTTTTGTGAAAGCTTGTAAGAAGCTTAAGGCACTTTCAAAGGAAAGTGATTTTCTCTGACAGGACAGCATTTAGAAAGTGAAGCAACACTCCATTCACTTCGCACAGTGAATTGAAGTGTTGGAACAGACTGCTTCTCTTTCAGAGAAACGCATGTGAATTTCTGTTCAATGCTTGTAAGTAGCTTAAGGCACTTTCAAAGGAAAGTGATTTTCTCTGAAAGGACAGCATTTAGAAAGTGAAGCAACACTTCCTTCACTTCGCACAGTGAATTGAAGTGTTGGAACAGACTGCTTCTCTTTCAGAAAAACGGATGTGTGTTTTTTGTGAAAGCTTGCAAGTACCTTAAGGCACTTTCAAGGAAAGTGATTTTCTCTGAAAGGACAGCATTTAGAAAGTGAAGCAACACTCCATTCACTTCGCACAGTGAATTGAAGTGTTGGAACAGACTGCTTCTCTTTCAGAGATACGCATGTGAGTTTTTTGTGAGTGCTTTTAAGTAGCTTAAGGCACTTTCAAAGGAAAGTGATTTTCTCTGAAAGGACAGCATTTAGAAAGTGAAGCAACACTCCATTCACTTCGCACAGTGAATTGAAGTGTTGGAACAGACTGCTTCTCTTTCAGAGTAACGGATGTGAGTTTTTTGGGAAAGCTTGTAAGTAGCTTAAGGCACTTTCAAAGGAAAGTGATTTTCTCTGAAAGGACAGCATTTAGAAAGTGAAGCAACACTCCATTCACTTCGCACAGTGAATTGAAGTGTTGGAAAAGACTGCTTCTCTTTCAGAGAAACGGATGTGTGTTTTTTGTGAAAGCTTGTAAGTAGCTTAAGGAACTTTCAAAGGAAAGTGATTTTCTCTGAAAGGACAGCATTTAGAAAGTGAAGCAACACTCCATTCACTTCGCACAGTGAATTGAAGTGTTGGAACAGACTGCTTCTCTTTCAGAGAAACGGATGTGTGTTTTTTGTGAAAGCTTGTAAGTACCTTAAGGCACTTTCAAGGAAAGTGATTTTCTCTGAAAGAACAGCATTTCGAAAGTGAAGCAACACTCCATTCACTTCGCACAGTGAATTGAAGTGTTGAAACAGACTGCTTCTCTTACAGAGAAACGCATGTGAATTTCTGTTGAATGCTTGTAAGTAGCTTAAGGCGCTTTCAAAGGAAAATGATTTTCTCTGAAAGGACAGCATTTAGAAAGTGAAGCAACACTCCATTCACTTCGCACAGTGAATTGAAGTGTTGGAACAGACTGCTTCTCTTTCAGAGAAACGCATGTGAATTTCTGTTGAATGCTTGTAAGTAGCTTAAGGCACTTTCAAAGGAAAGTGATTTTCTCTGAAAGGACAGCATTTAGAAAGTGAATCAACACTCCATTCACTTCGCACAGTGAATTGAAGTGTTGGAACAGACTGCTTCTCTTTCAGAGAAACGGATGTGAGTTTTTTGTGAAAGCTTGTAAGAAGCTTAAGGCACTTTCAAAGGAAAGTGATTTTCTCTGACAGGACAGCATTTAGAAAGTGAAGCAACACTCCATTCACTTCGCACAGTGAATTGAAGTGTTGGAACAGACTGCTTCTCTTTCAGAGAAACGCATGTGAATTTCTGTTCAATGCTTGTAAGTAGCTTAAGGCACTTTCAAAGGAAAGTGATTTTCTCTGAAAGGACAGGATTTAGAAAGTGAAGCAACACTCCATTCACTTCGCACAGTGAATTGAAGTGTTTGAACAGACTGCTTCTCTTTCAGTGAAACGCTTGTGAATTTCTGTTCAATGCTTGTAAGTAGCTTAAGGCACTTTCAAAGGAAAGTGATTTTCTCTGAAAGGATAGCATTTAGAAAGTGAAGCAACACTCCATTCACTTCGCACAGTGAATTGAAGTGTTGGAAAAGACTGCTTCTCTTTCAGGGAAACGCATGTGAGTTTTTTTTGAAAGCTTGTAAGTAGCTTAAGGCACTTTCAAAGGAAAGTGATTTTCTCTGAAAGGACAGCATTTAGAAAGTGAAGCAACACTTCTTTCACTTCGCACAGTGAATTGAAGTGTTGGAACAGACTGCTTCTCTTTCAGAGAAACGCATGTGAATTTCTGTTCAATGCTTGTAAGTAGCTTAAGGCACTTTCAAAGGAAAGTGATTTTCTCTGAAAGGACAGTATTTAGAAAGTGAAGCAACACTCCATTCACTTCGCACAGTGAATTGAAGTGTTGGAACAGACTGCTTCTCTTTCAGAGAAACGGATGTGTGTTTTTTGTGAAAGCTTGTAAGTAGCTTAAGGCACTTTCAAAGGAAAGTGATTTTCTCTGAAAGGACAGCATTTAGAAAGTGAAGCAACACTCCATTCACTTCGCACAGTGAATTGAAGTGTTGGAACAGACTGCTTCTCTTTCAGAGAAACGGATGTGTGTTTTTTGTGAAAGCTAGTAAGTACCTTAAGGCACTTTAAAGGAAAGTGATTTTCTCTGAAAGGACAGCATTTAGAAAGTGAAGCAACACTCCATTCACTTTGCACAGTGAATTGAAGTGTTGGAACAGACTGCTTCTCTTTCAGAGAAACGCATGTGAGTTTTTTGTGAGTGCTTCTATGTAGCTTAAGGCACTTTCAAAGGAAAGTGATTTTCTCTGAAAGGATAGCATTTAGAAAGTGAAGCAACACTCCATTCACTTCGCACAGTGAATTGAAGTGTTGAAACAGACTGCTTCTCTTACAGAGAAACGCATGTGAATTTCTGTTGAATGCTCGTAAGTAGCTTAAGGCGCTTTCAAAGGACAGTGATTTTCTCTGAAAGGACAGCATTTAGAAAGTGAAGCAACACTCCATTCACTTCGCACAGTGAATTGAAGTGTTGGAACAGACTGCTTCTCTTTCAGAGAAACGCATGTGAATTTCTGTTGAATGCTTGTAAGTAGCTTAAGGCACTTTCAAAGGAAAGTGATTTTCTCTGAAAGGACAGCATTTAGAAAGTGAAGCAACACTCCATTCACTTCGCACAGTGAATTGAAGTGTTGGAACAGACTGCTTCTCTTTCAGAGAAACGGATGTGAGTTTTTTGTGAAATCTTGTAAGTAGCTTAAGGCACTTTCAAAGGAAAGTGATTTTCTCTGACAGGACAGCATTTAGAAAGTGAAGCAACACTCCATTCACTTCGCACAGTGAATTGAAGTGTTGGAACAGACTGCTTCTCTTTCAGAGAAACGGATGTGAGTTTTTTGTGAAAGCTTGTAAGTAGCTTAAGGCACTTTCAAAGGAAAGTGATTTTCTCTGAAAGGACAGCATTTAGAAAGTGAAGCAACACTCCATTCACTTCGCACAATGTATTGAAGTGTTGGAACAGACTGCTTCTCTTTCAGAGAAACACATGTGAATTTCTGTTCAATGCTTGTAAGTAGCTTAAGGCACTTTCAAAGGAAAGTGATTTTCTCTGACAGGACAGCATTTAGAAAGGGAAGCAACACTCCATTCACTTCGCACAGTGAATTGAAGTGTTGGAACAGACTGCTTCTCTTTCAGAGAAACGCATGTGAATTTCTGTTGAATGCTTGTAAGTAGCTTAAGGCACTTTCAAAGGAAAGTGATTTTCTCTGAAAGGACAGCATTTAGAAAGTGAAGCAACACTCCATTCACTTCGCACAGTGAATTGAAGTGTTGGAACAGCCTGCTTCTCTTTCAGAGAAACGGATGTGAGTTTTTTGTAAAAGCTTGTAAGTAGCTTAAGGCACTTTCAAAGGAAAGTGAATTTCTCTGAAAGGACAGCATTTAGAAAGTGAAGCAACACTCCATTCACTTCGCACAGTGTATTGAAGTGTTGGAACAGACTGCTTCTCTTTCAGAGAAACGCAAGTGAATTTCTGTTCAATGCTTGTAAGTAGCTTAAGGTACTTTCAAAGGAAAGTGATTTTCTCTGACAGGACAGCATTTAGAAAGGGAAGCAACACTCCATTCACTTCGCACAGTGAATTGAAGTGTTGGAACAGACTGCTTCTCTTTCAGCGAAACGCATGTGAATTTCTGTTGAATGCTTGTAAGTAGCTTAAGGCACTTTCAAAGGAAAGTGATTTACTCTGAAAGGACAGCATTTAGAAAGTGAAGCAACACTCCATTCACTTCGCACAGTGAATTGAAGTGTTGGAACAGACTGCTTCTCTTTCAGAGAAACGCATGTGAGTTTTTTGTAAAAGCTTGTAAGTAGCTTAAGGCACTTTCAAAGGAAAGTGATTATCTCTGACAGGACAGCATTTAGAAAGTGAAGCAACACTCCATTCACTTCGGACAGTGAATTGAAGTGTTGAAACAGACTGCTTCTCTTACAGAGAAACGCATGTGAATTTCTGTTGAATGCTTGTAAGTAGCTTAAGGCACTTTCAAAGGAAAGTGATTTTCTCTGAAAGGACAGCATTTAGAAAGTGAAGCAACACTCCATTCACTTCGCACAGTGAATTGAAGTGTTGGAACAGACTGCTTCTCTTTCAGAGAAACGGATGTGAGTTTTTTGTGAAAGCTTGTAAGTAGCTTAAGGCACTTTCAAAGGAAAGTGATTTTCTCTGACAGGACAGCATTTCGAAAGTGAAGCAACACTCCATTCACTTCGCACAGTGAATTGAAGTGTTGGAACAGACTGCTTCTCTTTCAGAGAAACGGATGTGAGTTTTTTGTGAAAGCTTGTAAGTAGCTTAAGGCACTTTCAAAGAAAGTGATTTTCTCTGAAAGAACAGCATTTAGAAAGTGAACCAACACTCCATTCACTTCGCACAGTGTATTGAAGTGTTGGAACAGACTGCTTCTCTTTCAGAGAAACGGATGTGAATTTCTGTTCAATGCTTGTAAGTAGTTTAAGGCACTTTCAAAGGAAAGTGATTTTCTCTGAAAGGACAGCATTTAGAAAGGGAAGCAACACTCCATTCACTTCGCACAGTGAATTGAAGTGTTTTAACAGACTGCTTCTCTTTCAGCGAAACGCATGTGAATTTCTGTTGAATGCTTGTAAGTAGCTTAAGGCACTTTCAAAGGAAAGTGATTTTCTCTGAAAGGACAGCATTTAGAAAGTGAAGCAACACTCCATTCACTTCGCACAGTGAATTGAAGTGTTGGAACAGACTGCTTCTCTTTCAGCGAAACGCATGTGAATTTCTGTTGAATGCTTGTAAGTAGCTTAAGGCACTTTCAAAGGAAAGTGATTTTCTCTGAAAGGACAGATTTTAGAAAGTGAAGCAACACTCCATTCACTTCGCACAGTGTCTTGAAGTGTTGGAACAGACTGCTTCTCTTTCAGAGAAACGGATGTGAGTTTTTTGTGAAAGCTTGTAAGTAGCTTAAGGCACTTTCAAAGGAAAGTGATTTTCTCTGAAAGGACAGCATTTAGAAAGTGAAGCAACACTCCATTCACTTCGCACAGTGAATTGAAGTGTTGGAACAGACTGCTTCTCTTTCAGAGAAACGGATGTGTGTTTTTTGTGAAAGCTAGTAAGTACCTTAAGGCACTTTCAAAGGAAAGTGATTTTCTCTGAAAGGACAGCATTTAGAAAGTGAAGCAACACTCCATTCACTTCGCACAGTGAATTAGTGTTGAAACAGACTGCTTCTCTTACAGAGAAACGCATGTGAATTTCTGTTGAATGCTCGTAAGTAGCTTAAGGCGCTTTCAAAGGAGAGTGATTTTCTCTGAAAGGACAGCATTTAGAAAGTGAAGCAACACTCCATTCACTTCGCACAGTGAATTGAAGTGTTGGAACAGACTGCTTCTCTTTCAGAGAAACGCATGTGAATTTCTGTTGAATGCTTCTAAGTAGCTTAAGGCACTTTCAAAGGAAAGTGATTTTCTCTGAAAGGACAGCATTTAGAAAGTGAAGCAACACTCCATTCACTTCGCACAGTGAATTGAAGTGTTGGAACAGACTGCTTCTCTTTCAGAGAAACGGATGTGAGTTTTTTGTGAAATCTTGTAAGTAGCTTAAGGCACTTTCAAAGGAAAGTGATTTTCTCTGACAGGACAGCATTTAGAAAGTGAAGCAACACTCCATTCACTTCGCACAGTGAATTGAAGTGTTGGAACAGACTGCTTCTCTTTCAGAGAAACGGATGTGAGTTTTTTGTGAAAGCTTGTAAGTAGCTTAAGGCACTTTCAAAGGAAAGTGATTTTCTCTGAAAGGACAGCATTTAGAAAGTGAAGCAACACTCCATTCACTTCGCACAGTGAATTGAAGTGTTGGAACAGACTGCTTCTCTTTCAGAGAAACGGATGTGAATTTCTGTTCAATGCTTGTAAGTAGCTTAAGGCACTTTCAAAGGAAAGTGATTTTCTCTGACAGGACAGCATTTAGAAAGGGAAGCAACACTCCATTCACTTCGCACAGTGAATTGAAGTGTTGGAACAGACTGCTTCTCTTTCAGCGAAACGCATGTGAATTTCTGTTGAATGCTTGTAAGTAGCTTAAGGCACTTTCAAAGGAAAGTGATTTTCTCTGAAAGGACAGCATTTACAAAGTGAAGCAACACTCCATTCACTTCGCACAGTGAATTGAAGTGTTGGAACAGACTGCTTCTCTTTCAGAGAAACAGATGTGAATTTTTTGTGAAAGCTTGTAAGTAGCTTAAGGCACTTTCAAAGGAAAGTGATTTTCTCTGAAAGGACAGATTTTAGAAAGTGAAGCAACACTCCATTCACTTCGCACAGTGTCTTGAAGTGTTGGAACAGACTGCTTCTCTTTCAGAGAAACGGATGTGAGTTTTTTGTGAAAGCTTGTAAGTAGCTTAAGGCACTTTCAAAGGAAAGTGATTTTCTCTGAAAGGACAGCATTTAGAAAGTGAAGCAACACTCCATTCACTTCGCACAATGTATTGAAGTGTTGGAACAGACTGCTTCTCTTTCAGAGAAACACATGTGAATTTCTGTTCAATGCTTGTAAGTAGCTTAAGGCACTTTCAAAGGAAAGTGATTTTCTCTGACAGGACAGCATTTAGAAAGGGAAGCAACACTCCATTCACTTCGCACAGTGAATTGAAGTGTTGGAACAGCCTGCTTCTCTTTCAGAGAAACGGATGTGAGTTTTTTGTAAAAGCTTGTAAGTAGCTTAAGGCACTTTCAAAGGAAAGTGAATTTCTCTGAAAGGACAGCATTTAGAAAGTGAAGCAACACTCCATTCACTTCGCACAGTGTATTGAAGTGTTGGAACAGACTGCTTCTCTTTCAGAGAAACGCAAGTGAATTTCTGTTCAATGCTTGTAAGTAGCTTAAGGCACTTTCAAAGGAAAGTGATTTTCTCTGACAGGACAGCATTTAGAAAGGGAAGCAACACTCCATTCACTTCGCACAGTGAATTGAAGTGTTGGAACAGACTGCTTCTCTTTCAGCGAAACGCATGTGAATTTCTGTTCAATGCTTGTAAGTAGCTTAAGGCACTTTCAAAGGAAAGTGATTTACTCTGAAAGGACAGCATTTAGAAAGTGAAGCAACACTCCATTCACTTCGCACAGTGAATTGAAGTGTTGGAACAGACTGCTTCTCTTTCAGAGAAACGCATGTGAGTTTTTTGTAAAAGCTTGTAAGTAGCTTAAGGCACTTTCAAAGGAAAGTGATTATCTCTGACAGGACAGCATTTAGAAAGTGAAGCAACACTCCATTCACTTCGGACAGTGAATTGAAGTGTTGAAACAGACTGCTTCTCTTACAGAGAAACGCATGTGAATTTCTGTTGAATGCTTGTAAGTAGCTTAAGGCACTTTCAAAGGAAAGTGATTTTCTCTGAAAGGACAGCATTTAGAAAGTGAAGCAACACTCCATTCACTTCGCACAGTGAATTGAAGTGTTGGAACAGACTGCTTCTCTTTCAGAGAAACGGATGTGAGTTTTTTGTGAAAGCTTGTAAGTAGCTTAAGGCACTTTCAAAGGAAAGTGATTTTCTCTGACAGGACAGCATTTAGAAAGTGAAGCAACACTCCATTCACTTCGCACAGTGAATTGAAGTGTTGGAACAGACTGCTTCTCTTTCAGAGAAACGGATGTGAGTTTTTTGTGAAAGCTTGTAAGTAGCTTAAGGCACTTTCAAAGAAAGTGATTTTCTCTGAAAGAACAGCATTTAGAAAGTGAACCAACACTCCATTCACTTCGCACAGTGTATTGAAGTGTTGGAACAGACTGCTTCTCTTTCAGAGAAACGGATGTGAATTTCTGTTCAATGCTTGTAAGTAGTTTAAGGCACTTTCAAAGGAAAGTGATTTTCTCTGAAAGGACAGCATTTAGAAAGGGAAGCAACACTCCATTCACTTCGCACAGTGAATTGAAGTGTTGGAACAGACTGCTTCTCTTTCAGCGAAACGCATGTGAATTTCTGTTGAATGCTTGTAAGTAGCTTAAGGCACTTTCAAAGGAAAGTGATTTTCTCTGAAAGGACAGCATTTAGAAAGTGAAGCAACACTCCATTCACTTCGCACAGTGAATTGAAGTGTTGGAACAGACTGCTTCTCTTTCAGAGTAACGGATGTGAGTTTTTTGTGAATGCTTGTAAGTAGTTTAAGGCCCTTTCAAAGGAAAGTGATTTTCTCTGAAAGGACAGCATTTAGAAAGTGAAGCAACACTCCATTCACTTCGCACAGTGAATTGAAGTGTTGGAACAGACTGCTTCTCTTTCAGAGAAACGGATGTGTGTTTTTTGTGAAAGCTAGTAAGTACCTTAAGGCACTTTCAAAGGAAAGTGATTTTCTCTGAAAGGACAGCATTTAGAAAGTGAAGCAACACTCCATTCACTTCGCACAGTGAATTAGTGTTGAAACAGACTGCTTCTCTTACAGAGAAACGCATGTGAATTTCTGTTGAATGCTCGTAAGTAGCTTAAGGCGCTTTCAAAGGAGAGTGATTTTCTCTGAAAGGACAGCATTTAGAAAGTGAAGCAACACTCCATTCACTTCGCACAGTGAATTGAAGTGTTGGAACAGACTGCTTCTCTTTCAGAGAAACGCATGTGAATTTCTGTTGAATGCTTCTAAGTAGCTTAAGGCACTTTCAAAGGAAAGTGATTTTCTCTGAAAGGACAGCATTTAGAAAGGGAAGCAACACTCCATTCACTTCGCACAGTGAATTGAAGTGTTGGAACAGACTGCTTCTCTTTCAGAGAAACGGATGTGAGTTTTTTGTGAAATCTTGTAAGTAGCTTAAGGCACTTTCAAAGGAAAGTGATTTTCTCTGACAGGACAGCATTTAGAAAGTGAAGCAACACTCCATTCACTTCGCACAGTGAATTGAAGTGTTGGAACAGACTGCTTCTCTTTCAGAGAAACGGATGTGAGTTTTTTGTGAAAGCTTGTAAGTAGCTTAAGGCACTTTCAAAGGAAAGTGATTTTCTCTGAAAGGACAGCATTTAGAAAGTGAAGCAACACTCCATTCACTTCGCACAGTGAATTGAAGTGTTGGAACAGACTGCTTCTCTTTCAGAGAAACACATGTGAATTTCTGTTCAATGCTTGTAAGTAGCTTAAGGCACTTTCAAAGGAAAGTGATTTTCTCTGACAGGACAGCATTTAGAAAGGGAAGCAACACTCCATTCACTTCGCACAGTGAATTGAAGTGTTGGAACAGACTGCTTCTCTTTCAGCGAAACGCATGTGAATTTCTGTTGAATGCTTGTAAGTAGCTTAAGGCACTTTCAAAGGAAAGTGATTTTCTCTGAAAGGACAGCATTTAGAAAGTGAAGCAACACTCCATTCACTTCGCACAGTGAATTGAAGTGTTGGAACAGACTGCTTCTCTTTCAGAGAAACGGATGTGTGTTTTTTGTGAAAGCTTGTAAGTAGCTTAAGGCACTTTCAAAGGAAAGTGATTTTCTCTGAAAGGACAGATTTTAGAAAGTGAAGCAACACTCCATTCACTTCGCACAGTGTCTTGAAGTGTTGGAACAGACTGCTTCTCTTTCAGAGAAACGCATGTGAATTTCTGTTCAATGCTTGTAAGTAGCTTAAGGCACTTTCAAAGGAAAGTGATTTCCTCTGACAGGACAGCATTTAGAAAGGGAAGCAACACTCCATTCACTTCGCACAGTGAATTGAAGTGTTGAAACAGACTGCATCTCTTTCAGCGAAACGCATGTGAATTTCTGTTTAATGCTTGTAAGTAGCTTAAGGCACATTCAAAGGAAAGTGATTTTCTCTGAAAGGACAGCATTTAGAAAGTGAAGCAACACTCCATTCACTTCGCACAGTGAATTGAAGTGTTGGAACAGACTGCTTCTCTTTCAGAGATACGCATGTGAGTTTTTTGTGAGTGCTTTTAAGTAGCTTAAGGCACTTTCAAAGGAAAGTGATTTTCTCTGAAAGGACAGCATTTAGAAAGTGAAGCAACACTCCATTCACTTCGCACAGTGAATTGAAGTGTTGGAACAGACTGCTTCTCTTTCAGAGAAACGGATGTGTGTTTTTTGTTAAAGCTTGTAAGTACCTTAAGGCACTTTCAAGGAAAGTGATTTTCTCTGAAAGAACAGCATTTAGAAAGTGAAGCAACACTCCATTCACTTCGCACAGTGAATTGAAGTGTTGAAACAGACTGCTTCTCTTACAGAGAAACGCATGTGAATTTCTGTTGAATGCTTGTAAGTAGCTTAAGGCGCTTTCAAAGGAAAATGATTTTCTCTGAAAGGACAGCATTTAGAAAGTGAAGCAACACTCCATTCACTTCGCACAGTGAATTGAAGTGTTGGAACAGACTGCTTCTCTTTCAGAGAAACGCATGTGAATTTCTGTTGAATGCTTGTAAGTAGCTTAAGGCACTTTCAAAGGAAAGTGATTTTCTCTGAAAGGACAGCATTTAGAAAGTGAAGCAACACTCCATTCACTTCGCACAGTGAATTGAAGTGTTGGAACAGACTGCTTCTCTTTCAGAGAAACGGATGTGAGTTTTTTGTGAAAGCTTGTAAGAAGCTTAAGGCACTTTCAAAGGAAAGTGATTTTCTCTGACAGGACAGCATTTAGAAAGTGAAGCAACACTCCATTCACTTCGCACAGTGAATTGAAGTGTTGGAACAGACTGCTTCTCTTTCAGAGAAACGCATGTGAATTTCTGTTCAATGCTTGTAAGTAGCTTAAGGCACTTTCAAAGGAAAGTGATTTTCTCTGAAAGGACAGGATTTAGAAAGTGAAGCAACACTCCATTCACTTCGCACAGTGAATTGAAGTGTTTGAACAGACTGCTTCTCTTTCAGTGAAACGCTTGTGAATTTCTGTTCAATGCTTGTAAGTAGCTTAAGGCACTTTCAAAGGAAAGTGATTTTCTCTGAAAGGATAGCATTTAGAAAGTGAAGCAACACTCCATTCACTTCGCACAGTGAATTGAAGTGTTGGAAAAGACTGCTTCTCTTTCAGGGAAACGCATGTGAGTTTTTTTTGAAAGCTTGTAAGTAGCTTAAGGCACTTTCAAAGGAAAGTGATTTTCTCTGAAAGGACAGCATTTAGAAAGTGAAGCAACACTTCCTTCACTTCGCACAGTGAATTGAAGTGTTGGAACAGACTGCTTCTCTTTCAGAGAAACGCATGTGAATTTCTGTTCAATGCTTGTAAGTAGCTTAAGGCACTTTCAAAGGAAAGTGATTTTCTCTGAAAGGACAGCATTTAGAAAGTGAAGCAACACTCCATTCACTTCGCACAGTGAATTGAAGTGTTGGAACAGACTGCTTCTCTTTCAGAGAAACGGATGTGAGTTTTTTGTGAAAGCTTGTAAGTAGCTTAAGGCACTTTCAAAGGAAAGTGATTTTCTCTGAAAGGACAGCATTTAGAAAGTGAAGCAACACTCCATTCACTTCGCACAGTGAATTGAAGTGTTGGAACAGACTGCTTCTCTTTCAGAGAAACGAATGTGTGTTTTTTGTGAAAGCTTGTAAGTACCTTAAGGCACTTTCAAGGAAAGTGATTTTCTCTGAAAGAACAGCATTTAGAAAGTGAAGCAACACTCCATTCATTTCGCACAGTGAATTGAAGTGTTGAAACAGACTGCTTCTCTTACAGAGAAACGCATGTGAATTTCTGTTGAATGCTTGTAAGTAGCTTAAGGCACTTTCAAAGGAAAGTGATTTTCTCTGAAAGGACAGCATTTAGAAAGTGAAGCAACACTCCATTCACTTCGCACAGTGAATTGAAGTGTTGGAACAGACTGCTTCTCTTTCAGAGAAACAGATGTGAATTTTTTGTGAAAGCTTGTAAGTAGCTTAAGGCACTTTCAAAGGAAGTGATTTTCTCTGAAAGGACAGATTTTAGAAAGTGAAGCAACACTCCATTCACTTCGCACAGTGTCTTGAAGTGTTGGAACAGACTGCTTCTCTTTCAGAGAAACGGATGTGAGTTTTTTGTGAAAGCTTGTAAGTAGCTTAAGGCACTTTCAAAGGAAAGTGATTTTCTCTGAAAGGACAGCATTTAGAAAGTGAAGCAACACTCCATTCACTTCGCACAATGTATTGAAGTGTTGGAACAGACTGCTTCTCTTTCAGAGAAACACATGTGAATTTCTGTTCAATGCTTGTAAGTAGCTTAAGGCACTTTCAAAGGAAAGTGATTTTCTCTGACAGGACAGCATTTAGAAAGGGAAGCAACACTCCATTCACTTCGCACAGTGAATTGAAGTGTTGGAACAGACTGCTTCTCTTTCAGAGAAACGCATGTGAATTTCTGTTGAATGCTTGTAAGTAGCTTAAGGCACTTTCAAAGGAAAGTGATTTTCTCTGAAAGGACAGCATTTAGAAAGTGAAGCAACACTCCATTCACTTCGCACAGTGAATTGAAGTGTTGGAACAGCCTGCTTCTCTTTCAGAGAAACGGATGTGAGTTTTTTGTAAAAGCTTGTAAGTAGCTTAAGGCACTTTCAAAGGAAAGTGAATTTCTCTGAAAGGACAGCATTTAGAAAGTGAAGCAACACTCCATTCACTTCGCACAGTGTATTGAAGTGTTGGAACAGACTGCTTCTCTTTCAGAGAAACGCAAGTGAATTTCTGTTCAATGCTTGTAAGTAGCTTAAGGTACTTTCAAAGGAAAGTGATTTTCTCTGACAGGACAGCATTTAGAAAGGGAAGCAACACTCCATTCACTTCGCACAGTGAATTGAAGTGTTGGAACAGACTGCTTCTCTTTCAGCGAAACGCATGTGAATTTCTGTTGAATGCTTGTAAGTAGCTTAAGGCACTTTCAAAGGAAAGTGATTTTCTCTGAAAGGACAGCATTTAGAAAGTGAAGCAACACTCCATTCACTTCGCACAGTGAATTGAAGTGTTGGAACAGACTGCTTCTCTTTCAGAGAAACGGATGTGTGTTTTTTGTGAAAGCTAGTAAGTACCTTAAGGCACTTTCAAAGGAAAGTGATTTTCTCTGAAAGGACAGCATTTAGAAAGTGAAGCAACACTCCATTCACTTCGCACAGTGAATTAGTGTTGAAACAGACTGCTTCTCTTACAGAGAAACGCATGTGAATTTCTGTTGAATGCTCGTAAGTAGCTTAAGGCGCTTTCAAAGGAGAGTGATTTTCTCTGAAAGGACAGCATTTAGAAAGTGAAGCAACACTCCATTCACTTCGCACAGTGAATTGAAGTGTTGGAACAGACTGCTTCTCTTTCAGAGAAACGCATGTGAATTTCTGTTGAATGCTTCTAAGTAGCTTAAGGCACTTTCAAAGGAAAGTGATTTTCTCTGAAAGGACAGCATTTAGAAAGTGAAGCAACACTCCATTCACTTCGCGCAGTGAATTGAAGTGTTGGAACAGACTGCTTCTCTTTCAGAGAAACGGATGTGAGTTTTTTGTGAAATCTTGTAAGTAGCTTAAGGCACTTTCAAAGGAAAGTGATTTTCTCTGACAGGACAGCATTTAGAAAGTGAAGCAACACTCCATTCACTTCGCACAGTGAATTGAAGTGTTGGAACAGACTGCTTCTCTTTCAGAGAAACGGATGTGAGTTTTTTGTGAAAGCTTGTAAGTAGCTTAAGGCACTTTCAAAGGAAAGTGATTTTCTCTGAAAGGACAGCATTTAGAAAGTGAAGCAACACTCCATTCACTTCGCACAGTGAATTGAAGTGTTGGAACAGACTGCTTCTCTTTCAGAGAAACGGATGTGAATTTCTGTTCAATGCTTGTAAGTAGCTTAAGGCACTTTCAAAGGAAAGTGATTTTCTCTGACAGGACAGCATTTAGAAAGGGAAGCAACACTCCATTCACTTCGCACAGTGAATTGAAGTGTTGGAACAGACTGCTTCTCTTTCAGCGAAACGCATGTGAATTTCTGTTGAATGCTTGTAAGTAGCTTAAGGCACTTTCAAAGGAAAGTGATTTTCTCTGAAAGGACAGCATTTACAAAGTGAAGCAACACTCCATTCACTTCGCACAGTGAATTGAAGTGTTGGAACAGACTGCTTCTCTTTCAGAGAAACAGATGTGAATTTTTTGTGAAAGCTTGTAAGTAGCTTAAGGCACTTTCAAAGGAAAGTGATTTTCTCTGAAAGGACAGATTTTAGAAAGTGAAGCAACACTCCATTCACTTCGCACAGTGTCTTGAAGTGTTGGAACAGACTGCTTCTCTTTCAGAGAAACGGATGTGAGTTTTTTGTGAAAGCTTGTAAGTAGCTTAAGGCACTTTCAAAGGAAAGTGATTTTCTCTGAAAGGACAGCATTTAGAAAGTGAAGCAACACTCCATTCACTTCGCACAATGTATTGAAGTGTTGGAACAGACTGCTTCTCTTTCAGAGAAACACATGTGAATTTCTGTTCAATGCTTGTAAGTAGCTTAAGGCACTTTCAAAGGAAAGTGATTTTCTCTGACAGGACAGCATTTAGAAAGGGAAGCAACACTCCATTCACTTCGCACAGTGAATTGAAGTGTTGGAACAGCCTGCTTCTCTTTCAGAGAAACGGATGTGAGTTTTTTGTAAAAGCTTGTAAGTAGCTTAAGGCACTTTCAAAGGAAAGTGAATTTCTCTGAAAGGACAGCATTTAGAAAGTGAAGCAACACTCCATTCACTTCGCACAGTGTATTGAAGTGTTGGAACAGACTGCTTCTCTTTCAGAGAAACGCAAGTGAATTTCTGTTCAATGCTTGTAAGTAGCTTAAGGCACTTTCAAAGGAAAGTGATTTTCTCTGACAGGACAGCATTTAGAAAGGGAAGCAACACTCCATTCACTTCGCACAGTGAATTGAAGTGTTGGAACAGACTGCTTCTCTTTCAGCGAAACGCATGTGAATTTCTGTTCAATGCTTGTAAGTAGCTTAAGGCACTTTCAAAGGAAAGTGATTTACTCTGAAAGGACAGCATTTAGAAAGTGAAGCAACACTCCATTCACTTCGCACAGTGAATTGAAGTGTTGGAACAGACTGCTTCTCTTTCAGAGAAACGCATGTGAGTTTTTTGTAAAAGCTTGTAAGTAGCTTAAGGCACTTTCAAAGGAAAGTGATTATCTCTGACAGGACAGCATTTAGAAAGTGAAGCAACACTCCATTCACTTCGGACAGTGAATTGAAGTGTTGAAACAGACTGCTTCTCTTACAGAGAAACGCATGTGAATTTCTGTTGAATGCTTGTAAGTAGCTTAAGGCACTTTCAAAGGAAAGTGATTTTCTCTGAAAGGACAGCATTTAGAAAGTGAAGCAACACTCCATTCACTTCGCACAGTGAATTGAAGTGTTGGAACAGACTGCTTCTCTTTCAGAGAAACGGATGTGAGTTTTTTGTGAAAGCTTGTAAGTAGCTTAAGGCACTTTCAAAGGAAAGTGATTTTCTCTGACAGGACAGCATTTAGAAAGTGAAGCAACACTCCATTCACTTCGCACAGTGAATTGAAGTGTTGGAACAGACTGCTTCTCTTTCAGAGAAACGGATGTGAGTTTTTTGTGAAAGCTTGTAAGTAGCTTAAGGCACTTTCAAAGAAAGTGATTTTCTCTGAAAGAACAGCATTTAGAAAGTGAACCAACACTCCATTCACTTCGCACAGTGTATTGAAGTGTTGGAACAGACTGCTTCTCTTTCAGAGAAACGGATGTGAATTTCTGTTCAATGCTTGTAAGTAGTTTAAGGCACTTTCAAAGGAAAGTGATTTTCTCTGAAAGGACAGCATTTAGAAAGGGAAGCAACACTCCATTCACTTCGCACAGTGAATTGAAGTGTTGGAACAGACTGCTTCTCTTTCAGCGAAACGCATGTGAATTTCTGTTGAATGCTTGTAAGTAGCTTAAGGCACTTTCAAAGGAAAGTGATTTTCTCTGAAAGGACAGCATTTAGAAAGTGAAGCAACACTCCATTCACTTCGCACAGTGAATTGAAGTGTTGGAACAGACTGCTTCTCTTTCAGAGTAACGGATGTGAGTTTTTTGTGAATGCTTGTAAGTAGTTTAAGGCCCTTTCAAAGGAAAGTGATTTTCTCTGAAAGGACAGCATTTAGAAAGTGAAGCAACACTCCATTCACTTCGCACAGTGAATTGAAGTGTTGGAACAGACTGCTTCTCTTTCAGAGAAACGGATGTGTGTTTTTTGTGAAAGCTAGTAAGTACCTTAAGGCACTTTCAAAGGAAAGTGATTTTCTCTGAAAGGACAGCATTTAGAAAGTGAAGCAACACTCCATTCACTTCGCACAGTGAATTAGTGTTGAAACAGACTGCTTCTCTTACAGAGAAACGCATGTGAATTTCTGTTGAATGCTCGTAAGTAGCTTAAGGCGCTTTCAAAGGAGAGTGATTTTCTCTGAAAGGACAGCATTTAGAAAGTGAAGCAACACTCCATTCACTTCGCACAGTGAATTGAAGTGTTGGAACAGACTGCTTCTCTTTCAGAGAAACGCATGTGAATTTCTGTTGAATGCTTCTAAGTAGCTTAAGGCACTTTCAAAGGAAAGTGATTTTCTCTGAAAGGACAGCATTTAGAAAGGGAAGCAACACTCCATTCACTTCGCACAGTGAATTGAAGTGTTGGAACAGACTGCTTCTCTTTCAGAGAAACGGATGTGAGTTTTTTGTGAAATCTTGTAAGTAGCTTAAGGCACTTTCAAAGGAAAGTGATTTTCTCTGACAGGACAGCATTTAGAAAGTGAAGCAACACTCCATTCACTTCGCACAGTGAATTGAAGTGTTGGAACAGACTGCTTCTCTTTCAGAGAAACGGATGTGAGTTTTTTGTGAAAGCTTGTAAGTAGCTTAAGGCACTTTCAAAGGAAAGTGATTTTCTCTGAAAGGACAGCATTTAGAAAGTGAAGCAACACTCCATTCACTTCGCACAGTGAATTGAAGTGTTGGAACAGACTGCTTCTCTTTCAGAGAAACACATGTGAATTTCTGTTCAATGCTTGTAAGTAGCTTAAGGCACTTTCAAAGGAAAGTGATTTTCTCTGACAGGACAGCATTTAGAAAGGGAAGCAACACTCCATTCACTTCGCACAGTGAATTGAAGTGTTGGAACAGACTGCTTCTCTTTCAGCGAAACGCATGTGAATTTCTGTTGAATGCTTGTAAGTAGCTTAAGGCACTTTCAAAGGAAAGTGATTTTCTCTGAAAGGACAGCATTTAGAAAGTGAAGCAACACTCCATTCACTTCGCACAGTGAATTGAAGTGTTGGAACAGACTGCTTCTCTTTCAGAGAAACGGATGTGTGTTTTTTGTGAAAGCTTGTAAGTAGCTTAAGGCACTTTCAAAGGAAAGTGATTTTCTCTGAAAGGACAGCATTTACAAAGTGAAGCAACACTCCATTCACTTCGCACAGTGAATTGAAGTGTTGGAACAGACTGCTTCTCTTTCAGAGAAACAGATGTGAATTTTTTGTGAAAGCTTGTAAGTAGCTTAAGGCACTTTCAAAGGAAAGTGATTTTCTCTGAAAGGACAGATTTTAGAAAGTGAAGCAACACTCCATTCACTTCGCACAGTGTCTTGAAGTGTTGGAACAGACTGCTTCTCTTTCAGAGAAACGCATGTGAATTTCTGTTCAATGCTTGTAAGTAGCTTAAGGCACTTTCAAAGGAAAGTGATTTCCTCTGACAGGACAGCATTTAGAAAGGGAAGCAACACTCCATTCACTTCGCACAGTGAATTGAAGTGTTGAAACAGACTGCATCTCTTTCAGCGAAACGCATGTGAATTTCTGTTTAATGCTTGTAAGTAGCTTAAGGCACATTCAAAGGAAAGTGATTTTCTCTGAAAGGACAGCATTTAGAAAGTGAAGCAACACTCCATTCACTTCGCACAGTGAATTGAAGTGTTGGAACAGACTGCTTCTCTTTCAGAGATACGCATGTGAGTTTTTTGTGAGTGCTTTTAAGTAGCTTAAGGCACTTTCAAAGGAAAGTGATTTTCTCTGAAAGGACAGCATTTAGAAAGTGAAGCAACACTCCATTCACTTCGCACAGTGAATTGAAGTGTTGGAACAGACTGCTTCTCTTTCAGAGAAACGGATGTGTGTTTTTTGTTAAAGCTTGTAAGTACCTTAAGGCACTTTCAAGGAAAGTGATTTTCTCTGAAAGAACAGCATTTAGAAAGTGAAGCAACACTCCATTCACTTCGCACAGTGAATTGAAGTGTTGAAACAGACTGCTTCTCTTACAGAGAAACGCATGTGAATTTCTGTTGAATGCTTGTAAGTAGCTTAAGGCGCTTTCAAAGGAAAATGATTTTCTCTGAAAGGACAGCATTTAGAAAGTGAAGCAACACTCCATTCACTTCGCACAGTGAATTGAAGTGTTGGAACAGACTGCTTCTCTTTCAGAGAAACGCATGTGAATTTCTGTTGAATGCTTGTAAGTAGCTTAAGGCACTTTCAAAGGAAAGTGATTTTCTCTGAAAGGACAGCATTTAGAAAGTGAAGCAACACTCCATTCACTTCGCACAGTGAATTGAAGTGTTGGAACAGACTGCTTCTCTTTCAGAGAAACGGATGTGAGTTTTTTGTGAAAGCTTGTAAGAAGCTTAAGGCACTTTCAAAGGAAAGTGATTTTCTCTGACAGGACAGCATTTAGAAAGTGAAGCAACACTCCATTCACTTCGCACAGTGAATTGAAGTGTTGGAACAGACTGCTTCTCTTTCAGAGAAACGCATGTGAATTTCTGTTCAATGCTTGTAAGTAGCTTAAGGCACTTTCAAAGGAAAGTGATTTTCTCTGAAAGGACAGGATTTAGAAAGTGAAGCAACACTCCATTCACTTCGCACAGTGAATTGAAGTGTTTGAACAGACTGCTTCTCTTTCAGTGAAACGCTTGTGAATTTCTGTTCAATGCTTGTAAGTAGCTTAAGGCACTTTCAAAGGAAAGTGATTTTCTCTGAAAGGATAGCATTTAGAAAGTGAAGCAACACTCCATTCACTTCGCACAGTGAATTGAAGTGTTGGAAAAGACTGCTTCTCTTTCAGGGAAACGCATGTGAGTTTTTTTTGAAAGCTTGTAAGTAGCTTAAGGCACTTTCAAAGGAAAGTGATTTTCTCTGAAAGGACAGCATTTAGAAAGTGAAGCAACACTTCCTTCACTTCGCACAGTGAATTGAAGTGTTGGAACAGACTGCTTCTCTTTCAGAGAAACGCATGTGAATTTCTGTTCAATGCTTGTAAGTAGCTTAAGGCACTTTCAAAGGAAAGTGATTTTCTCTGAAAGGACAGCATTTAGAAAGTGAAGCAACACTCCATTCACTTCGCACAGTGAATTGAAGTGTTGGAACAGACTGCTTCTCTTTCAGAGAAACGAATGTGTGTTTTTTGTGAAAGCTTGTAAGTACCTTAAGGCACTTTCAAGGAAAGTGATTTTCTCTGAAAGAACAGCATTTAGAAAGTGAAGCAACACTCCATTCACTTCGCACAGTGAATTGAAGTGTTGGAACAGACTGCTTCTCTTTCAGAGTAACGGATGTGAGTTTTTTGTGAATGCTTGTAAGTAGTTTAAGGCCCTTTCAAAGGAAAGTGATTTTCTCTGAAAGGACAGCATTTAGAAAGTGAAGCAACACTCCATTCACTTCGCACAGTGAATTGAAGTGTTGGAACAGACTGCTTCTCTTTCAGAGAAACGGATGTGTGTTTTTTGTGAAAGCTAGTAAGTACCTTAAGGCACTTTCAAAGGAAAGTGATTTTCTCTGAAAGGACAGCATTTAGAAAGTGAAGCAACACTCCATTCACTTCGCACAGTGAATTAGTGTTGAAACAGACTGCTTCTCTTACAGAGAAACGCATGTGAATTTCTGTTGAATGCTCGTAAGTAGCTTAAGGCGCTTTCAAAGGAGAGTGATTTTCTCTGAAAGGACAGCATTTAGAAAGTGAAGCAACACTCCATTCACTTCGCACAGTGAATTGAAGTGTTGGAACAGACTGCTTCTCTTTCAGAGAAACGCATGTGAATTTCTGTTGAATGCTTCTAAGTAGCTTAAGGCACTTTCAAAGGAAAGTGATTTTCTCTGAAAGGACAGCATTTAGAAAGGGAAGCAACACTCCATTCACTTCGCACAGTGAATTGAAGTGTTGGAACAGACTGCTTCTCTTTCAGAGAAACGGATGTGAGTTTTTTGTGAAATCTTGTAAGTAGCTTAAGGCACTTTCAAAGGAAAGTGATTTTCTCTGACAGGACAGCATTTAGAAAGTGAAGCAACACTCCATTCACTTCGCACAGTGAATTGAAGTGTTGGAACAGACTGCTTCTCTTTCAGAGAAACGGATGTGAGTTTTTTGTGAAAGCTTGTAAGTAGCTTAAGGCACTTTCAAAGGAAAGTGATTTTCTCTGAAAGGACAGCATTTAGAAAGTGAAGCAACACTCCATTCACTTCGCACAGTGAATTGAAGTGTTGGAACAGACTGCTTCTCTTTCAGAGAAACACATGTGAATTTCTGTTCAATGCTTGTAAGTAGCTTAAGGCACTTTCAAAGGAAAGTGATTTTCTCTGACAGGACAGCATTTAGAAAGGGAAGCAACACTCCATTCACTTCGCACAGTGAATTGAAGTGTTGGAACAGACTGCTTCTCTTTCAGCGAAACGCATGTGAATTTCTGTTGAATGCTTGTAAGTAGCTTAAGGCACTTTCAAAGGAAAGTGATTTTCTCTGAAAGGACAGCATTTAGAAAGTGAAGCAACACTCCATTCACTTCGCACAGTGAATTGAAGTGTTGGAACAGACTGCTTCTCTTTCAGAGAAACGGATGTGTGTTTTTTGTGAAAGCTTGTAAGTAGCTTAAGGCACTTTCAAAGGAAAGTGATTTTCTCTGAAAGGACAGCATTTACAAAGTGAAGCAACACTCCATTCACTTCGCACAGTGAATTGAAGTGTTGGAACAGACTGCTTCTCTTTCAGAGAAACAGATGTGAATTTTTTGTGAAAGCTTGTAAGTAGCTTAAGGCACTTTCAAAGGAAAGTGATTTTCTCTGAAAGGACAGATTTTAGAAAGTGAAGCAACACTCCATTCACTTCGCACAGTGTCTTGAAGTGTTGGAACAGACTGCTTCTCTTTCAGAGAAACGCATGTGAATTTCTGTTCAATGCTTGTAAGTAGCTTAAGGCACTTTCAAAGGAAAGTGATTTCCTCTGACAGGACAGCATTTAGAAAGGGAAGCAACACTCCATTCACTTCGCACAGTGAATTGAAGTGTTGAAACAGACTGCATCTCTTTCAGCGAAACGCATGTGAATTTCTGTTTAATGCTTGTAAGTAGCTTAAGGCACATTCAAAGGAAAGTGATTTTCTCTGAAAGGACAGCATTTAGAAAGTGAAGCAACACTCCATTCACTTCGCACAGTGAATTGAAGTGTTGGAACAGACTGCTTCTCTTTCAGAGATACGCATGTGAGTTTTTTGTGAGTGCTTTTAAGTAGCTTAAGGCACTTTCAAAGGAAAGTGATTTTCTCTGAAAGGACAGCATTTAGAAAGTGAAGCAACACTCCATTCACTTCGCACAGTGAATTGAAGTGTTGGAACAGACTGCTTCTCTTTCAGAGAAACGGATGTGTGTTTTTTGTTAAAGCTTGTAAGTACCTTAAGGCACTTTCAAGGAAAGTGATTTTCTCTGAAAGAACAGCATTTAGAAAGTGAAGCAACACTCCATTCACTTCGCACAGTGAATTGAAGTGTTGAAACAGACTGCTTCTCTTACAGAGAAACGCATGTGAATTTCTGTTGAATGCTTGTAAGTAGCTTAAGGCGCTTTCAAAGGAAAATGATTTTCTCTGAAAGGACAGCATTTAGAAAGTGAAGCAACACTCCATTCACTTCGCACAGTGAATTGAAGTGTTGGAACAGACTGCTTCTCTTTCAGAGAAACGCATGTGAATTTCTGTTGAATGCTTGTAAGTAGCTTAAGGCACTTTCAAAGGAAAGTGATTTTCTCTGAAAGGACAGCATTTAGAAAGTGAAGCAACACTCCATTCACTTCGCACAGTGAATTGAAGTGTTGGAACAGACTGCTTCTCTTTCAGAGAAACGGATGTGAGTTTTTTGTGAAAGCTTGTAAGAAGCTTAAGGCACTTTCAAAGGAAAGTGATTTTCTCTGACAGGACAGCATTTAGAAAGTGAAGCAACACTCCATTCACTTCGCACAGTGAATTGAAGTGTTGGAACAGACTGCTTCTCTTTCAGAGAAACGCATGTGAATTTCTGTTCAATGCTTGTAAGTAGCTTAAGGCACTTTCAAAGGAAAGTGATTTTCTCTGAAAGGACAGGATTTAGAAAGTGAAGCAACACTCCATTCACTTCGCACAGTGAATTGAAGTGTTTGAACAGACTGCTTCTCTTTCAGTGAAACGCTTGTGAATTTCTGTTCAATGCTTGTAAGTAGCTTAAGGCACTTTCAAAGGAAAGTGATTTTCTCTGAAAGGATAGCATTTAGAAAGTGAAGCAACACTCCATTCACTTCGCACAGTGAATTGAAGTGTTGGAAAAGACTGCTTCTCTTTCAGGGAAACGCATGTGAGTTTTTTTTGAAAGCTTGTAAGTAGCTTAAGGCACTTTCAAAGGAAAGTGATTTTCTCTGAAAGGACAGCATTTAGAAAGTGAAGCAACACTTCCTTCACTTCGCACAGTGAATTGAAGTGTTGGAACAGACTGCTTCTCTTTCAGAGAAACGCATGTGAATTTCTGTTCAATGCTTGTAAGTAGCTTAAGGCACTTTCAAAGGAAAGTGATTTTCTCTGAAAGGACAGCATTTAGAAAGTGAAGCAACACTCCATTCACTTCGCACAGTGAATTGAAGTGTTGGAACAGACTGCTTCTCTTTCAGAGAAACGGATGTGAGTTTTTTGTGAAAGCTTGTAAGTAGCTTAAGGCACTTTCAAAGGAAAGTGATTTTCTCTGAAAGGACAGCATTTAGAAAGTGAAGCAACACTCCATTCACTTCGCACAGTGAATTGAAGTGTTGGAACAGACTGCTTCTCTTTCAGAGAAACGAATGTGTGTTTTTTGTGAAAGCTTGTAAGTACCTTAAGGCACTTTCAAGGAAAGTGATTTTCTCTGAAAGAACAGCATTTAGAAAGTGAAGCAACACTCCATTCATTTCGCACAGTGAATTGAAGTGTTGAAACAGACTGCTTCTCTTACAGAGAAACGCATGTGAATTTCTGTTGAATGCTTGTAAGTAGCTTAAGGCACTTTCAAAGGAAAGTGATTTTCTCTGAAAGGACAGCATTTAGAAAGTGAAGCAACACTCCATTCACTTCGCACAGTGAATTGAAGTGTTGGAACAGACTGCTTCTCTTTCAGAGAAACAGATGTGAATTTTTTGTGAAAGCTTGTAAGTAGCTTAAGGCACTTTCAAAGGAAGTGATTTTCTCTGAAAGGACAGATTTTAGAAAGTGAAGCAACACTCCATTCACTTCGCACAGTGTCTTGAAGTGTTGGAACAGACTGCTTCTCTTTCAGAGAAACGGATGTGAGTTTTTTGTGAAAGCTTGTAAGTAGCTTAAGGCACTTTCAAAGGAAAGTGATTTTCTCTGAAAGGACAGCATTTAGAAAGTGAAGCAACACTCCATTCACTTCGCACAATGTATTGAAGTGTTGGAACAGACTGCTTCTCTTTCAGAGAAACACATGTGAATTTCTGTTCAATGCTTGTAAGTAGCTTAAGGCACTTTCAAAGGAAAGTGATTTTCTCTGACAGGACAGCATTTAGAAAGGGAAGCAACACTCCATTCACTTCGCACAGTGAATTGAAGTGTTGGAACAGACTGCTTCTCTTTCAGAGAAACGCATGTGAATTTCTGTTGAATGCTTGTAAGTAGCTTAAGGCACTTTCAAAGGAAAGTGATTTTCTCTGAAAGGACAGCATTTAGAAAGTGAAGCAACACTCCATTCACTTCGCACAGTGAATTGAAGTGTTGGAACAGCCTGCTTCTCTTTCAGAGAAACGGATGTGAGTTTTTTGTAAAAGCTTGTAAGTAGCTTAAGGCACTTTCAAAGGAAAGTGAATTTCTCTGAAAGGACAGCATTTAGAAAGTGAAGCAACACTCCATTCACTTCGCACAGTGTATTGAAGTGTTGGAACAGACTGCTTCTCTTTCAGAGAAACGCAAGTGAATTTCTGTTCAATGCTTGTAAGTAGCTTAAGGCACTTTCAAAGGAAAGTGATTTTCTCTGACAGGACAGCATTTAGAAAGGGAAGCAACACTCCATTCACTTCGCACAGTGAATTGAAGTGTTGGAACAGACTGCTTCTCTTTCAGCGAAACGCATGTGAATTTCTGTTGAATGCTTGTAAGTAGCTTAAGGCACTTTCAAAGGAAAGTGATTTACTCTGAAAGGACAGCATTTAGAAAGTGAAGCAACACTCCATTCACTTCGCACAGTGAATTGAAGTGTTGGAACAGACTGCTTCTCTTTCAGAGAAACGGATGTGAGTTTTTTGTGAAAGCTTGTAAGTAGCTTAAGGCACTTTCAAAGGAAAGTGATTTTCTCTGACAGGACAGCATTTAGAAAGTGAAGCAACACTCCATTCACTTCGCACAGTGAATTGAAGTGTTGGAACAGACTGCTTCTCTTTCAGAGAAACGCATGTGAGTTTTTTGTAAAAGCTTGTAAGTAGCTTAGGGCACTTTCAAAGGAAAGTGATTATCTCTGACAGGACAGCATTTAGAAAGTGAAGCAACACTCCATTCACTTCGGACAGTGAATTGAAGTGTTGAAACAGACTGCTTCTCTTACAGAGAAACGCATGTGAATTTCTGTTGAATGCTTGTAAGTAGCTTAAGGCACTTTCAAAGGAAAGTGATTTTCTCTGAAAGGACAGCATTTAGAAAGTGAAGCAACACTCCATTCACTTCGCACAGTGAATTGAAGTGTTGGAACAGACTGCTTCTCTTTCAGAGAAACGGATGTGAGTTTTTTGTGAAAGCTTGTAAGTAGCTTAAGGCACTTTCAAAGGAAAGTGATTTTCTCTGACAGGACAGCATTTAGAAAGTGAAGCAACACTCCATTCACTTCGCACAGTGAATTGAAGTGTTGGAACAGACTGCTTCTCTTTCAGAGAAACGGATGTGAGTTTTTTGTGAAAGCTTGTAAGTAGCTTAAGGCACTTTCAAAGAAAGTGATTTTCTCTGAAAGAACAGCATTTAGAAAGTGAACCAACACTCCATTCACTTCGCACAGTGAATTGAAGTGTTGGAACAGACTGCTTCTCTTTCAGAGAAACAGATGTGAATTTTTTGTGAAAGCTTGTAAGTAGCTTAAGGCACTTTCAAAGGAAAGTGATTTTCTCTGAAAGGACAGATTTTAGAAAGTGAAGCAACACTCCATTCACTTCGCACAGTGTCTTGAAGTGTTGGAACAGACTGCTTCTCTTTCAGAGAAACGCATGTGAATTTCTGTTCAATGCTTGTAAGTAGCTTAAGGCACTTTCAAAGGAAAGTGATTTCCTCTGACAGGACAGCATTTAGAAAGGGAAGCAACACTCCATTCACTTCGCACAGTGAATTGAAGTGTTGGAACAGACTGCTTCTCTTTCAGCGAAACGCATGTGAATTTCTGTTTAATGCTTGTAAGTAGCTTAAGGCACATTCAAAGGAAAGTGATTTTCTCTGAAAGGACAGCATTTAGAAAGTGAAGCAACACTCCATTCACTTCGCACAGTGAATTGAAGTGTTGGAACAGACTGCTTCTCTTTCAGAGATACGCATGTGAGTTTTTTGTGAGTGCTTTTAAGTAGCTTAAGGCACTTTCAAAGGAAAGTGATTTTCTCTGAAAGGACAGCATTTAGAAAGTGAAGCAACACTCCATTCACTTCGCACAGTGAAT
Organism: Myodes glareolus; assembly: GCF_982192425.1. Classification (NCBI taxonomy): domain Eukaryota; kingdom Metazoa; phylum Chordata; class Mammalia; order Rodentia; family Cricetidae; genus Myodes; species Myodes glareolus. Next base: position 90,629,582 of record NC_142035.1, on the reverse strand, counting down.
TGAAGTGTTGGAACAGACTGCTTCTCTTTCAGAGTAACTGATGTGAGTTTTTTGTGAAAGCTTGTAAGTAGCTTAAGGCACTTTCAAAGGAAAGTGATTTTCTCTGAAAGGACAGCATTTAGAAAGTGAAGCAACACTCCATTCACTTCGCACTGTGAATTGAAGTGTTGGAAAAGACTGCTTCTCTTTCAGAGAAACGGATGTGTGTTTTTTGTGAAAGCTTGTAAGTAGCTTAAGGAACTTTCAAAGGAAAGTGATTTTCTCTGAAAGGACAGCATTTAGAAAGTGAAGCAACACTCCATTCACTTCGCACAGTGAATTGAAGTGTTGGAACAGACTGCTTCTCTTTCAGAGAAACGGATGTGTGTTTTTTGTGAAAGCTTGTAAGTACCTTAAGGCACTTTCAAGGAAAGTGATTTTCTCTGAAAGAACAGCATTTAGAAAGTGAAGCAACACTCCATTCACTTCGCACAGTGAATTGAAGTGTTGAAACAGACTGCTTCTCTTACAGAGAAACGCATGTGAATTTCTGTTGAATGCTTGTAAGTAGCTTAAGGCGCTTTCAAAGGAAAATGATTTTCTCTGAAAGGACAGCATTTAGAAAGTGAAGCAACACTCCATTCACTTCGCACAGTGAATTGAAGTGTTGGAACAGACTGCTTCTCTTTCAGAGAAACGCATGTGAATTTCTGTTGAATGCTTGTAAGTAGCTTAAGGCACTTTCAAAGGAAAGTGATTTTCTCTGAAAGGACAGCATTTAGAAAGTGAAGCAACACTCCATTCACTTCGCACAGTGAATTGAAGTGTTGGAACAGACTGCTTCTCTTTCAGAGAAACGGATGTGAGTTTTTTGTGAAAGCTTGTAAGAAGCTTAAGGCACTTTCAAAGGAAAGTGATTTTCTCTGACAGGACAGCATTTAGAAAGTGAAGCAACACTCCATTCACTTCGCACAGTGAATTGAAGTGTTGGAACAGACTGCTTCTCTTTCAGAGAAACGCATGTGAATTTCTGTTCAATGCTTGTAAGTAGCTTAAGGCACTTTCAAAGGAAAGTGATTTTCTCTGAAAGGACAGGATTTAGAAAGTGAAGCAACACTCCATTCACTTCGCACAGTGAATTGAAGTGTTTGAACAGACTGCTTCTCTTTCAGTGAAACGCTTGTGAATTTCTGTTCAATGCTTGTAAGTAGCTTAAGGCACTTTCAAAGGAAAGTGATTTTCTCTGAAAGGATAGCATTTAGAAAGTGAAGCAACACTCCATTCACTTCGCACAGTGAATTGAAGTGTTGGAAAAGACTGCTTCTCTTTCAGGGAAACGCATGTGAGTTTTTTTTGAAAGCTTGTAAGTAGCTTAAGGCACTTTCAAAGGAAAGTGATTTTCTCTGAAAGGACAGCATTTAGAAAGTGAAGCAACACTTCCTTCACTTCGCACAGTGAATTGAAGTGTTGGAACAGACTGCTTCTCTTTCAGAGAAACGCATGTGAATTTCTGTTCAATGCTTGTAAGTAGCTTAAGGCACTTTCAAAGGAAAGTGATTTTCTCTGAAAGGACAGCATTTAGAAAGTGAAGCAACACTCCATTCACTTCGCACAGTGAATTGAAGTGTTGGAACAGACTGCTTCTCTTTCAGAGAAACGGATGTGAGTTTTTTGTGAAAGCTTGTAAGTAGCTTAAGGCACTTTCAAAGGAAAGTGATTTTCTCTGAAAGGACAGCATTTAGAAAGTGAAGCAACACTCCATTCACTTCGCACAGTGAATTGAAGTGTTGGAACAGACTGCTTCTCTTTCAGAGAAACGAATGTGTGTTTTTTGTGAAAGCTTGTAAGTACCTTAAGGCACTTTCAAGAAAAGTGATTTTCTCTGAAAGAACAGCATTTAGAAAGTGAAGCAACACTCCATTCATTTCGCACAGTGAATTGAAGTGTTGAAACAGACTGCTTCTCTTACAGAGAAACGCATGTGAATTTCTGTTGAATGCTTGTAAGTAGCTTAAGGCACTTTCAAAGGAAAGTGATTTTCTCTGAAAGGACAGCATTTAGAAAGTGAAGCAACACTCCATTCACTTCGCACAGTGAATTGAAGTGTTGGAACAGACTGCTTCTCTTTCAGAGAAACAGATGTGAATTTTTTGTGAAAGCTTGTAAGTAGCTTAAGGCACTTTCAAAGGAAAGTGATTTTCTCTGAAAGGACAGATTTTAGAAAGTGAAGCAACACTCCATTCACTTCGCACAGTGTCTTGAAGTGTTGGAACAGACTGCTTCTCTTTCAGAGAAACGGATGTGAGTTTTTTGTGAAAGCTTGTAAGTAGCTTAAGGCACTTTCAAAGGAAAGTGATTTTCTCTGAAAGGACAGCATTTAGAAAGTGAAGCAACACTCCATTCACTTCGCACAATGTATTGAAGTGTTGGAACAGACTGCTTCTCTTTCAGAGAAACACATGTGAATTTCTGTTCAATGCTTGTAAGTAGCTTAAGGCACTTTCAAAGGAAAGTGATTTTCTCTGACAGGACAGCATTTAGAAAGGGAAGCAACACTCCATTCACTTCGCACAGTGAATTGAAGTGTTGGAACAGACTGCTTCTCTTTCAGAGAAACGCATGTGAATTTCTGTTGAATGCTTGTAAGTAGCTTAAGGCACTTTCAAAGGAAAGTGATTTTCTCTGAAAGGACAGCATTTAGAAAGTGAAGCAACACTCCATTCACTTCGCACAGTGAATTGAAGTGTTGGAACAGCCTGCTTCTCTTTCAGAGAAACGGATGTGAGTTTTTTGTAAAAGCTTGTAAGTAGCTTAAGGCACTTTCAAAGGAAAGTGAATTTCTCTGAAAGGACAGCATTTAGAAAGTGAAGCAACACTCCATTCACTTCGCACAGTGTATTGAAGTGTTGGAACAGACTGCTTCTCTTTCAGAGAAACGCAAGTGAATTTCTGTTCAATGCTTGTAAGTAGCTTAAGGCACTTTCAAAGGAAAGTGATTTTCTCTGACAGGACAGCATTTAGAAAGGGAAGCAACACTCCATTCACTTCGCACAGTGAATTGAAGTGTTGGAACAGACTGCTTCTCTTTCAGCGAAACGCATGTGAATTTCTGTTGAATGCTTGTAAGTAGCTTAAGGCACTTTCAAAGGAAAGTGATTTACTCTGAAAGGACAGCATTTAGAAAGTGAAGCAACACTCCATTCACTTCGCACAGTGAATTGAAGTGTTGGAACAGACTGCTTCTCTTTCAGAGAAACGGATGTGAGTTTTTTGTGAAAGCTTGTAAGTAGCTTAAGGCACTTTCAAAGGAAAGTGATTTTCTCTGACAGGACAGCATTTAGAAAGTGAAGCAACACTCCATTCACTTCGCACAGTGAATTGAAGTGTTGGAACAGACTGCTTCTCTTTCAGAGAAACGCATGTGAGTTTTTTGTAAAAGCTTGTAAGTAGCTTAGGGCACTTTCAAAGGAAAGTGATTATCTCTGACAGGACAGCATTTAGAAAGTGAAGCAACACTCCATTCACTTCGGACAGTGAATTGAAGTGTTGAAACAGACTGCTTCTCTTACAGAGAAACGCATGTGAATTTCTGTTGAATGCTTGTAAGTAGCTTAAGGCACTTTCAAAGGAAAGTGATTTTCTCTGAAAGGACAGCATTTAGAAAGGGAAGCAACACTCCATTCACTTCGCACAGTGAATTGAAGTGTTGGAACAGACTGCTTCTCTTTCAGAGAAACGCATGTGAATTTCTGTTGAATGCTTGTAAGTAGCTTAAGGCACTTTCAAAGGAAAGTGATTTTCTCTGAAAGGACAGCATTTAGAAAGTGAAGCAACACTCCATTCACTTCGCACAGTGAATTGAAGTGTTGGAACAGACTGCTTCTCTTTCAGAGTAACGGATGTGAGTTTTTTGTGAATGCTTGTAAGTAGTTTAAGGCCCTTTCAAAGGAAAGTGATTTTCTCTGAAAGGACAGCATTTAGAAAGTGAAGCAACACTCCATTCACTTCGCACAGTGAATTGAAGTGTTGGAACAGACTGCTTCTCTTTCAGAGAAACGGATGTGTGTTTTTTGTGAAAGCTAGTAAGTACCTTAAGGCACTTTCAAAGGAAAGTGATTTTCTCTGAAAGGACAGCATTTAGAAAGTGAAGCAACACTCCATTCACTTCGCACAGTGAATTAGTGTTGAAACAGACTGCTTCTCTTACAGAGAAACGCATGTGAATTTCTGTTGAATGCTCGTAAGTAGCTTAAGGCGCTTTCAAAGGAGAGTGATTTTCTCTGAAAGGACAGCATTTAGAAAGTGAAGCAACACTCCATTCACTTCGCACAGTGAATTGAAGTGTTGGAACAGACTGCTTCTCTTTCAGAGAAACGCATGTGAATTTCTGTTGAATGCTTCTAAGTAGCTTAAGGCACTTTCAAAGGAAAGTGATTTTCTCTGAAAGGACAGCATTTAGAAAGTGAAGCAACACTCCATTCACTTCGCACAGTGAATTGAAGTGTTGGAACAGACTGCTTCTCTTTCAGAGAAACGGATGTGAGTTTTTTGTGAAATCTTGTAAGTAGCTTAAGGCACTTTCAAAGGAAAGTGATTTTCTCTGACAGGACAGCATTTAGAAAGTGAAGCAACACTCCATTCACTTCGCACAGTGAATTGAAGTGTTGGAACAGACTGCTTCTCTTTCAGAGAAACGGATGTGAGTTTTTTGTGAAAGCTTGTAAGTAGCTTAAGGCACTTTCAAAGGAAAGTGATTTTCTCTGAAAGGACAGCATTTAGAAAGTGAAGCAACACTCCATTCACTTCGCACAGTGAATTGAAGTGTTGGAACAGACTGCTTCTCTTTCAGAGAAACACATGTGAATTTCTGTTCAATGCTTGTAAGTAGCTTAAGGCACTTTCAAAGGAAAGTGATTTTCTCTGACAGGACAGCATTTAGAAAGGGAAGCAACACTCCATTCACTTCGCACAGTGAATTGAAGTGTTGGAACAGACTGCTTCTCTTTCAGCGAAACGCATGTGAATTTCTGTTGAATGCTTGTAAGTAGCTTAAGGCACTTTCAAAGGAAAGTGATTTTCTCTGAAAGGACAGCATTTAGAAAGTGAAGCAACACTCCATTCACTTCGCACAGTGAATTGAAGTGTTGGAACAGACTGCTTCTCTTTCAGAGAAACGGATGTGTGTTTTTTGTGAAAGCTTGTAAGTAGCTTAAGGCACTTTCAAAGGAAAGTGATTTTCTCTGAAAGGACAGCATTTACAAAGTGAAGCAACACTCCATTCACTTCGCACAGTGAATTGAAGTGTTGGAACAGACTGCTTCTCTTTCAGAGAAACAGATGTGAATTTTTTGTGAAAGCTTGTAAGTAGCTTAAGGCACTTTCAAAGGAAAGTGATTTTCTCTGAAAGGACAGATTTTAGAAAGTGAAGCAACACTCCATTCACTTCGCACAGTGTCTTGAAGTGTTGGAACAGACTGCTTCTCTTTCAGAGAAACGCATGTGAATTTCTGTTCAATGCTTGTAAGTAGCTTAAGGCACTTTCAAAGGAAAGTGATTTCCTCTGACAGGACAGCATTTAGAAAGGGAAGCAACACTCCATTCACTTCGCACAGTGAATTGAAGTGTTGGAACAGACTGCTTCTCTTTCAGCGAAACGCATGTGAATTTCTGTTTAATGCTTGTAAGTAGCTTAAGGCACATTCAAAGGAAAGTGATTTTCTCTGAAAGGACAGCATTTAGAAAGTGAAGCAACACTCCATTCACTTCGCACAGTGAATTGAAGTGTTGGAACAGACTGCTTCTCTTTCAGAGATACGCATGTGAGTTTTTTGTGAGTGCTTTTAAGTAGCTTAAGGCACTTTCAAAGGAAAGTGATTTTCTCTGAAAGGACAGCATTTAGAAAGTGAAGCAACACTCCATTCACTTCGCACAGTGAATTGAAGTGTTGGAACAGACTGCTTCTCTTTCAGAGTAACGGATGTGAGTTTTTTGTGAAAGCTTGTAAGTAGCTTAAGGCACTTTCAAAGGAAAGTGATTTTCTCTGAAAGGACAGCATTTAGAAAGTGAAGCAACACTCCATTCACTTCGCACAGTGAATTGAAGTGTTGGAAAAGACTGCTTCTCTTTCAGAGAAACGGATGTGTGTTTTTTGTGAAAGCTTGTAAGTAGCTTAAGGAACTTTCAAAGGAAAGTGATTTTCTCTGAAAGGACAGCATTTAGAAAGTGAAGCAACACTCCATTCACTTCGCACAGTGAATTGAAGTGTTGGAACAGACTGCTTCTCTTTCAGAGAAACGGATGTGTGTTTTTTGTTAAAGCTTGTAAGTACCTTAAGGCACTTTCAAGGAAAGTGATTTTCTCTGAAAGAACAGCATTTAGAAAGTGAAGCAACACTCCATTCACTTCGCACAGTGAATTGAAGTGTTGAAACAGACTGCTTCTCTTACAGAGAAACTCATGTGAATTTCTGTTGAATGCTTGTAAGTAGCTTAAGGCGCTTTCAAAGGAAAATGATTTTCTCTGAAAGGACAGCATTTAGAAAGTGAAGCAACACTCCATTCACTTCGCACAGTGAATTGAAGTGTTGGAACAGACTGCTTCTCTTTCAGAGAAACGCATGTGAATTTCTGTTGAATGCTTGTAAGTAGCTTAAGGCACTTTCAAAGGAAAGTGATTTTCTCTGAAAGGACAGCATTTAGAAAGTGAAGCAACACTCCATTCACTTCGCACAGTGAATTGAAGTGTTGGAACAGACTGCTTCTCTTTCAGAGAAACGGATGTGAGTTTTTTGTGAAAGCTTGTAAGAAGCTTAAGGCACTTTCAAAGGAAAGTGATTTTCTCTGACAGGACAGCATTTAGAAAGTGAAGCAACACTCCATTCACTTCGCACAGTGAATTGAAGTGTTGGAACAGACTGCTTCTCTTTCAGAGAAACGCATGTGAATTTCTGTTCAATGCTTGTAAGTAGCTTAAGGCACTTTCAAAGGAAAGTGATTTTCTCTGAAAGGATAGCATTTAGAAAGTGAAGCAACACTCCATTCACTTCGCACAGTGAATTGAAGTGTTGGAAAAGACTGCTTCTCTTTCAGGGAAACGCATGTGAGTTTTTTTTGAAAGCTTGTAAGTAGCTTAAGGCACTTTCAAAGGAAAGTGATTTTCTCTGAAAGGACAGCATTTAGAAAGTGAAGCAACACTTCCTTCACTTCGCACAGTGAATTGAAGTGTTGGAACAGACTGCTTCTCTTTCAGAGAAACGCATGTGAATTTCTGTTCAATGCTTGTAAGTAGCTTAAGGCACTTTCAAAGGAAAGTGATTTTCTCTGAAAGGACAGCATTTAGAAAGTGAAGCAACACTCCATTCACTTCGCACAGTGAATTGAAGTGTTGGAACAGACTGCTTCTCTTTCAGAGAAACGGATGTGAGTTTTTTGTGAAAGCTTGTAAGTAGCTTAAGGCACTTTCAAAGGAAAGTGATTTTCTCTGAAAGGACAGCATTTAGAAAGTGAAGCAACACGCCATTCACTTCGCACAGTGAATTGAAGTGTTGGAACAGACTGCTTCTCTTTCAGAGAAACGGATGTGAGTTTTTTGTGAAAGCTTGTAAGTAGCTTAAGGCACTTTCAAAGGAAAGTGATTTTCTCTGACAGGACAGCATTTAGAAAGTGAAGCAACACTCCATTCACTTCGCACAGTGAATTGAAGTGTTGGAACAGACTGCTTCTCTTTCAGAGAAACGCATGTGAATTTCTGTTCAATGCTTGAAAGTAGCTTAAGGCACTTTCAAAGGAAAGTGATTTTCTCTGAAAGGACAGGATTTAGAAAGTGAAGCAACACTTCATTCACTTCGCACAGTGAATTGAAGTGTTGGAACAGACTGCTTCTCTTTCAGAGAAACGGATGTGAGTTTTTTGTGAAAGCTTGTAAGTAGCTTAAGGCACTTTCAAAGGAAAGTGATTTTCTCTGACAGGACAGCATTTAGAAAGTGAAGCAACACTCCATTCACTTCGCACAGTGAATTGAAGTGTTGGAACAGACTGCTTCTCTTTCAGAGAAACGGATGTGAGTTTTTTGTGAAAGCTTGTAAGTAGCTTAAGGCACTTTCAAAGAAAGTGATTTTCTCTGAAAGAACAACATTTAGAAAGTGAACCAACACTCCATTCACTTCGCACAGTGTATTGAAGTGTTGGAACAGACTGCTTCTCTTTCAGAGAAACGGATGTGAATTTCTGTTCAATGCTTGTAAGTAGTTTAAGGCACTTTCAAAGGAAAGTGATTTTCTCTGAAAGGACAGCATTTAGAAAGGGAAGCAACACTCCATTCACTTCGCACAGTGAATTGAAGTGTTGGAACAGACTGCTTCTCTTTCAGCGAAACGCATGTGAATTTCTGTTGAATGCTTGTAAGTAGCTTAAGGCACTTTCAAAGGAAAGTGATTTTCTCTGAAAGGACAGCATTTAGAAAGTGAAGCAACACTCCATTCACTTCGCACAGTGAATTGAAGTGTTGGAACAGACTGCTTCTCTTTCAGAGTAACGGATGTGAGTTTTTTGTGAATGCTTGTAAGTAGTTTAAGGCCCTTTCAAAGGAAAGTGATTTTCTCTGAAAGGACAGCATTTAGAAAGTGAAGCAACACTCCATTCACTTCGCACAGTGAATTGAAGTGTTGGAACAGACTGCTTCTCTTTCAGAGAAACGGATGTGTGTTTTTTGTGAAAGCTAGTAAGTACCTTAAGGCACTTTCAAAGGAAAGTGATTTTCTCTGAAAGGACAGCATTTAGAAAGTGAAGCAACACTCCATTCACTTCGCACAGTGAATTGAAGTGTTGAAACAGACTGCTTCTCTTACAGAGAAACGCATGTGAATTTCTGTTGAATGCTCGTAAGTAGCTTAAGGCGCTTTCAAAGGAGAGTGATTTTCTCTGAAAGGACAGCATTTAGAAAGTGAAGCAACACTCCATTCACTTCGCACAGTGAATTGAAGTGTTGGAACAGACTGCTTCTCTTTCAGAGAAACGCATGTGAATTTCTGTTGAATGCTTGTAAGTAGCTTAAGGCACTTTCAAAGGAACGTGATTTTCTCTGAAAGGACAGCATTTAGAAAGTGAAGCAACACTCCATTCACTTCGCACAGTGAATTGAAGTGTTGGAACAGACTGCTTCTCTTTCAGAGAAACGGATGTGAGTTTTTTGTGAAATCTTGTAAGTAGCTTAAGGCACTTTCAAAGGAAAGTGATTTTCTCTGACAGGACAGCATTTAGAAAGTGAAGCAACACTCCATTCACTTCGCACAGTGAATTGAAGTGTTGGAACAGACTGCTTCTCTTTCAGAGAAACGGATGTGAGTTTTTTGTGAAAGCTTGTAAGTAGCTTAAGGCACTTTCAAAGGAAAGTGATTTTCTCTGAAAGGACAGCATTAAGAAAGTGAAGCAACACTCCATTCACTTCGCACAGTGAATTGAAGTGTTGGAACAGACTGCTTCTCTTTCAGAGAAACACATGTGAATTTCTGTTCAATGCTTGTAAGTAGCTTAAGGCACTTTCAAAGGAAAGTGATTTTCTCTGACAGGACAGCATTTAGAAAGGGAAGCAACACTCCATTCACTTCGCACAGTGAATTGAAGTGTTGGAACAGACTGCTTCTCTTTCAGCGAAACGCATGTGAATTTCTGTTGAATGCTTGTAAGTAGCTTAAGGCACTTTCAAAGGAAAGTGATTTTCTCTGAAAGGACAGCATTTAGAAAGTGAAGCAACACTCCATTCACTTCGCACAGTGAATTGAAGTGTTGGAACAGACTGCTTCTCTTTCAGAGAAACGGATGTGTGTTTTTTGTGAAAGCTTGTAAGTAGCTTAAGGCACTTTCAAAGGAAAGTGATTTTCTCTGAAAGGACAGCATTTAGAAAGTGAAGCAACACTCCATTCACTTCGCACAGTGAATTGAAGTGTTGGAACAGACTGCTTTTCTTTCAGAGAAACGGATGTGAATTTTTTGTGAAAGCTTGTAAGTAGCTTAAGGCACTTTCAAAGGAAAGTGATTTTCTCTGAAAGGACAGATTTTAGAAAGTGAAGCAACACTCCATTCACTTCGCACAGTGTCTTGAAGTGTTGGAACAGACTGCTTCTCTTTCAGAGAAACGCATGTGAATTTCTGTTCAATGCTTGTAAGTAGCTTAAGGCACTTTCAAAGGAAAGTGATTTCCTCTGACAGGACAGCATTTAGAAAGGGAAGCAACACTCCATTCACTTCGCACAGTGAATTGAAGTGTTGGAACAGACTGCTTCTCTTTCAGCGAAACGCATGTGAATTTCTGTTTAATGCTTGTAAGTAGCTTAAGGCACTTTCAAAGGAAAGTGATTTTCTCTGAAAGGACAGCATTTAGAAAGTGAAGCAACACTCCATTCACTTCGCACAGTGAATTGAAGTGTTGGAACAGACTGCTTCTCTTTCAGAGATACGCATGTGAGTTTTTTGTGAGTGCTTTTAAGTAGCTTAAGGCACTTTCAAAGGAAAGTGATTTTCTCTGAAAGGACAGCATTTAGAAAGTGAAGCAACACTCCATTCACTTCGCACAGTGAATTGAAGTGTTGGAAAAGACTGCTTCTCTTTCAGAGAAACGGATGTGTGTTTTTTGTGAAAGCTTGTAAGTAGCTTAAGGCACTTTCAAAGGAAAGTGATTTTCTCTGAAAGGACAGCATTTAGAAAGTGAAGCAACACTCCATTCACTTCGCACAGTGAATTGAAGTGTTGGAACAGACTGCTTCTCTTTCAGAGAAACGGATGTGTGTTTTTTGTGAAAGCTTGTAAGTACCTTAAGGCACTTTCAAGGAAAGTGATTTTCTCTGAAAGAACAGCATTTAGAAAGTGAAGCAACACTCCATTCACTTCGCACAGTGAATTGAAGTGTTGAAACAGACTGCTTCTCTTACAGAGAAACGCATGTGAATTTCTGTTGAATGCTTGTAAGTAGCTTAAGGCGCTTTCAAAGGAAAATGATTTTCTCTGAAAGGACAGCATTTAGAAAGTGAAGCAACACTCCATTCACTTCGCACAGTGAATTGAAGTGTTGGAACAGACTGCTTCTCTTTCAGAGAAACGCATGTGAATTTCTGTTGAATGCTTGTAAGTAGCTTAAGGCACTTTCAAAGGAAAGTGATTTTCTCTGAAAGGACAGCATTTAGAAAGTGAAGCAACACTCCATTCACTTCGCACAGTGAATTGAAGTGTTGGAACAGACTGCTTCTCTTTCAGAGAAACGCATGTGAGTTTTTTGTGAAAGCTTGTAAGAAGCTTAAGGCACTTTCAAAGGAAAGTGATTTTCTCTGACAGGACAGCATTTAGAAAGTGAAGCAACACTCCATTCACTTCGCACAGTGAATTGAAGTGTTGGAACAGACTGCTTCTCTTTCAGAGAAACGCATGTGAATTTCTGTTCAATGCTTGTAAGTAGCTTAAGGCACTTTCAAAGGAAAGTGATTTTCTCTGAAAGGACAGGATTTAGAAAGTGAAGCAACACTCCATTCACTTCGCACAGTGAATTGAAGTGTTTGAACAGACTGCTTCTCTTTCAGTGAAAAGCTTGTGAATTTCTGTTCAATGCTTGTAAGTAGCTTAAGGCACTTTCAAAGGAAAGTGATTTTCTCTGAAAGGATAGCATTTAGAAAGTGAAGCAACACTCCATTCACTTCGCACAGTGAATTGAAGTGTTGGAAAAGACTGCTTCTCTTTCAGGGAAACGCATGTGAGTTTTTTTTGAAAGCTTGTAAGTAGCTTAAGGCACTTTCAAAGGAAAGTGATTTTCTCTGAAAGGACAGCATTTAGAAAGTGAAGCAACACTTCCTTCACTTCGCACAGTGAATTGAAGTGTTGGAACAGACTGCTTCTCTTTCAGAGAAACGCATGTGAATTTCTGTTCAATGCTTGTAAGTAGCTTAAGGCACTTTCAAAGGAAAGTGATTTTCTCTGAAAGGACAGCATTTAGAAAGTGAAGCAACACTCCATTCACTTCGCACAGTGAATTGAAGTGTTGGAACAGACTGCTTCTCTTTCAGAGAAACGGATGTGTGTTTTTTGTGAAAGCTTGTAAGTACCTTAAGGCACTTTCAAGGAAAGTGATTTTCTCTGAAAGAACAGCATTTAGAAAGTGAAGCAACACTCCATTCACTTCGCACAGTGAATTGAAGTGTTGAAACAGACTGCTTCTCTTACAGAGAAACGCATGTGAATTTCTGTTGAATGCTTGTAAGTAGCTTAAGGCGCTTTCAAAGGAAAATGATTTTCTCTGAAAGGACAGCATTTAGAAAGTGAAGCAACACTCCATTCACTTCGCACAGTGAATTGAAGTGTTGGAACAGACTGCTTCTCTTTCAGAGAAACGCATGTGAATTTCTGTTGAATGCTTGTAGGTAGCTTAAGGCACTTTCAAAGGAAAGTGATTTTCTCTGAAAGGACAGCATTTAGAAAGTGAAGCAACACTCCATTCACTTCGCACAGTGAATTGAAGTGTTGGAACAGACTGCTTCTCTTTCAGAGAAACGCATGTGAGTTTTTTGTGAAAGCTTGTAAGAAGCTTAAGGCACTTTCAAAGGAAAGTGATTTTCTCTGACAGGACAGCATTTAGAAAGTGAAGCAACACTCCATTCACTTCGCACAGTGAATTGAAGTGTTGGAACAGACTGCTTCTCTTTCAGAGAAACGCATGTGAATTTCTGTTCAATGCTTGTAAGTAGCTTAAGGCACTTTCAAAGGAAAGTGATTTTCTCTGAAAGGACAGGATTTAGAAAGTGAAGCAACACTCCATTCACTTCGCACAGTGAATTGAAGTGTTTGAACAGACTGCTTCTCTTTCAGTGAAAAGCTTGTGAATTTCTGTTCAATGCTTGTAAGTAGCTTAAGGCACTTTCAAAGGAAAGTGATTTTCTCTGAAAGGACAGCATTAAGAAAGTGAAGCAACACTCCATTCACTTCGCACAGTGAATTGAAGTGTTGGAACAGACTGCTTCTCTTTCAGAGAAACACATGTGAATTTCTGTTCAATGCTTGTAAGTAGCTTAAGGCACTTTCAAAGGAAAGTGATTTTCTCTGACAGGACAGCATTTAGAAAGGGAAGCAACACTCCATTCACTTCGCACAGTGAATTGAAGTGTTGGAACAGACTGCTTCTCTTTCAGCGAAACGCATGTGAATTTCTGTTGAATGCTTGTAAGTAGCTTAAGGCACTTTCAAAGGAAAGTGATTTTCTCTGAAAGGACAGCATTTAGAAAGTGAAGCAACACTCCATTCACTTCGCACAGTGAATTGAAGTGTTGGAACAGACTGCTTCTCTTTCAGAGAAACGGATGTGTGTTTTTTGTGAAAGCTTGTAAGTAGCTTAAGGCACTTTCAAAGGAAAGTGATTTTCTCTGAAAGGACAGCATTTAGAAAGTGAAGCAACACTCCATTCACTTCGCACAGTGAATTGAAGTGTTGGAACAGACTGCTTTTCTTTCAGAGAAACGGATGTGAATTTTTTGTGAAAGCTTGTAAGTAGCTTAAGGCACTTTCAAAGGAAAGTGATTTTCTCTGAAAGGACAGATTTTAGAAAGTGAAGCAACACTCCATTCACTTCGCACAGTGTCTTGAAGTGTTGGAACAGACTGCTTCTCTTTCAGAGAAACGCATGTGAATTTCTGTTCAATGCTTGTAAGTAGCTTAAGGCACTTTCAATGGAAAGTGATTTCCTCTGACAGGACAGCATTTAGAAAGGGAAGCAACACTCCATTCACTTCGCACAGTGAATTGAAGTGTTGGAACAGACTGCTTCTCTTTCAGCGAAACGCATGTGAATTTCTGTTTAATGCTTGTAAGTAGCTTAAGGCACTTTCAAAGGAAAGTGATTTTCTCTGAAAGGACAGCATTTAGAAAGTGAAGCAACACTCCATTCACTTCGCACAGTGAATTGAAGTGTTGGAACAGACTGCTTCTCTTTCAGAGATACGCATGTGAGTTTTTTGTGAGTGCTTTTAAGTAGCTTAAGGCACTTTCAAAGGAAAGTGATTTTCTCTGAAAGGACAGCATTTAGAAAGTGAAGCAACACTCCATTCACTTCGCACAGTGAATTGAAGTGTTGGAAAAGACTGCTTCTCTTTCAGAGAAACGGATGTGTGTTTTTTGTGAAAGCTTGTAAGTAGCTTAAGGAACTTTCAAAGGAAAGTGATTTTCTCTGAAAGGACAGCATTTAGAAAGTGAAGCAACACTCCATTCACTTCGCACAGTGAATTGAAGTGTTGGAACAGACTGCTTCTCTTTCAGAGAAACGGATGTGTGTTTTTTGTGAAAGCTTGTAAGTACCTTAAGGCACTTTCAAGGAAAGTGATTTTCTCTGAAAGAACAGCATTTAGAAAGTGAAGCAACACTCCATTCACTTCGCACAGTGAATTGAAGTGTTGAAACAGACTGCTTCTCTTACAGAGAAACGCATGTGAATTTCTGTTGAATGCTTGTAAGTAGCTTAAGGCGCTTTCAAAGGAAAATGATTTTCTCTGAAAGGACAGCATTTAGAAAGTGAAGCAACACTCCATTCACTTCGCACAGTGAATTGAAGTGTTGGAACAGACTGCTTCTCTTTCAGAGAAACGCATGTGAATTTCTGTTGAATGCTTGTAAGTAGCTTAAGGCACTTTCAAAGGAAAGTGATTTTCTCTGAAAGGACAGCATTTAGAAAGTGAAGCAACACTCCATTCACTTCGCACAGTGAATTGAAGTGTTGGAACAGACTGCTTCTCTTTCAGAGAAACGCATGTGAGTTTTTTGTGAAAGCTTGTAAGAAGCTTAAGGCACTTTCAAAGGAAAGTGATTTTCTCTGACAGGACAGCATTTAGAAAGTGAAGCAACACTCCATTCACTTCGCACAGTGAATTGAAGTGTTGGAACAGACTGCTTCTCTTTCAGAGAAACGCATGTGAATTTCTGTTCAATGCTTGTAAGTAGCTTAAGGCACTTTCAAAGGAAAGTGATTTTCTCTGAAAGGACAGGATTTAGAAAGTGAAGCAACACTCCATTCACTTCGCACAGTGAATTGAAGTGTTTGAACAGACTGCTTCTCTTTCAGTGAAAAGCTTGTGAATTTCTGTTCAATGCTTGTAAGTAGCTTAAGGCACTTTCAAAGGAAAGTGATTTTCTCTGAAAGGATAGCATTTAGAAAGTGAAGCAACACTCCATTCACTTCGCACAGTGAATTGAAGTGTTGGAAAAGACTGCTTCTCTTTCAGGGAAACGCATGTGAGTTTTTTTTGAAAGCTTGTAAGTAGCTTAAGGCACTTTCAAAGGAAAGTGATTTTCTCTGAAAGGACAGCATTTAGAAAGTGAAGCAACACTTCCTTCACTTCGCACAGTGAATTGAAGTGTTGGAACAGACTGCTTCTCTTTCAGAGAAACGCATGTGAATTTCTGTTCAATGCTTGTAAGTAGCTTAAGGCACTTTCAAAGGAAAGTGATTTTCTCTGAAAGGACAGCATTTAGAAAGTGAAGCAACACTCCATTCACTTCGCACAGTGAATTGAAGTGTTGGAACAGACTGCTTCTCTTTCAGAGAAACGGATGTGTGTTTTTTGTGAAAGCTTGTAAGTACCTTAAGGCACTTTCAAGGAAAGTGATTTTCTCTGAAAGAACAGCATTTAGAAAGTGAAGCAACACTCCATTCACTTCGCACAGTGAATTGAAGTGTTGAAACAGACTGCTTCTCTTACAGAGAAACGCATGTGAATTTCTGTTGAATGCTTGTAAGTAGCTTAAGGCGCTTTCAAAGGAAAATGATTTTCTCTGAAAGGACAGCATTTAGAAAGTGAAGCAACACTCCATTCACTTCGCACAGTGAATTGAAGTGTTGGAACAGACTGCTTCTCTTTCAGAGAAACGCATGTGAATTTCTGTTGAATGCTTGTAAGTAGCTTAAGGCACTTTCAAAGGAAAGTGATTTTCTCTGAAAGGACAGCATTTAGAAAGTGAAGCAACACTCCATTCACTTCGCACAGTGAATTGAAGTGTTGGAACAGACTGCTTCTCTTTCAGAGAAACGCATGTGAGTTTTTTGTGAAAGCTTGTAAGAAGCTTAAGGCACTTTCAAAGGAAAGTGATTTTCTCTGACAGGACAGCATTTAGAAAGTGAAGCAACACTCCATTCACTTCGCACAGTGAATTGAAGTGTTGGAACAGACTGCTTCTCTTTCAGAGAAACGCATGTGAATTTCTGTTCAATGCTTGTAAGTAGCTTAAGGCACTTTCAAAGGAAAGTGATTTTCTCTGAAAGGACAGGATTTAGAAAGTGAAGCAACACTCCATTCACTTCGCACAGTGAATTGAAGTGTTTGAACAGACTGCTTCTCTTTCAGTGAAAAGCTTGTGAATTTCTGTTCAATGCTTGTAAGTAGCTTAAGGCACTTTCAAAGGAAAGTGATTTTCTCTGAAAGGATAGCATTTAGAAAGTGAAGCAACACTCCATTCACTTCGCACAGTGAATTGAAGTGTTGGAAAAGACTGCTTCTCTTTCAGGGAAACGCATGTGAGTTTTTTTTGAAAGCTTGTAAGTAGCTTAAGGCACTTTCAAAGGAAAGTGATTTTCTCTGAAAGGACAGCATTTAGAAAGTGAAGCAACACTTCCTTCACTTCGCACAGTGAATTGAAGTGTTGGAACAGACTGCTTCTCTTTCAGAGAAACGCATGTGAATTTCTGTTCAATGCTTGTAAGTAGCTTAAGGCACTTTCAAAGGAAAGTGATTTTCTCTGAAAGGACAGCATTTAGAAAGTGAAGCAACACTCCATTCACTTCGCACAGTGAATTGAAGTGTTGGAACAGACTGCTTCTCTTTCAGAGAAACGGATGTGAGTTTTTTGTGAAAGCTTGTAAGTAGCTTAAGGCACTTTCAAAGGAAAGTGATTTTCTCTGAAAGGACAGCATTTAGAAAGTGAAGCAACACTCCATTCACTTCGCACAGTGAATTGAAGTGTTGGAACAGACTGCTTCTCTTTCAGAGAAACGAATGTGTGTTTTTTGTGAAAGCTTGTAAGTACCTTAAGGCACTTTCAAGGAAAGTGATTTTCTCTGAAAGAACAGCATTTAGAAAGTGAAGCAACACTCCATTCATTTCGCACAGTGAATTGAAGTGTTGAAACAGACTGCTTCTCTTACAGAGAAACGCATGTGAATTTCTGTTGAATGCTTGTAAGTAGCTTAAGGCACTTTCAAAGGAAAGTGATTTTCTCTGAAAGGACAGCATTTAGAAAGTGAAGCAACACTCCATTCACTTCGCACAGTGAATTGAAGTGTTGGAACAGACTGCTTCTCTTTCAGGGAAACGCATGTGAATTTCTGTTGAATGCTTGTAAGTAGCTTAAGGCACTTTCAAAGGAAAGTGATTTTCTCTGAAAGGACAGCATTTAGAAAGTGAAGCAACACTCCATTCACTTCGCACAGTGAATTGAAGTGTTGGAACAGACTGCTTCTCTTTCAGAGAAACGGATGTGAGTTTTTTGTGAAAGCTTGTAAGTAGCTTAAGGCACTTTCAAAGGAAAGTGATTTTCTCTGATAGGACAGCATTTAGAAAGTGAAGCAACACTCCATTCACTTCGCACAGTGAATTGAAGTGTTGGAACAGACTGCTTCTCTTTCAGACAAAGGCATGTGAATTTCTGTTCAATGCTTGTAAGTAGCTTAAGGCACTTTTAAAGGAAAATGATTTTCTCTGAAAGGACAGCATTTAGAAAGTGAAGCAACACTCCATTCACTTCGCACAGTGAATTGAAGTGTTGGAACAGACTGCTTCTCTTTCAGAGAACCGCATGTGAATTTCTGTTGAATGCTTGTAAGTAGCTTAAGGCACTTTCAAAGGAAAGTGATTTTCTCTGAAAGGACAGCATTTAGAAAGTGAAGCAACACTCCATTCACTTCGCACAGTGAATTGAAGTGTTGGAACAGACTGCTTCTCTTTCAGAGAAACGGATGTGAGTTTTTTGTGACAGCTTGTAAGTAGCTTAAGGCACTTTCAAAGGAAAGTGATTTTCTCTGAAAGGACAGCATTTAGAAAGTGAAGCAACACTCCATTCACTTCGCACAGTGAATTGAAGGGTTGGAACAGACTGCTTCTCTTTCAGAGAAACGCATGTGAATTTCTGTTCAATGCTTGTAAGTAGCTTAAGGCACTTTCAAAGGAAAGTGATTTTCTCTGAAAGGACAGGATTTAGAAAGTGAAGCAACACTCCATTCACTTCGCAAAGTGCATTGAAGTGTTGGAACAGACTGCTTCTCTTTCAGGGAAACGCATGTGAGTTTTTTTTGAAAGCTTGTAAGTAGCTTAAGGCACTTTCAAAGGAAAGTGATTTTCTCTGAAAGGACAGCATTTAGAAAGTGAAGCAACACTTCCTTCACTTCGCACAGTGAATTGAAGTGTTGGAACAGACTACTTCTCTTTCAGAAAAACGGATGTGTGTTTTTTGTGAAAGCTTGCAAGTTCCTTAAGGCACTTTCAAGGAAAGTGATTTTCTCTGAAAGAACAGCATTTAGAAAGTGAAGCAACACTCCATTCACTTCGCACAGTGAATTGAAGTGTTGGAACAGACTGCTTCTCTTTCAGAGAAACGGATGTGAGTTTTTTGTGAAAGCTTGTAAGTAGCTTAAGGCACTTTCAAAGGAAAGTGATTTTCTCTGAAAGGACAGCATTTAGAAAGTGAAGCAACACTCCATTCACTTCGCACAGTGAATTGAAGTGTTGGAACAGACTGCTTCTCTTTCAGAGAAACGGATGTGTGTTTTTTGTGAAAGCTTGTAAGTACCTTAAGGCACTTTCAAGGAAAGTGATTTTCTCTGAAAGAACAGCATTTAGAAAGTGAAGCAACACTCCATTCATTTCGCACAGTGAATTGAAGTGTTGAAACAGACTGCTTCTCTTACAGAGAAACGCATGTGAATTTCTGTTGAATGCTTGTAAGTAGCTTAAGGCACTTTCAAAGGAAAGTGATTTTCTCTGAAAGGACAGCATTTAGAAAGTGAAGCAACACTCCATTCACTTCGCACAGTGAATTGAAGTGTTGGAACAGACTGCTTCTCTTTCAGGGAAACGCATGTGAATTTCTGTTGAATGCTTGTAAGTAGCTTAAGGCACTTTCAAAGGAAAGTGATTTTCTCTGAAAGGACAGCATTTAGAAAGTGAAGCAACACTCCATTCACTTCGCACAGTGAATTGAAGTGTTGGAACAGACTGCTTCTCTTTCAGAGAAACGGATGTGAGTTTTTTGTGAAAGCTTGTAAGTAGCTTAAGGCACTTTCAAAGGAAAGTGATTTTCTCTGATAGGACAGCATTTAGAAAGTGAAGCAACACTCCATTCACTTCGCACAGTGAATTGAAGTGTTGGAACAGACTGCTTCTCTTTCAGACAAACGCATGTGAATTTCTGTTCAATGCTTGTAAGTAGCTTAAGGCACTTTTAAAGGAAAATGATTTTCTCTGAAAGGACAGCATTTAGAAAGTGAAGCAACACTCCATTCACTTCGCACAGTGAATTGAAGTGTTGGAACAGACTGCTTCTCTTTCAGAGAACCGCATGTGAATTTCTGTTGAATGCTTGTAAGTAGCTTAAGGCACTTTCAAAGGAAAGTGATTTTCTCTGAAAGGACAGCATTTAGAAAGTGAAGCAACACTCCATTCACTTCGCACAGTGAATTGAAGTGTTGGAACAGACTGCTTCTCTTTCAGAGAAACGGATGTGAGTTTTTTGTGACAGCTTGTAAGTAGCTTAAGGCACTTTCAAAGGAAAGTGATTTTCTCTGAAAGGACAGCATTTAGAAAGTGAAGCAACACTCCATTCACTTCGCACAGTGAATTGAAGTGTTGGAACAGACTGCTTCTCTTTCAGAGAAACGCATGTGAATTTCTGTTCAATGCTTGTAAGTAGCTTAAGGCACTTTCAAAGGAAAGTGATTTTCTCTGAAAGGACAGGATTTAGAAAGTGAAGCAACACTCCATTCACTTCGCACAGTGAATTGAAGTGTTGGAACAGACTGCTTCTCTTTCAGGGAAACGCATGTGAGTTTTTTTTGAAAGCTTGTAAGTAGCTCTAGGCACTTTCAAAGGAAAGTGATTTTCTCTGAAAGGACAGCATTTAGAAAGTGAAGCAACACTTCCTTCACTTCGCACAGTGAATTGAAGTGTTGGAACAGACTGCTTCTCTTTCAGAGAAACGCATGTGAATTTCTGTTCAATGCTTGTAAGTAGCTTAAGGCACTTTCAAAGGAAAGTGATTTTCTCTGAAAGGACAGCATTTAGAAAGTGAAGCAACACTCCATTCACTTCGCACAGTGAATTGAAGTGTTGGAACAGACTGCTTCTCTTTCAGAGAAACGGATGTGAGTTTTTTGTGAAAGCTTGTAAGTAGCTTAAGGCACTTTCAAAGGAAAGTGATTTTCTCTGAAAGGACAGCATTTAGAAAGTGAAGCAACACTCCATTCACTTCGCACAGTGAATTGAAGTGTTGGAACAGACTGCTTCTCTTTCAGAGAAACGAATGTGTGTTTTTTGTGAAAGCTTGTAAGTACCTTAAGGCACTTTCAAGGAAAGTGATTTTCTCTGAAAGAACAGCATTTAGAAAGTGAAGCAACACTCCATTCATTTCGCACAGTGAATTGAAGTGTTGAAACAGACTGCTTCTCTTACAGAGAAACGCATGTGAATTTCTGTTGAATGCTTGTAAGTAGCTTAAGGCACTTTCAAAGGAAAGTGATTTTCTCTGAAAGGACAGCATTTAGAAAGTGAAGCAACACTCCATTCACTTCGCACAGTGAATTGAAGTGTTGGAACAGACTGCTTCTCTTTCAGGGAAACGCATGTGAATTTCTGTTGAATGCTTGTAAGTAGCTTAAGGCACTTTCAAAGGAAAGTGATTTTCTCTGAAAGGACAGCATTTAGAAAGTGAAGCAACACTCCATTCACTTCGCACAGTGAATTGAAGTGTTGGAACAGACTGCTTCTCTTTCAGAGAAACGGATGTGAGTTTTTTGTGAAAGCTTGTAAGTAGCTTAAGGCACTTTCAAAGGAAAGTGATTTTCTCTGATAGGACAGCATTTAGAAAGTGAAGCAACACTCCATTCACTTCGCACAGTGAATTGAAGTGTTGGAACAGACTGCTTCTCTTTCAGACAAACGCATGTGAATTTCTGTTCAATGCTTGTAAGTAGCTTAAGGCACTTTTAAAGGAAAATGATTTTCTCTGAAAGGACAGCATTTAGAAAGTGAAGCAACACTCCATTCACTTCGCACAGTGAATTGAAGTGTTGGAACAGACTGCTTCTCTTTCAGAGAACCGCATGTGAATTTCTGTTGAATGCTTGTAAGTAGCTTAAGGCACTTTCAAAGGAAAGTGATTTTCTCTGAAAGGACAGCATTTAGAAAGTGAAGCAACACTCCATTCACTTCGCACAGTGAATTGAAGTGTTGGAACAGACTGCTTCTCTTTCAGAGAAACGGATGTGAGTTTTTTGTGACAGCTTGTAAGTAGCTTAAGGCACTTTCAAAGGAAAGTGATTTTCTCTGAAAGGACAGCATTTAGAAAGTGAAGCAACACTCCATTCACTTCGCACAGTGAATTGAAGTGTTGGAACAGACTGCTTCTCTTTCAGAGAAACGCATGTGAATTTCTGTTCAATGCTTGTAAGTAGCTTAAGGCACTTTCAAAGGAAAGTGATTTTCTCTGAAAGGACAGGATTTAGAAAGTGAAGCAACACTCCATTCACTTCGCACAGTGAATTGAAGTGTTGGAACAGACTGCTTCTCTTTCAGGGAAACGCATGTGAGTTTTTTTTGAAAGCTTGTAAGTAGCTTAAGGCACTTTCAAAGGAAAGTGATTTTCTCTGAAAGGACAGCATTTAGAAAGTGAAGCAACACTTACTTCACTTCGCACAGTGAATTGAAGTGTTGGAACAGACTACTTCTCTTTCAGAAAAACGGATGTGTGTTTTTTGTGAAAGCTTGCAAGTACCTTAAGGCACTTTCAAGGAAAGTGATTTTCTCTGAAAGAACAGCATTTAGAAAGTGAAGCAACACTCCATTCACTTCGCACAGTGAATTGAAGTGTTGGAACAGACTGCTTCTCTTTCAGAGAAACGGATGTGAGTTTTTTGTGAAAGCTTGTAAGTAGCTTAAGGCACTTTCAAAGGAAAGTGATTTTCTCTGAAAGGACAGCATTTAGAAAGTGAAGCAACACTCCATTCACTTCGCACAGTGAATTGAAGTGTTGGAACAGACTGCTTCTCTTTCAGAGAAACGGATGTGTGTTTTTTGTGAAAGCTTGTAAGTACCTTAAGGCACTTTCAAGGAAAGTGATTTTCTCTGAAAGAACAGCATTTAGAAAGTGAAGCAACACTCCATTCATTTCGCACAGTGAATTGAAGTGTTGAAACAGACTGCTTCTCTTACAGAGAAACGCATGTGAATTTCTGTTGAATGCTTGTAAGTAGCTTAAGGCACTTTCAAAGGAAAGTGATTTTCTCTGAAAGGACAGCATTTAGAAAGTGAAGTAACACTCCATTCACTTCGCACAGTGAATTGAAGTGTTGGAACAGACTGCTTCTCTTTCAGGGAAACGCATGTGAATTTCTGTTGAATGCTTGTAAGTAGCTTAAGGCACTTTCAAAGGAAAGTGATTTTCTCTGAAAGGACAGCATTTAGAAAGTGAAGCAACACTCCATTCACTTCGCACAGTGAATTGAAGTGTTGGAACAGACTGCTTCTCTTTCAGAGAAACGGATGTGAGTTTTTTGTGAAAGCTTGTAAGTAGCTTAAGGCACTTTCAAAGGAAAGTGATTTTCTCTGATAGGACAGCATTTAGAAAGTGAAGCAACACTCCATTCACTTCGCACAGTGAATTGAAGTGTTGGAACAGACTGCTTCTCTTTCAGACAAACGCATGTGAATTTCTGTTCAATGCTTGTAAGTAGCTTAAGGCACTTTTAAAGGAAAATGATTTTCTCTGAAAGGACAGCATTTAGAAAGTGAAGCAACACTCCATTCACTTCGCACAGTGAATTGAAGTGTTGGAACAGACTGCTTCTCTTTCAGAGAACCGCATGTGAATTTCTGTTGAATGCTTGTAAGTAGCTTAAGGCACTTTCAAAGGAAAGTGATTTTCTCTGAAAGGACAGCATTTAGAAAGTGAAGCAACACTCCATTCACTTCGCACAGTGAATTGAAGTGTTGGAACAGACTGCTTCTCTTTCAGAGAAACGGATGTGAGTTTTTTGTGACAGCTTGTAAGTAGCTTAAGGCACTTTCAAAGGAAAGTGATTTTCTCTGAAAGGACAGCATTTAGAAAGTGAAGCAACACTCCATTCACTTCGCACAGTGAATTGAAGTGTTGGAACAGACTGCTTCTCTTTCAGAGAAACGGATGTGTGTTTTTTGTGAAAGCTTGTAAGTACCTTAAGGCACTTTCAAGGAAAGCGATTTTCTCTGAAAGAACAGCATTTAGAAAGTGAAGCAACACTCCATTCATTTCGCACAGTGAATTGAAGTGTGGAAACAGACTGCTTCTCTTACAGAGAAACGCATGTGAATTTCTGTTGAATGCTTGTAAGTAGCTTAAGGCACTTTCAAAGGAAAGTGATTTTCTCTGACAGGACAGCATTTAGAAAGTGAAGCAACACTCCATTCACTTCGCACAGTGAATTGAAGTGTTGGAACAGACTGCTTCTCTTTCAGACAAACGCATGTGAATTTCTGTTGAATGCTTGTAAGTAGCTTAAGGCACTTTCAAAGGAAAGTGATTTTCTCTGAAAGGACAGCATTTAGAAAGTGAAGCAACACTCCATTCACTTCGCACAGTGAATTGAAGTGTTGGAACAGACTGCTTCTCTTTCAGAGAAACGGTTGTGAGTTTTTTGTGAAAGCTTGTAGGTAGCTTAAGGCACTTTCAAAGGAAAGTGATTTTCTCTGACAGGACAGCATTTAGAAAGTGAAGCAACACTCCATTCACTTCGCACAGTGAATTGAAGTGTTGGAACAGACTGCTTCTCTTTCAAAGAAACGCAAGTGAATTTCTGTTCAATGCTTGTAAGTAGCTTAAGGCACCTTTAAAGGAAAATGATTTTCTCTGAAAGGACAGCATTTAGAAAGTGAAGCAACACTCCATTCACTTCGCACAGTGAATTGAAGTGTTGGAACAGACTGCTTCTCTTTCAGAGAAACGCATGTGAATTTCTGTTGAATGCTTGTAAGTAGCTTAAGGCACTTTCAAAGGAAAGTGATTTTCTCTGAAAGGACAGCATTTAGAAAGTGAAGCAACACTCCATTCACTTCGCACAGTGAATTGAAGTGTTGGAACAGACTGCTTCTCTTTCAGAGAAACGGATGTGAGTTTTTTGTTAAAGCTTGTAAGTAGCTTAAGGCACTTTCAAAGGAAAGTGATTTTCTCTGAAAGGAGAGCATTTAGAAAGTGAAGCAACACTCCATTCACTTCGCACAGTGAATTGAAGTGTTGGAACAGACTGCTTCTCTTTCAGGGAAACGCATGTGAGTTTTTTTTGAAAGCTTGTAAGTAGCTTAACGCACTTTCAAAGGAAAGTGATTTTCTCTGAAAGGACAGCATTTAGAAAGTGAAGCAACACTTCCTTCACTTCGCACAGTGAATTGAAGTGTTGGAACAGACTGCTTCTCTTTCAGAGAAACGCATGTGAATTTCGGTTCAATGCTTGTAAGTAGCTTAAGGCACTTTCAAAGGAAAGTGATTTTCTCTGAAAGGACAGCATTTAGAAAGTGAAGCAACACTTCCTTCACTTCGCACAGTGAATTGAAGTGTTGGAACAGACTGCTTCTCTTGCAGAGAAACGCATGTGAATTTCGGTTCAATGCTTGTAAGTAGCTTAAGGCACTTTCAAAGGAAAGTGATTTTCTCTGAAAGGACAGCATTTATAAAGTGAAGCAACACTCCATTCACTTCGCACAGTGAATTGAAGTGTTGGAACAGACTGCTTCTCTTTCAGAGAAACGTATGTGAGTTTTTTGTGAAAGCTTGTAAGTAGCTTAAGGCACTTTCAAAGGAAAGTGATTTTCTCTGAAAGGACAGCATTTAGAAAGTGAAGCAACACTCCATTCACTTCGCACAGTGAATTGAAGTGTTGGAACAGACTGCTTCTCTTTCAGAGAAACGGATGTGTGTTTTTTGTGAAAGCTTGTAAGTACCTTAAGGCACTTTCAAGGAAAGTGATTTTCTCTGAAAGAACAGCATTTAGAAAGTGAAGCAACACTCCATTCACTTCGCACAGTGAATTGAAGTGTTGAAACAGACTGCTTCTCTTACAGAGAAACGCATGTGAATTTCTGTTGAATGCTTGTAAGTAGCTTAAGGCGCTTTCAAAGGAAAATGATTTTCTCTGAAAGGACAGCATTTAGAAAGTGAAGCAACACTCCATTCACTTCGCACAGTGAATTGAAGTGTTGGAACAGACTGCTTCTCTTTCAGAGAAACGCATGTGAATTTCTGTTGAATGCTTGTAAGTAGCTTAAGGCACTTTCAAAGGAAAGTGATTTTCTCTGAAAGGACAGCATTTAGAAAGTGAAGCAACACTCCATTCACTTCGCACAGTGAATTGAAGTGTTGGAACAGACTGCTTCTCTTTCAGAGAAACGGATGTGAGTTTTTTGTGAAAGCTTGTAAGAAGCTTAAGGCACTTTCAAAGGAAAGTGATTTTCTCTGACAGGACAGCATTTAGAAAGTGAAGCAACACTCCATTCACTTCGCACAGTGAATTGAAGTGTTGGAACAGACTGCTTCTCTTTCAGAGAAACGCATGTGAATTTCTGTTCAATGCTTGTAAGTAGCTTAAGGCACTTTCAAAGGAAAGTGATTTTCTCTGAAAGGACAGGATTTAGAAAGTGAAGCAACACTCCATTCACTTCGCACAGTGAATTGAAGTGTTTGAACAGACTGCTTCTCTTTCAGTGAAAAGCTTGTGAATTTCTGTTCAATGCTTGTAAGTAGCTTAAGGCACTTTCAAAGGAAAGTGATTTTCTCTGAAAGGATAGCATTTAGAAAGTGAAGCAACACTCCATTCACTTCGCACAGTGAATTGAAGTGTTGGAAAAGACTGCTTCTCTTTCAGGGAAACGCATGTGAGTTTTTTTTGAAAGCTTGTAAGTAGCTTAAGGCACTTTCAAAGGAAAGTGATTTTCTCTGAAAGGACAGCATTTAGAAAGTGAAGCAACACTTCCTTCACTTCGCACAGTGAATTGAAGTGTTGGAACAGACTGCTTCTCTTTCAGAGAAACGCATGTGAATTTCTGTTCAATGCTTGTAAGTAGCTTAAGGCACTTTCAAAGGAAAGTGATTTTCTCTGAAAGGACAGCATTTAGAAAGTGAAGCAACACTCCATTCACTTCGCACAGTGAATTGAAGTGTTGGAACAGACTGCTTCTCTTTCAGAGAAACGGATGTGAGTTTTTTGTGAAAGCTTGTAAGTAGCTTAAGGCACTTTCAAAGGAAAGTGATTTTCTCTGAAAGGACAGCATTTAGAAAGTGAAGCAACACTCCATTCACTTCGCACAGTGAATTGAAGTGTTGGAACAGACTGCTTCTCTTTCAGAGAAACGGATGTGTGTTTTTTGTGAAAGCTTGTAAGTACCTTAAGGCACTTT
Source organism: Myodes glareolus (assembly GCF_982192425.1). NCBI lineage: Eukaryota > Metazoa > Chordata > Mammalia > Rodentia > Cricetidae > Myodes > Myodes glareolus. Next base: position 90,602,956 of record NC_142035.1, on the reverse strand, counting down.
CAAGGAAAGTGATTTTCTCTGAAAGAACAGCATTTAGAAAGTGAAGCAACACTCCATTCATTTCGCACAGTGAATTGAAGTGTGGAAACAGACTGCTTCTCTTACAGAGAAACGCATGTGAATTTCTGTTGAATGCTTGTAAGTAGCTTAAGGCACTTTCAAAGGAAAGTGATTTTCTCTGACAGGACAGCATTTAGAAAGTGAAGCAACACTCCATTCACTTCGCACAGTGAATTGAAGTGTTGGAACAGACTGCTTCTCTTTCAGACAAACGCATGTGAATTTCTGTTGAATGCTTGTAAGTAGCTTAAGGCACTTTCAAAGGAAAGTGATTTTCTCTGAAAGGACAGCATTTAGAAAGTGAAGCAACACTCCATTCACTTCGCACAGTGAATTGAAGTGTTGGAACAGACTGCTTCTCTTTCAGAGAAACGGTTGTGAGTTTTTTGTGAAAGCTTGTAGGTAGCTTAAGGCACTTTCAAAGGAAAGTGATTTTCTCTGACAGGACAGCATTTAGAAAGTGAAGCAACACTCCATTCACTTCGCACAGTGAATTGAAGTGTTGGAACAGACTGCTTCTCTTTCAAAGAAACGCAAGTGAATTTCTGTTCAATGCTTGTAAGTAGCTTAAGGCACCTTTAAAGGAAAATGATTTTCTCTGAAAGGACAGCATTTAGAAAGTGAAGCAACACTCCATTCACTTCGCACAGTGAATTGAAGTGTTGGAACAGACTGCTTCTCTTTCAGAGAAACGCATGTGAATTTCTGTTGAATGCTTGTAAGTAGCTTAAGGCACTTTCAAAGGAAAGTGATTTTCTCTGAAAGGACAGCATTTAGAAAGTGAAGCAACACTCCATTCACTTCGCACAGTGAATTGAAGTGTTGGAACAGACTGCTTCTCTTTCAGAGAAACGGATGTGAGTTTTTTGTGAAAGCTTGTAAGTAGCTTAAGGCACTTTCAAAGGAAAGTGATTTTCTCTGAAAGGAGAGCATTTAGAAAGTGAAGCAACACTCCATTCACTTCGCACAGTGAATTGAAGTGTTGGAACAGACTGCTTCTCTTTCAGGGAAACGCATGTGAGTTTTTTTTGAAAGCTTGTAAGTAGCTTAACGCACTTTCAAAGGAAAGTGATTTTCTCTGAAAGGACAGCATTTAGAAAGTGAAGCAACACTTCCTTCACTTCGCACAGTGAATTGAAGTGTTGGAACAGACTGCTTCTCTTTCAGAGAAACGCATGTGAATTTCGGTTCAATGCTTGTAAGTAGCTTAAGGCACTTTCAAAGGAAAGTGATTTTCTCTGAAAGGACAGCATTTAGAAAGTGAAGCAACACTCCATTCACTTCGCACAGTGAATTGAAGTGTTGGAACAGACTGCTTCTCTTTCAGAGAAACGGATGTGAGTTTTTTGTGAAAGCTTGTAAGTAGCTTAAGGCACTTTCAAAGGAAAGTGATTTTCTCTGAAAGGACAGCATTTAGAATGTGAAGCAACACTCCATTCACTTCGCACAGTGAATTGAAGTGTTGGAACAGACTGCTTCTCTTTCAGAGAAACGGATGTGTGTTTTTTGTGAAAGCTTGCAAGTACCTTAAGGCACTTTCAAGGAAAGTGATTTTCTCTGAAAGGACAGCATTTAGAAAGTGAAGCAACACTCCATTCATTTCGCACAGTGAATTGAAGTGTTGAAACAGACTGCTTCTCTTACAGAGAAACGCATGTGAATTTCTGTTGAATGCTTGTAAGTAGCTTAAGGCACTTTCAAAGGAAAGTGATTTTCTCTGAAAGGACAGCATTTAGAAAGTGAAGCAACACTCCATTCACTTCGCACAGTGAATTGAAGTGTTGGAACAGACTGCTTCTCTTTCAGACAAACGCATGTGAATTTCTGTTGAATGCTTGTAAGTAGCTTAAGGCACTTTCAAAGGAAAGTGATTTTCTCTGAAAGGACAGCATTTAGAAAGTGAAGCAACACTCCATTCACTTCGCACAGTGAATTGAAATGTTGGAACAGACTGCTTCTCTTTCAGAGAAATGGTTGTGAGTTTTTTGTGAAAGCTTGTAGGTAGCTTAAGGCACTTTCAAAGGAAAGTGATTTTCTCTGACAGGACAGCATTTAGAAAGTGAAGCAACACTCCATTCACTTCGCACAGTGAATTGAAGTGTTGGAACAGACTGCTTCTCTTTCAAAGAAACGCAAGTGAATTTCTGTTCAATGCTTGTAAGTAGCTTAAGGCACTTTTAAAGGAAAATGATTTTCTCTGAAAGGACAGCATTTAGAAAGTGAAGCAACACTCCATTCACTTCGCACAGTGAATTGAAGTGTTGGAACAGACTGCTTCTCTTTCAGGGAAACGCATGTGAGTTTTTTTTGAAAGCTTGTAAGTAGCTTAACGCACTTTCAAAGGAAAGTGATTTTCTCTGAAAGGACAGCATTTAGAAAATGAAGCAACACTTCCTTCACTTCGCACAGTGAATTGAAGTGTTGGAACAGACTGCTTCTCTTTCAGAGAAACGCATGTGAATTTCTGTTGAATGCTTGTAAGTAGCTTAAGGCACTTTCAAAGGAAAGTGATTTTCTCTGAAAGGACAGCATTTAGAAAGTGAAGCAACACTCCATTCACTTCGCACAGTGAATTGAAGTGTTGGAACCGACTGCTTCTCTTTCAGAGAAACGGATGTGAGTTTTTTGTGAAAGCTTGTAAGTAGCTTAAGGCACTTTCAAAGGAAAGTGATTTTCTCTGAAAGGACAGCATTTAGAATGTGAAGCAACACTCCATTCACTTCGCACAGTGAATTGAAGTGTTGGAACAGACTGCTTCTCTTTCAGAGAAACGGATGTGTGTTTTTTGTGAAAGCTTGCATGTACCTTAAGGCACTTTCAAGGAAAGTGATTTTCTCTGAAAGAACAGCATTTAGAAAGTGAAGCAACACTCCATTCATTTCGCACAGTGAATTGAAGTGTTGAAACAGACTGCTTCTCTTACAGAGAAACGCATGTGAATTTCTGTTGAATGCTTGTAAGTAGCTTAAGGCACTTTCAAAGGAAAGTGATTTTCTCTGAAAGGACAGCATTTAGAAAGTGAAGCAACACTCCATTCACTTCGCACAGTGAATTGAAGTGTTGGAACAGACTGCTTCTCTTTCAGACAAACGCATGTGAATTTCTGTTGAATGCTTGAAAGTAGCTTAAGGCACTTTCAAAGGAAAGTGATTTTCTCTGAAAGGACAGCATTTAGAAAGTGAAGCAACACTCCATTCACTTCGCACAGTGAATTGAAGTGTTGGAACAGTCTGCTTCTCTTTCTGAGAAACGGATGTGAGTTTTTTGTGAAAGCTTGTAAGTAGCTTAAGGCACTTTCAAAGGAAAGTGATTTTCTCTGACAGGACAGCATTTAGAAAGTGAAGCAACACTCCATTCACTTCGCACAGTGAATTGAAGTGTTGGAACAGACTGCTTCTCTTTCAGAGAAACGCATATTAATTTCTGTTCAATGCTTGCAAGTAGCTTAAGGCACTTTCAAAGGAAAGTGATTTTCTCTGAAAGGACAGCATTTAGAAAGTGAAGCAACACTCCATTCACTTCGCACAGTGAATTGAAGTGTTGGAACAGACTGCTTCTCTTTCAGAGAAACGGATGTGAGTTTTTTGTGAAAGCTTGTAAGTAGCTTAAGGCACTTTCAAAGGAAAGTGATTTTCTCTGAAAGGACAGCATTTAGAAAGTGAAGCAACACTCCATTCACTTCGCACAGTGTATTGAAGTGTTGGAACAGACTGCTTATCTTTCAGAGAAACACATGTGAATTTCTGTTCAATGCTTGTAAGTAGCTTAAGGCACTTTCAAAGGAAAGTGATTTTCTCTGACAGGACAGCATTTAGAAAGGGAAGCAACACTCCATTCACTTCGCACAGTGAATTGAAGTGTTGGAACAGACTGCTTCTCTTTCAGCGAAACGCATGTGAATTTCTGTTGAATGCTTGTAAGTAGCTTAAGGCACTTTCAAAGGAAAGTGATTTTCTCTGAAAGGACAGTATTTAGAAAGTGAAGCAACACTCCATTCACTTCGCACAGTGAATTGAAGTGTTGGAACAGACTGCTTCTCTTTCAGAGAAATGGATGTGTGTTTTTTGTGAAAGCTTGTAAGTAGCTTAAGGCACTTTCAAAGGAAAGTGATTTTCTCTGAAAGGACAGCATTTAGAAAGTGAAGCAACACTCCATTCACTTCGCACAGTGAATTGAAGTGTTGGAACAGACTGCTTCTCTTTCAGAGAAACTGATGTGAATTTTTTGTGAAAGCTTGTAAGTAGCTTAAGGCACTTTCAAAGGAAAGTGATTTTCTCTGAAAGGAGAGCATTTAGAAAGTGAAGCAACACTCCATTCACTTCGCACAGTGTATTGAAGTGTTGGAACAGACTGCTTCTCTTTCAGAGAAACGCATGTGAATTTCTGTTCAATGCTTGTAAGTAGCTTAAGGCACTTTCAAAGGAAAGTGATTTTCTCTGACAGGACAGCATTTAGAAAGGGAAGCAACACTCCATTCACTTCGCACAGTGAATTGAAGTGTTGGAACAGACTGCTTCTCTTTCAGCGAAACGCATGTGAATTTCTGTTTAATGCTTGTAAGTAGCTTAAGGCACTTTCAAAGGAAAGGGATTTTCTCTGAAAGGACAGCATTTAGAAAGTGAAGCAACACTCCATTCACTTCGCACAGTGAATTGAAGTGTTGGAACAGACTGCTTCTCTTTCAGAGAAACGCATGTGAGTTTTTTGTGAGTGCTTTTAAGTAGCTTAAGGCACTTTCAAAGGAAAGTGATTTTCTCTGAAAGGACAGCATTTAGAAAGTGAAGCAACACTCCATTCACTTCGCACAGTGAATTGAAGTGTTGGAACAGACTGCTTCTCTTTCAGAGTAACGGATGTGAGTTTTTTGTGAAAGCTTGTAAGTAGCTTAAGGCACTTTCAAAGGAAAGTGATTTTCTCTGAAAGGACAGCATTTAGAAAGTGAAGCAACACTCCATTCACTTCGCACAGTGAATTGAAGTGTTGGAAAAGACTGCTTCTCTTTCAGAGAAACGGATGTGTGTTTTTTGTGAAAGCTTGTAAGTAGCTTAAGGCACTTTCAAAGGAAAGTGATTTTCTCTGAAAGGACAGCATTTAGAAAGTGAAGCAACACTCCATTCACTTCGCACAGTGAATTGAAGTGTTGGAACAGACTGCTTCTCTTTCAGAGAAACGGATGTGTGTTTTTTGTGAAAGCTTGTAAGTACCTTAAGGCACTTTCAAGGAAAGTGATTTTCTCTGAAAGAACAGCATTTAGAAAGTGAAGCAACACTCCATTCACTTCGCACAGTGAATTGAAGTGTTGAAACAGACTGCTTCTCTTACAGAGAAACGCATGTGAATTTCTGTTGAATGCTTGTAAGTAGCTTAAGGCGCTTTCAAAGGAAAATGATTTTCTCTGAAAGGACAGCATTTAGAAAGTGAAGCAACACTCCATTCACTTCGCACAGTGAATTGAAGTGTTGGAACAGACTGCTTCTCTTTCAGAGAAACGCATGTGAATTTCTGTTGAATGCTTGTAAGTAGCTTAAGGCACTTTCAAAGGAAAGTGATTTTCTCTGAAAGGACAGCATTTAGAAAGTGAAGCAACACTCCATTCACTTCGCACAGTGAATTGAAGTGTTGGAACAGACTGCTTCTCTTTCAGAGAAACGGATGTGAGTTTTTTGTGAAAGCTTGTAAGTAGCTTAAGGCACTTTCAAAGGAAAGTGATTTTCTCTGAAAGGACAGGATTTAGAAAGTGAAGCAACACTCCATTCACTTCGCACAGTGAATTGAAGTGTTTGAACAGACTGCTTCTCTTTCAGTGAAACGCTTGTGAATTTCTGTTCAATGCTTGTAAGTAGCTTAAGGCACTTTCAAAGGAAAGTGATTTTCTCTGAAAGGATAGCATTTAGAAAGTGAAGCAACACTCCATTCACTTCGCACAGTGAATTGAAGTGTTGGAAAAGACTGCTTCTCTTTCAGGGAAACGCATGTGAGTGTTTTTTGAAAGCTTGTAAGTAGCTTAAGGCACTTTCAAAGGAAAGTGATTTTCTCTGAAAAGACAGCATTTAGAAAGTGAAGCAACACTTCCTTCACTTCACACAGTGAATTGAAGTGTTGGAACAGACTGCTTCTCTTTCAGAGAAACGCATGTGAATTTCTGTTGAATGCTTGTAAGTAGCTTAAGGCACTTTCAAATGAAAGTGATTTTCTCTGAAAGGACAGCATTTAGAAAGTGAAGCAACACTCCATTCACTTCGCACAGTGAATTGAAGTGTTGGAACAGACTGCTTCTCTTTCAGAGAAACGGATGTGAGTTTTTTGTGAAAGCTTGTAAGTAGCTTAAGGCACTTTCAAAGGAAAGTGATTTTCTCTGAAAGGACAGGATTTAGAAAGTGAAGCAACACTCCATTCACTTCGCACAGTGAATTGAAGTGTTGGAACAGACTGCTTCTCTTTCAGAGAAACGGATGTGTGTTTTTTGTGAAAGCTTGTAAGTACCTTAAGGCACTTTCAAGGAAAGTGATTTTCTCTGAAAGAACAGCATTTAGAAAGTGAAGCAACACTCCATTCATTTCGCACAGTGAATTGAAGTGTTGAAACAGACTGCTTCTCTTACAGAGAAACGCATGTGAATTTCTGTTGAATGCTTGTAAGTAGCTTAAGGCACTTTCAAAGGAAAGTGATTTTCTCTGAAAGGACAGCATTTAGAAAGTGAAGCAACACTCCATTCACTTCGCACAGTGAATTGAAGTGTTGGAACAGACTGCTCCTCTTTCAGGGAAACGCATGTGAATTTCTGTTGAATGCTTGTAAGTAGCTTAAGGCACTTTCAAAGGAAAGTGATTTTCTCTGAAAGGACAGCATTTAGAAAGTGAAGCAACACTCCATTCACTTCGCACAGTGAATTGAAGTGTTGGAACAGACTGCTTCTCTTTCAGAGAAACGGATGTGAGTTTTTTGTGAAAGCTTGTAAGTAGCTTAAGGCACTTTCAAAGGAAAGTGATTTTCTCTGACAGGACAGCATTTAGAAAGTGAAGCAACACTCCATTCACTTCGCACAGTGAATTGAAGTGTTGGAACAGACTGCTTCTCTTTCAGACAAACGCATGTGAATTTCTGTTCAATGCTTGTAAGTAGCTTAAGGCACTTTTAAAGGAAAATGATTTTCTCTGAAAGGACAGCATTTAGAAAGTGAAGCAACACTCCATTCACTTCGCACAGTGAATTGAAGTGTTGGAACAGACTGCTTCTCTTTCAGAGAAACGGTTGTGAGTTTTTTGTGAAAGCTTGTAAGTAGCTTAAGGCACTTTCAAAAGAAAGTGATTTTCTCTGACAGGACAGCATTTAGAAAGTGAAGCAACACTCCATTCACTTCGCACAGTGAATTGAAGTGTTGGAACAGACTGCTTCTCTTTCAGAGAAACGGATGTGAGTTTTTTGTGAAAGCTTGTAAGTAGCTTAAGGCACTTTCAAAGGAAAGTGATTTTCTCTGACAGGACAGCATTTAGAAAGTGAAGCAACACTCCATTCACTTCGCACAGTGAATTGAAGTGTTGGAACAGACTGCTTCTCTTTCAGACAAACGCATGTGAATTTCTGTTCAATGCTTGTAAGTAGCTTAAGGCACTTTTAAAGGAAAATGTTTTTCTCTGAAAGGACAGCATTTAGAAAGTGAAGCAACACTCCATTCACTTCGCACAGTGAATTGAAGTGTTGGAACAGACTGCTTCTCTTTCAGAGAACCGCATGTGAATTTCTGTTGAATGCTTGTAAGTAGCTTAAGGCACTTTCAAAGGAAAGTGATTTTCTCTGAAAGGACAGCATTTAGAAAGTGAAGCAACACTCCACTCACTTCGCACAGTGAATTGAAGTGTTGGAACAGACTGCTTCTCTTTCAGAGAAACGGATGTGAGTTTTTTGTGACAGCTTGTAAGTAGCTTAAGGCACTTTCAAAGGAAAGTGATTTTCTCTGACAGGACAGCATTTAGAAAGTGAAGCAACACTCCATTCACTTCGCACAGTGAATTGAAGTGTTGGAACAGACTGCTTCTCTTTCAGAGAAACGCATGTGAATTTCTGTTCAATGCTTGTAAGTAGCTTAAGGCACTTTCAAATGAAAGTGATTTTCTCTGAAAGGACAGGATTTAGAAAGTGAAGCAACACTCCATTCACTTCGCACAGTGAATTGAAGTGTTTGAACAGACTGCTTCTCTTTCAGTGAAACGCTTGTGAATTTCTGTTCAATGCTTGTAAGTAGCTTAAGGCACTTTTAAAGGAAAATGATTTTCTCTGAAAGGACAGCATTTAGAAAGTGAAGCAACACTCCATTCACTTCGCACAGTGAATTGAAGTGTTGGAACAGACTGCTTCTCTTTCAGAGAAACGCATGTGAATTTCTGTTGAATGCTTGTAAGTAGCTTAAGGCACTTTCAAAGGAAAGTGATTTTCTCTGAAAGGACAGCATTTAGAAAGTGAAGCAACACTCCATTCACTTCGCACAGTGAATTGAAGTGTTGGAACAGACTGCTTCTCTTTCAGAGAAACGGATGTGAGTTTTTTGTGAAAGCTTGTAAGTAGCTTAAGGCACTTTCAAAGGAAAGTGATTTTCTCTGAAAGGAGAGCATTTAGAAAGTGAAGCAACACTCCATTCACTTCGCACAGTGAATTGAAGTGTTGGAACAGACTGCTTCTCTTTCAGGGAAACGCATGTGAGTTTTTTTTGAAAGCATGTAAGTAGCTTAACGCACTTTCAAAGGAAAGTGATTTTCTCTGAAAGGACAGCATTTAGAAAGTGAAGCAACACTTCCTTCACTTCGCACAGTGAATTGAAGTGTTGGAACAGACTGCTTCTCTTTCAGAGAAACGCATGTGAATTTCTGTTCAATGCTTGTAAGTAGCTTAAGGCACTTTCAAAGGAAAGTGATTTTCTCTGAAAGGACAGCATTTAGAAAGTGAAGCAACACTCCATTCACTTCGCACAGTGAATTGAAGTGTTGGAACAGACTGCTTCTCTTTCAGAGAAACGGATGTGAGTTTTTTGTGAAAGCTTGTAAGTAGCTTAAGGCACTTTCAAAGGAAAGTGATTTTCTCTGAAAGGACAGCATTTAGAATGTGAAGCAACACTCCATTCACTTCGCACAGTGAATTGAAGTGTTGGAACAGACTGCTTCTCTTTCAGAGAAACGGATGTGTGTTTTTTGTGAAAGCTTGCAAGTACCTTAAGGCACTTTCAAGGAAAGTGATTTTCTGTGAAAGAACAGCATTTAGAAAGTGAAGCAACACTCCATTCATTTCGCACAGTGAATTGAAGTGTTGAAACAGACTGCTTCTCTTACAGAGAAACGCATGTGAATTTCTGTTGAATGCTTGTAAGTAGCTTAAGGCACTTTCAAAGGAAAGTGATTTTCTCTGAAAGGACAGCATTTAGAAAGTGAAGCAACACTCCATTCACTTCGCACAGTGAATTGAAGTGTTGGAACAGACTGCTTCTCTTTCAGACAAACGCATGTGAATTTCTGTTGAATGCTTGTAAGTAGCTTAAGGCACTTTCAAAGGAAAGTGATTTTCTCTGAAAGGACAGCATTTAGAAAGTGAAGCAACACTCCATTCACTTCGCACAGTGAATTGAAGTGTTGGAACAGACTGCTTCTCTTTCAGAGAAACGGTTGTGAGTTTTTTGTGAAAGCTTGTAGGTAGCTTAAGGCACTTTCAAAGGAAAGTGATTTTCTCTGACAGGACAGCATTTAGAAAGTGAAGCAACACTCCATTCACTTCGCACAGTGAATTGAAGTGTTGGAACAGACTGCTTCTCTTTCAAAGAAACGCAAGTGAATTTCTGTTCAATGCTTGTAAGTAGCTTAAGGCACTTTTAAAGGAAAATGATTTTCTCTGAAAGGACAGCATTTAGAAAGTGAAGCAACACTCCATTCACTTCGCACAGTGAATTGAAGTGTTGGAACAGACTGCTTCTCTTTCAGAGAAACGCATGTGAATTTCTGTTGAATGCTTGTAAGTAGCTTAATGCACTTTCAAAGGAAAGTGATTTTCTCTGAAAGGACAGCATTTAGAAAGTGAAGCAACACTCCATTCACTTCGCACAGTGAATTGAAGTGTTAAACAGACTGCTTCTCTTTCAGAGAAACAGATGTGAGTTTTTTGTGAAAGCTTGTAAGTAGCTTAAGGCACTTTCAAAGGAAAGTGTTTTTCTCTGAAAGGAGAGCATTTAGAAAGTGAAGCAACACTCCATTCACTTCGCACAGTGAATTGAAATGTTGGAACAGACTGCTTCTCTTTCAGGGAAACGCATGTGAGTTTTTTTTGAAAGCTTGTAAGTAGCTTAACGCACTTTCAAAGGAAAGTGATTTTCTCTGAAAGGACAGCATTTAGAAAGTGAAGCAACACTTCCTTCACTTCGCACAGTGAATTGAAGTGTTGGAACAGACTGCTTCTCTTTCAGAGAAACGCATGTGAATTTCTGTTCAATGCTTGTAAGTAGCTTAAGGCACTTTCAAAGGAAAGTGATTTTCTCTGAAAGGACAGCATTTAGAAAGTGAAGCAACACTCCATTCACTTCGCACAGTGAATTGAAGTGTTGGAACAGACTGCTTCTCTTTCAGAGAAACGGATGTGAGTTTTTTGTGAAAGCTTGTAAGTAGCTTAAGGCACTTTCAAAGGAAAGTGATTTTCTCTGAAAGGACAGCATTTAGAATGTGAAGCAACACTCCATTCACTTCGCACAGTGAATTGAAGTGTTGGAACAGACTGCTTCTCTTTCAGAGAAACGGATGTGTGTTTTTTGTGAAAGCTTGCATGTACCTTAAGGCACTTTCAAGGAAAGTGATTTTCTCTGAAAGAACAGCATTTAGAAGGTGAAGCAACACTCCATTCATTTCGCACAGTGAATTGAAGTGTTGAAACAGACTGCTTCTCTTACAGAGAAACGCATGTGAATTTCTGTTGAATGCTTGTAAGTAGCTTAAGGCACTTTCAAAGGAAAGTGATTTTCTCTGAAAGGACAGCATTTAGAAAGTGAAGCAACACTCCATTCACTTCGCACATTGAATTGAAGTGTTGGAACAGACTGCTTCTCTTTCAGACAAACGCATGTGAATTTCTGTTGAATGGTTGAAAGTAGCTTAAGGCACTTTCAAAGGAAAGTGATTTTCTCTGAAAGGACAGCATTTAGAAAGTGAAGCAACACTCCATTCACTTCGCACAGTGAATTGAAGTGTTGGAACAGTCTGCTTCTCTTTCTGAGAAACGGATGTGAGTTTTTTGTGAAAGCTTGTAAGTAGCTTAAGGCACTTTCAAAGGAAAGTGATTTTCTCTGACAGGACAGCATTTAGAAAGTAAAGCAACACTCCATTCACTTCGCACAGTGAATTGAAGTGTTGGAACAGACTGCTTCTCTTTCAGAGAAACGCATGTTAATTTCTGTTCAATGCTTGTAAGTAGCTTAAGGCACTTTCAAAGGAAAGTGATTTTCTCTGAAAGGACAGCATTTAGAAAGTGAAGCAACACTCCATTCACTTCGCACAGTGAATTGAAGTGTTGGAACAGACTGCTTCTCTTTCAGGGAAACGCGTGTGAATTTCTGTTGAATGCTTGTAAGTAGCTTAAGGCACTTTCAAAGGAAAGTGATTTTCTCTGAAAGGACAGGATTTAGAAAGTGAAGCAACACTCCATTCACTTCGCACAGTGAATTGAAGTGTTGGAACAGACTGCTTCTCTTTCAGAGAAACGCATGTGAATTTCTGTTGAATGCTTGTAAGTAGCTTAAGGCACTTTCAAAGGAAAGTGATTTTCTCTGAAAGGACAGCATTTAGAAAGTGAAGCAACACTCCATTCACTTCGCACAGTGAATTGAAGTGTTGGAACAGACTGCTTCTCTTTCAGAGAAACGGATGTGAGTTTTTTGTGAAATCTTGTAAGTAGCTTAAGGCACTTTCAAAGGAAAGTGATTTTCTCTGACAGGACAGCATTTAGAAAGTGAAGCAACACTCCATTCACTTCGCACAGTGAATTGAAGTGTTGGAACAGACTGCTTCTCTTTCAGAGAAACGGATGTGAGTTTTTTGTGAAAGCTTGTAAGTAGCTTAAGGCACTTTCAAAGGAAAGTGATTTTCTCTGAAAGGACAGCATTTAGAAAGTGAAGCAACACTCCATTCACTTCGCACAGTGTATTGAAGTGTTGGAACAGACTGCTTCTCTTTCAGAGAAACACATGTGAATTTCTGTTCAATGCTTGTAAGTAGCTTAAGGCACTTTCAAAGGAAAGTGATTTTCTCTGAAAGGATAGCATTTAGAAAGTGAAGCAACACTCCATTCACTTCGCACAGTGAATTGAAGTGTTGGAACAGAATGCTTCTCTTTCAGGGAAACGCATGTGAATTTCTGTTGAATGCTTGTAAGTAGCTTAAGGCACTTTCAAAGGAAAGTGATTTTCTCTGAAAGGACAGCATTTAGAAAGTGAAGCAACACTCCATTCACTTCGCACAGTGAATTGAAGTGTTGGAACAGACTGCTTCTCTTTCAGAGAAACGGATGTGAGTTTTTTGTGAAAGCTTGTAAGTAGCTTAAGGCACTTTCAAAGGAAAGTGATTTTCTCTAACAGGACAGCATTTAGAAAGTGAAGCAACACTCCATTCACTTCGCACAGTGAATTGAAGTGTTGGAACAGACTGCTTCTCTTTCAGAGAAACGCATGTGAATTTCTGTTGAATGCTTGTAAGTAGCTTAAGGCACTTTCAAAGGAAAGTGATTTTCTCTGAAAGGACAGGATTTAGAAAGTGAAGCAACACTCCATTCACTTCGCACAGTGAATTGAAGTGTTGGAACAGACTGCTTCTCTTTCAGAGAAACGGATGTGAGTTTTTTGTGAAAGCTTGTAAGTAGCTTAAGGCACTTTCAAAGGAAAGTGATTTTCTCTGAAAGGAGAGCATTTAGAAAGTGAAGGAACACTCCATTCACTTCGCACAGTGAATTGAAGTGTTGGAACAGACTGCTTCTCTTTCAGGGAAACGCATGTGAGTTTTTTTTGAAAGCTTGTAAGTAGCTTAACGCACTTTCAAAGGAAAGTGATTTTCTCTGAAAGGACAGCATTTAGAAAGTGAAGCAACACTTCCTTTACTTCGCACAGTGAATTGAAGTGTTGGAACAGACTGCTTCTCTTTCAGAGAAACGCATGTGAATTTCTGTTCAATGCTTGTAAGTAGCTTAAGGCACTTTCAAAGGAAAGTGATTTTCTCTGAAAGGACAGCATTTAGAAAGTGAAGCAACACTCCATTCACTTCGCACAGTGAATTGAAGTGTTGGAACAGACTGCTTCTCTTTCAGAGAAACGGATGTGAGTTTTTTGTGAAAGCTTGTAAGTAGCTTAAGGCACTTTCAAAGGAAAGTGATTTTCTCTGAAAGGACAGCATTTAGAATGTGAAGCAACACTCCATTCACTTCGCACAGTGAATTGAAGTGTTGGAACAGACTGCTTCTCTTTCAGAGAAACGGATGTGTGTTTTTTGTGAAAGCTTGCAAGTACCTTAAGGCACTTTCAAGGAAAGTGATTTTCTCTGAAAGAACAGCATTTAGAAAGTGAAGCAACACTCCATTCATTTCGCACAGTGAATTGAAGTGTTGAAACAGACTGCTTCTCTTACAGAGAAACGCATGTGAATTTCTGTTGAATGCTTGTAAGTAGCTTAAGGCACTTTCAAAGGAAAGTGATTTTCTCTGAAAGGACAGCATTTAGAAAGTGAAGCAACACTCCATTCACTTCGCACAGTGAATTGAAGTGTTGGAACAGACTGCTTCTCTTTCAGACAAACGCATGTGAATTTCTGTTGAATGCTTGTAAGTAGCTTAAGGCACTTTCAAAGGAAAGTGATTTTCTCTGAAAGGACAGCATTTAGAAAGTGAAGCAACACTCCATTCACTTCGCACAGTGAATTGAAGTATTGGAACAGACTGCTTCTCTTTCAGAGAAACGGTTGTGAGTTTTTTGTGAAAGCTTGTAGGTAGCTTAAGGCACTTTCAAAGGAAAGTGATTTTCTCTGACAGGACAGCATTTAGAAAGTGAAGCAACACTCCATTCACTTCGCACAGTGAATTGAAGTGTTGGAACAGACTGCTTCTCTTTCAAAGAAACGCAAGTAAATTTCTGTTCAATGCTTGTAAGTAGCTTAAGGCACTTTTAAAGGAAAATGATTTTCTCTGAAAGGACAGCATTTAGAAAGTGAAGCAACACTCCATTCACTTCGCACAGTGAATTGAAGTGTTGGAACAGACTGCTTCTCTTTCAGAGAAACGCATGTGAATTTCTGTTGAATGCTTGTAAGTAGCTTAAGGCACTTTCAAAGGAAAGTGATTTTCTCTGAAAGGACAGCATTTAGAAAGTGAAGCAACACTCCATTCACTTCGCACAGTGAATTGAAGTGTTGGAACAGACTGCTTCTCTTTCAGAGAAACGGATGTGAGTTTTTTGTGAAAGCTTGTAAGTAGCTTAAGGCACTTTCAAAGGAAAGTGATTTTCTCTGAAAGGACAGCATTTAGAAAGTGAAGCAACACTCCATTCACTTCGCACAGTGAATTGAAGTGTTGGAACAGACTGCTTCTCTTTCAGGGAAACGCATGTGAGTTTTTTTTGAAAGCTTGTAAGTAGCTTAACGCACTTTCAAAGGAAAGTGATTTTCTCTGAAAGGACAGCATTTAGAAAGTGAAGCAACACTTCCTTCACTTCGCACAGTGAATTGAAGTGTTGGAACAGACTGCTTCTCTTTCAGAGAAACGCATGTGAATTTCTGTTCAATGCTTGTAAGTAGCTTAAGGCACTTTCAAAGGAAAGTGATTTTCTCTGAAAGGACAGCATTTAGAAAGTGAAGCAACACTCCATTCACTTCGCACAGTGAATTGAAGTGTTGGAACAGACTGCTTCTCTTTCAGAGATACGGATGTGAGTTTTTTGTGAAAGCTTGTAAGTAGCTTAAGGCACTTTCAAAGGAAAGTGATTTTCTCTGACAGGACAGCATTTAGAAAGTGAAGCAACACTCCATTCACTTCGCACAGTGAATTGAAGTGTTGGAACAGACTGCTTCTCTTTCAGAGAAACCGATGTGAGTTTTTTGTGAAAGCTTGTAAGTAGCTTAAGGCACTTTCAAAGGAAAGTGATTTTCTCTGAAAGGACAGCATTTAGAAAGTGAAGCAACACTCCATTCACTTCGCACAGTGTATTGAAGTGTTGGAACAGACTGCTTATCTTTCAGAGAAACACATGTGAATTTCTGTTCAATGCTTGTAAGTAGCTTAAGGCACTTTCAAAGGAAAGTGATTTTCTCTGAAAGGATAGCATTTAGAAAGTGAAGCAACACTCCATTCACTTCGCACAGTGAATTGAAGTGTTGGAACAGACTGCTTCTCTTTCAGACAAACGCATGTGAATTTCTGTTGAATGCTTGTAAGTAGCTTAAGGCACTTTCAAAGGAAAGTGATTTTCTCTGAAAGGACAGCATTTAGAAAGTGAAGCAACACTCCATTCACTTCGCATATTGAATTGAAGTGTTGGAACAGACTGCTTCTCTTTCAGACAAACGCATGTGAATTTCTGTTGAATGCTTGAAAGTAGCTTAAGGCACTTTCAAAGGAAAGTGATTTTCTCTGAAAGGACAGCATTTAGAAAGTGAAGCAACACTCCATTCACTTCGCACAGTGAATTGAAGTGTTGGAACAGTCTGCTTCTCTTTCTGAGAAACGGATGTGAGTTTTTTGTGAAAGCTTGTAAGTAGCTTAAGGCACTTTCAAAGGAAAGTGATTTTCTCTGACAGGACAGCATTTAGAAAGTAAAGCAACACTCCATTCACTTCGCACAGTGAATTGAAGTGTTGGAACAGACTGCTTCTCTTTCAGAGAAACGCATGTTAATTTCTGTTCAATGCTTGTAAGTAGCTTAAGGCACTTTCAAAGGAAAGTGATTTTCTCTGAAAGGACAGCATTTAGAAAGTGAAGCAACACTCCATTCACTTCGCACAGTGAATTGAAGTGTTGGAACAGACTGCTTCTCTTTCAGGGAAACGCGTGTGAATTTCTGTTGAATGCTTGTAAGTAGCTTAAGGCACTTTCAAAGGAAAGTGATTTTCTCTGAAAGGACAGGATTTAGAAAGTGAAGCAACACTCCATTCACTTCGCACAGTGAATTGAAGTGTTGGAACAGACTGCTTCTCTTTCAGAGAAACGCATGTGAATTTCTGTTGAATGCTTGTAAGTAGCTTAAGGCACTTTCAAAGGAAAGTGATTTTCTCTGAAAGGACAGCATTTAGAAAGTGAAGCAACACTCCATTCACTTCGCACAGTGAATTGAAGTGTTGGAACAGACTGCTTCTCTTTCAGAGAAACGGATGTGAGTTTTTTGTGAAATCTTGTAAGTGGCTTAAGGCACTTTCAAAGGAAAGTGATTTTCTCTGACAGGACAGCATTTAGAAAGTGAAGCAACACTCCATTCACTTCGCACAGTGAATTGAAGTGTTGGAACAGACTGCTTCTCTTTCAGAGAAACGGATGTGAGTTTTTTGTGAAAGCTTGTAAGTAGCTTAAGGCACTTTCAAAGGAAAGTGATTTTCTCTGAAAGGACAGCATTTAGAAAGTGAAGCAACACTCCATTCACTTCGCACAGTGTATTGAAGTGTTGGAACAGACTGCTTATCTTTCAGAGAAACACATGTGAATTTCTGTTCAATGCTTGTAAGTAGCTTAAGGCACTTTCAAAGGAAAGTGATTTTCTCTGACAGGACAGCATTTAGAAAGGGAAGCAACACTCCATTCACTTCGCACAGTGAATTGAAGTTTTGGAACAGACTGCTTCTCTTTCAGCGAAACGCATGTGAATTTCTGTTGAATGCTTGTAAGTAGCTTAAGGCACTTTCAAAGGAAAGTGATTTTCTCTGAAAGGACAGTATTTAGAAAGTGAAGCAACACTCCATTCACTTCGCACAGTGAATTGAAGTGTTGGAACAGACTGCTTCTCTTTCAGAGAAATGGATGTGTGTTTTTTGTGAAAGCTTGTAAGTAGCTTAAGGCACTTTCAAAGGAAAGTGATTTTCTCTGAAAGGACAGCATTTAGAAAGTGAAGCAACACTCCATTCACTTCGCACAGTGAATTGAAGTGTTGGAACAGACTGCTTCTCTTTCAGAGAAACAGATGTGAATTTTTTGTGAAAGCTTGTAAGTAGCTTAAGGCACTTTCAAAGGAAAGTGATTTTCTCTGAAAGGACAGCATTTAGAAAGTGAAGCAACACTCCATTCACTTCGCACAGTGTATTGAAGTGTTGGAACAGACTGCTTCTCTTTCAGAGAAACGCATGTGAATTTCTGTTCAATGCTTGTAAGTAGCTTAAGGCACTTTCAAAGGAAAGTGATTTTCTCTGACAGGACAGCATTTAGAAAGGGAAGCAACACTCCATTCACTTCGCACAGTGAATTGAAGTGTTGGAACAGACTGCTTCTCTTTCAGCGAAACGCATGTGAATTTCTGTTTAATGCTTGTAAGTAGCTTAAGGCACTTTCAAAGGAAAGTGATTTTCTCTGAAAGGACAGCATTTAGAAAGTGAAGCAACACTCCATTCACTTCGCACAGTGAATTGAAGTGTTGGAACAGACTGCTTCTCTTTCAGAGTAACGGATGTGAGTTTTTTGTGAAAGCTTGTAAGTAGCTTAAGGCACTTTCAAAGGAAAGTGATTTTCTCTGAAAGGACAGCATTTAGAAAGTGAAGCAACACTCCATTCACTTCGCACAGTGAATTGAAGTGTTGGAAAAGACTGCTTCTCTTTCAGAGAAACGGATGTGTGTTTTTTGTGAAAGCTTGTAAGTAGCTTAAGGAACTTTCAAAGGAAAGTGATTTTCTCTGAAAGGACAGCATTTAGAAAGTGAAGCAACACTCCATTCACTTCGCACAGTGAATTGAAGTGTTGGAACAGACTGCTTCTCTTTCAGAGAAACGGATGTGTGTTTTTTGTGAAAGCTTGTAAGTACCTTAAGGCACTTTCAAGGAAAGTGATTTTCTCTGAAAGAACAGCATTTAGAAAGTGAAGCAACACTCCATTCACTTCGCACAGTGAATTGAAGTGTTGAAACAGACTGCTTCTCTTACAGAGAAACGCATGTGAATTTCTGTTGAATGCTTGTAAGTAGCTTAAGGCGCTTTCAAAGGAAAATGATTTTCTCTGAAAGGACAGCATTTAGAAAGTGAAGCAACACTCCATTCACTTCGCACAGTGAATTGAAGTGTTGGAACAGACTGCTTCTCTTTCAGAGAAACGCATGTGAATTTCTGTTGAATGCTTGTAAGTAGCTTAAGGCACTTTCAAAGGAAAGTGATTTTCTCTGAAAGGACAGCATTTAGAAAGTGAAGCAACACTCCATTCACTTCGCACAGTGAATTGAAGTGTTGGAACAGACTGCTTCTCTTTCAGAGAAACGGATGTGAGTTTTTTGTGAAAGCTTGTAAGTAGCTTAAGGCACTTTCAAAGGAAAGTGATTTTCTCTAACAGGACAGCATTTAGAAAGTGAAGCAACACTCCATTCACTTCGCACAGTGTATTGAAGTGTTGGAACAGACTGCTTCTCTTTCAGACAAACGCATGTGAATTTCTGTTCAATGCTTGTAAGTAGCTTAAGGCACTTTCAAAGGAAAGTGATTTTCTCTGAAAGGACAGGATTTAGAAAGTGAAGCAACACTCCATTCACTTCGCACAGTGAATTGAAGTGTTTGAACAGACTGCTTCTCTTTCAGTGAAACGCTTGTGAATTTCTGTTCAATGCTTGTAAGTAGCTTAAGGCGCTTTCAAAGGAAAATGATTTTCTCTGAAAGGACAGCATTTAGAAAGTGAAGCAACACTCCATTCACTTCGCACAGTGAATTGAAGTGTTGGAACAGACTGCTTCTCTTTCAGAGAAACGCATGTGAATTTCTGTTGAATGCTTGTAAGTAGCTTAAGGCACTTTCAAAGGAAAGTGATTTTCTCTGAAAGGACATCATTTAGAAAGTGAAGCAACACTCCATTCACTTTGCACAGTGAATTGAAGTGTTGGAACAGACTTCTTCTCTTTCAGAGAAACGGATGTGAGTTTTTTGTGAAAGCTTGTAAGTAGCTTAAGGCACTTTCAAAGGAAAGTGATTTTCTCTGACAGGACAGCATTTAGAAAGTGAAGCAACACTCCATTCACTTCGCACAGTGAATTGAAGTGTTGGAACAGACTGCTTCTCTTTCAGAGAAACGCATGTGAATTTCTGTTCAATGCTTGTAAGTAGCTTAAGGCACTTTCAAAGGAAAGTGATTTTCTCTGAAAAGACAGGATTTAGAAAGTGAAGCAACACTCCATTCACTTCGCACAGTGAATTGAAGTGTTTGAACAGACTGCTTCTCTTTCAGTGAAACGCTTGTGAATTTCTGTTCAATGCTTGTAAGTAGCTTAAGGCACTTTCAAAGGAAAGTGATTTTCTCTGAAAGGATAGCATTTAGAAAGTGAAGCAACACTCCATTCACTTCGCACAGTGAATTGAAGTGTTGGAAAAGACTGCTTCTCTTTCAGGGAAACGCATGTGAGTGTTTTTTGAAAGCTTGTAAGTAGCTTAAGGCACTTTCAAAGGAAAGTGATTTTCTCTGAAAGGACAGCATTTAGAAAGTGAAGCAACACTTCCTTCACTTCGCACAGTGAATTGAAGTGTTGGAACAGACTGCTTCTCTTTCAGAGAAACGCATGTGAATTTCTGTTGAATGCTTGTAAGTAGCTTAAGGCACTTTCAAAGGAAAGTGATTTTCTCTGAAAGGACAGCATTTAGAAAGTGAAGCAACACTCCATTCACTTCGCACAGTGAATTGAAGTGTTGGAACAGACTGCTTCTCTTTCAGAGAAACGGATGTGAGTTTTTTGTGAAAGCTTGTAAGTAGCTTAAGGCACTTTCAAAGGAAAGTGATTTTCTCTGAAAGGACAGCATTTAGAAAGTGAAGCAACACTCCATTCACTTCGCACAGTGAATTGAAGTGTTGGAACAGACTGCTTCTCTTTCAGAGAAACGGATGTGTGTTTTTTGTGAAAGCTTGTAAGTACCTTAAGGCACTTTCAAGGAAAGTGATTTTCTCTGAAAGAACAGCATTTAGAAAGTGAAGCAACACTCCATTCATTTCGCACAGTGAATTGAAGTGTTGAAACAGACTGCTTCTCTTACAGAGAAACGCATGTGAATTTCTGTTGAATGCTTGTAAGTAGCTTAAGGCACTTTCAAAGGAAAGTGATTTTCTCTGAAAGGACAGCATTTAGAAAGTGAAGCAACACTCCATTCACTTCGCACAGTGAATTGAAGTGTTGGAACAGACTGCTTCTCTTTCAGGGAAACGCATGTGAATTTCTGTTGAATGCTTGTAAGTAGCTTAAGGCACTTTCAAAGGAAAGTGATTTTCTCTGAAAGGACAGCATTTAGAAAGTGAAGCAACACTCCATTCACTTCGCACAGTGAATTGAAGTGTTGGAACAGACTGCTTCTCTTTCAGAGAAACGGATGTGAGTTTTTTGTGAAAGCTTGTAAGTAGCTTAAGGCACTTTCAAAGGAAAGTGATTTTCTCTGACAGGACAGCATTTAGAAAGTGAAGCAACACTCCATTCACTTCGCACAGTGAATTGAAGTGTTGGAACAGACTGCTTCTCTTTCAGACAAACGCATGTGAATTTCTGTTCAATGCTTGTAAGTAGCTTAAGGCACTTTTAAAGGAAAATGATTTTCTCTGAAAGGACAGCATTTAGAAAGTGAAGCAACACTCCATTCACTTCGCACAGTGAATTGAAGTGTTGGAACAGACTGCTTCTCTTTCAGAGAAACGCATGTGAATTTCTGTTGAATGCTTGTAAGTAGCTTAAGGCACTTTCAAAGGAAAGTGATTTTCTCTGAAAGGACAGCATTTAGAAAGTGAAGCAACACTCCATTCACTTCGCACAGTGAATTGAAGTGTTGGAACAGACTGCTTCTCTTTCAGAGAAACGGATGTGAGTTTTTTGTGAAAGCTTGTAAGTAGCTTAAGGCACTTTCAAAGGAAAGTGATTTTCTCTAACAGGACAGCATTTAGAAAGTGAAGCAACACTCCATTCACTTCGCACAGTGAATTGAAGTGTTGGAACAGACTGCTTCTCTTTCAGACAAACGCATGTGAATTTCTGTTCAATGCTTGTAAGTAGCTTAAGGCACTTTCAAAGGAAAGTGATTTTCTCTGAAAGGACAGGATTTAGAAAGTGAAGCAACACTCCATTCACTTCGCACAGTGAATTGAAGTGTTTGAACAGACTGCTTCTCTTTCAGTGAAACGCTTGTGAATTTCTGTTCAATGCTTGTAAGTAGCTTAAGGCACTTTCAAAGGAAAGTGATTTTCTCTGAAAGGATAGCATTTAGAAAGTGAAGCAACACTCCATTCACTTCGCACAGTGAATTGAAGTGTTGGAACAGACTGCTTCTCTTTCAGGGAAACGCATGTGAGTTTTTTTTGAAAGCTTGTAAGTAGCTTAAGGCACTTTCAAAGGAAAGTGATTTTCTCTGAAAGGACAGCATTTAGAAAGTGAAGCAACACTTCCTTCACTTCGCACAGTGAATTGAAGTGTTGGAACAGACTGCTTCTCTTTCAGAAAAACGGATGTGTGTTTTTTGTGAAAGCTTGCAAGTACCTTAAGGCACTTTCAAGGAAAGTGATTTTCTCTGAAAGAACAGCATTTAGAAAGTGAAGCAACACTCCATTCATTTCGCACAGTGAATTGAAGTGTTGAAACAGACTGCTTCTCTTACAGAGAAACGCATGTGAATTTCTGTTGAATGCTTGTAAGTAGCTTAAGGCACTTTCAAAGGAAAGTGATTTTCTCTGAAATGACAGCATTTAGAAAGTGAAGCAACACTCCATTCACTTCGCACAGTGAATTGAAGTGTTGGAACAGACTGCTTCTCTTTCAGACAAACGCATGTGAATTTCTGTTGAATGCTTGAAAGTAGCTTAAGGCACTTTCAAAGGAAAGTGATTTTCTCTGAAAGGACAGCATTTAGAAAGTGAACCAACACTCCATTCACTTCGCACAGTGAATTGAAGTGTTGGATAAGACTGCTTCTCTTTCAGGGAAACGCATGTGAGTTTTTTTTGAAAGCTTGTAAGTAGCTTAAGGCACTTTCAAAGGAAAGTGATTTTCTCTGAAAGGACAGCATTTAGAAAGTGAAGCAACACTTCCTTCACTTCGCACAGTGAATTGAAGTGTTGGAACAGACTGCTTCTCTTTCAGGGAAACGCATGTGAGTTTTTTTTGAAAGCTTGTAAGTAGCTTAAGGCACTTTCAAAGGAAAGTGATTTTCTCTGAAAGGACAGCATTTAGAAAGTGAAGCAACACTCCATTCACTTCGCACAGTGAATTGAAGTGTTGGAACAGACTGCTTCTCTTTCAGAGAAACGGATGTGTGTTTTTTGTGAAAGCTTGTAAGTACCTTAAGGCACTTTCAAGGAAAGTGATTCTCTGAAAGGACAGCATTTAGAAAGTGAAGCAACACTCCATTCATTTCGCACAGTGAATTGAAGTGTTGAAACAGACTGCTTCGCTTACAGAGAAACGCATGTGAATTTCTGTTGAATGCTTGTAAGTAGCTTAAGGCACTTTCAAAGGAAAGTGATTTTCTCTGAAAGGACAGCATTTAGAAAGTGAAGCAACACTCCATTCACTTCGCACAGTGAATTGAAGTGTTGGAACAGACTGCTTCTCTTTCAGACAAACGCATGTGAATTTCTGTTGAATGCTTGTAAGTAGCTTCAGGCACTTTCAAAGGAAAGTGATTTTCTCTGAAAGGACAGCATTTAGAAAGTGAAGCAACACTCCATTCACTTCGCACAGTGAATTGAAGTGTTGGAACAGACTGCTTCTCTTTCAGAGAAACGGTTGTGAGTTTTTTGTGAAAGCTTGTAGGTAGCTTAAGGCACTTTCAAAGGAAAGTGATTTTCTCTAACAGGACAGCATTTAGAAAGTGAAGCAACACTCCATTCACTTCGCACAGTGAATTGAAGTGTTGGAACAGACTGCTTCTCTTTCAGACAAACGCATGTGAATTTCTGTTCAATGCCTGTAAGTAGCTTAAGGCACTTTCAAAGGAAAGTGATTTTCTCTGAAAGGACAGCATTTAGAAAGTGAAGCAACACTCCATTCACTTCGCACAGTGAATTGAAGTGTTTGAACAGACTGCTTCTCTTTCAGTGAAACGCTTGTGAATTTCTGTTCAATGCTTGTAAGTAGCTTAAGGCACTTTCAAAGGAAAGTGATTTTCTCTGAAAGGATAGCATTTAGAAAGTGAAGCAACACTCCATTCACTTCGCACAGTGAATTGAAGTGTTGGAACAGACTGCTTCTCTTTCAGGGAAACGCATGTGAGTTTTTTTTGAAAGCTTGTAAGTAGCTTAAGGCACTTTCAAAGGAAAGTGATTTTCTCTGAAAAGACAGCATTTAGAAAGTGAAGCAACACTTCCTTCACTTCGCACAGTGAATTGAAGTGTTGGAACAGACTGCTTCTCTTTCAGAAAAACGGATGTGTGTTTTTTGTGAAAGCTTGCAAGTACCTTAAGGCACTTTCAAGGAAAGTGATTTTCTCTGAAAGAACAGCATTTAGAAAGTGAAGCAACACTCCATTCATTTCGCACAGTGAATTGAAGTGTTGAAACAGACTGCTTTTCTTACAGAGAAACGCATGTGAATTTCTGTTGAATGCTTGTAAGTAGCTTAAGGCACTTTCAAAGGAAAGTGATTTTCTCTGAAAGGAGAGCATTTAGAAAGTGAAGCAACACTCCATTCACTTCGCACAGTGAATTGAAGTGTTGGAACAGACTGCTTCTCTTTCAGACAAACGCATGTGAATTTCTGTTGAATGCTTGAAAGTAGCTTAAGGCACTTTCAGAGGAAAGTGATTTTCTCTGAAAGGACAGCATTTAGAAAGTGAACCAACACTCCATTCACTTCGCACAGTGAATTGAAGTGTTGGATAAGACTGCTTCTCTTTCAGGGAAATGCATGTGAGTTTTTTTTGAAAGCTTGTAAGTAGCTTAAGGCACTTTCAAAGGAAAGTGATTTTCTCTGAAAGGACAGCATTTAGAAAGTGAAGCAACACTTCCTTCACTTCGCACAATGAATTGAAGTGTTGGAACAGACTGCTTCTCTTTCAGGGAAACGCATGTGAGTTTTTTTTGAAAGCTTGTAAGTAGCTTAAGGCACTTTCAAAGGAAAGTGATTTTCTCTGAAAGGACAGCATTTAGAAAGTGAAGCAACACTCCATTCACTTCGCACAGTGAATTGAAGTGTTGGAACAGACTGCTTCTCTTTCAGAGAAACGGATGTGTGTTTTTTGTGAAAGCTTGTAAGTACCTTAAGGCACTTTCAAGGAAAGTGATTTTCTCTGAAAGAACAGCATTTAGAAAGTGAAGCAACACTCCATTCATTTCGCACAGTGAATTGAAGTGTTGAAACAGACTGCTTCTCTTACAGAGAAACGCATGTGAATTTCTGTTGAATGCTTGTAAGTAGCTTAAGGCACTTTCAAAGGAAAGTGATTTTCTCTGAAAGGACAGCATTTAGAAAGTGAAGCAACACTCCATTCACTTCGCACAGTGAATTGAAGTGTTGGAACAGACTGCTTCTCTTTCAGACAAACGCATGTGAATTTCTGTTGAATGCTTGTAAGTAGCTTAAGGCACTTTCAAAGGAAAGTGATTTTCTCTGAAAGGACAGCATTTAGAAAGTGAAGCAACACTCCATTCACTTCGCACAGTGAATTGAAGTGTTGGAACAGACTGCTTCTCTTTCAGAGAAACGGTTGTGAGTTTTTTGTGAAAGCTTGTAGGTAGCTTAAGGCACTTTCAAAGGAAAGTGATTTTCTCTAACAGGACAGCATTTAGAAAGTGAAGCAACACTCCATTCACTTCGCACAGTGAATTGAAGTGTTGGAACAGACTGCTTCTCTTTCAGACAAACGCATGTGAATTTCTGTTCAAGGCTTGTAAGTAGCTTAAGGCACTTTCAAAGGAAAGTGATTTTCTCTGAAAGGACAGGATTTAGAAAGTGAACCAACACTCCATTCACTTCGCACAGTGAATTGAAGTGTTTGAACAGACTGCTTCTCTTTCAGTGAAACGCTTGTGAATTTCTGTTCAATGCTTGTAAGTAGCTTAAGGCACTTTCAAAGGAAAGTGATTTTCTCTGAAAGGATAGCATTTAGAAAGTGAAGCAACACTCCATTCACTTCGCACAGTGAATTGAAGTGTTGGAACAGACTGCTTCTCTTTCAGGGAAACGCATGTGAGTTTTTTTTGAAAGCTTGTAAGTAGCTTACGGCACTTTCAAAGGAAAGTGATTTTCTCTGAAAGGACAGCATTTAGAAAGTGAAGCAACACTTCCTTCACTTCGCACAGTGAATTGAAGTGTTGGAACAGACTGCTTCTCTTTCAGAAAAACGGATGTGTGTTTTTTGTGAAAGCTTGCAAGTACCTTAAGGCACTTTCAAGGAAAGTGATTTTCTCTGAAAGAACAGCATTTAGAAAGTGAAGCAACACTCCATTCATTTCGCACAGTGAATTGAAGTGTTGAAACAGACTGCTTCTCTTACAGAGAAACGCATGTGAATTTCTGTTGAATGCTTGTAAGTAGCTTAAGGCACTTTCAAAGGAAAGTGATTTTCTCTGAAAGGACAGCATTTAGAAAGTGAAGCAACACTCCATTCACTTCGCACAGTGAATTGAAGTGTTGGAACAGACTGCTTCTCTTTCAGACAAACGCATGTGAATTTCTGTTGAATGCTTGTAAGTAGCTTAAGGCACTTTCAAAGGAAAGTGATTTTCTCTGAAAGGACAGCATTTAGAAAGTGAAGCAACACTCCATTCACTTCGCACAGTGAATTGAAGTGTTGGAACAGACTGCTTCTCTTTCAGAGAAACGGTTGTGAGTTTTTTGTGAAAGCTTGTAGGTAGCTTAAGGCACTTTCAAAGGAAAGTGATTTTCTCTGACAGGACAGCATTTAGAAAGTGAAGCAACACTCCATTCACTTCGCACAGTGAATTGAAGTGTTGGAACAGACTGCTTCTCTTTCAGAGAAACGCATGTGAATTTCTGTTCAATGCTTGTAAGTAGCTTAAGGCACTTTTAAAGGAAAATGATTTTCTCTGAAAGGACAGCATTTAGAAAGTGAAGCAACACTCCATTCACTTCGCACAGTGAATTGAAGTGTTGGAACAGAATGCTTCTCTTTCAGAGAAACGCATGTGAATTTCTGTTGAATGCTTGTAAGTAGCTTAAGGCACTTTCAAAGGAAAGTGATTTTCTCTGAAAGAACAGCATTTAGAAAGTGAAGCAACACTCCATTCACTTCGCACAGTGAATTGAAGTGTTGGAACAGACTGCTTCTCTTTCAGAGAAACGGATGTGAGTTTTTTGTGAAAGCTTGTAAGTAGCTTAAGGCACTTTCAAAGGAAAGTGATTTTCTCTGAAAGGAGAGCATTTAGAAAGTGAAGCAACACTCCATTCACTTCGCACAGTGAATTGAAGTGTTGGAACAGACTGCTTCTCTTTCAGGGAAACGCATGTGAGTTTTTTTTGAAAGCTTGTAAGTAGCTTAACGCACTTTCAAAGGAAAGTGATTTTCTCTGAAAGGACAGCATTTAGAAAGTGAAGCAACACTTCCTTCACTTCGCACAGTGAATTGAAGTGTTGGAACAGACTGCTTCTCTTTCAGACAAACGCATGTGAATTTCTGTTGAATGCTTGAAAGTAGCTTAAGGCACTTTCAAAGGAAAGTGATTTTCTCTGAAAGGACAGCATTTAGAAAGTGAAGCAACACTCCATTCACTTCTCACAGTGAATTGAAGTGTTGGAACAGACTGCTTCTCTTTCTGAGAAACGGATGTGAGTTTTTTGTGAAAGCTTGTAAGTAGCTTAAGGCACTTTCAAAGGAAAGTGATTTTCTCTGACAGGACAGCATTTAGAAAGTGAAGCAACACTCCATTCACTTCGCACAGTGAATTGAAGTGTTGGAACAGACTGCTTCTCTTTCAGAGAAACGCATGTTAATTTCTGTTCAATGCTTGTAAGTAGCTTAAGGCACTTTCAAAGGAAAATGATTTTCTCTGAAAGGACAGCATTTTGAAAGTGAAGCAACACTCCATTCACTTCGCACAGTGAATTGAAGTGTTGGAACAGACTGCTTCTCTTTCAGGGAAACGCGTGTGAATTTCTGTTGAATGCTTGTAAGTAGCTTAAGGCACTTTCAAAGGAAAGTGATTTTCTCTGAAAGGACAGGATTTAGAAAGTGAAGCAACACTCCATTCACTTCGCACAATGAATTGAAGTGTTTGAACAGACTGCTTCTCTTTCAGTGAAACGCTTGTGAATTTCTGTTCAATGCTTGTAAGTAGCTTAAGGCACTTTCAAAGGAAAGTGATTTTCTCTGAAAGGACAGCATTTAGAAAGTGAACCAACACTCCATTCACTTCGCACAGTGAATTGAAGTGTTGGAACAGACTGCTTCTCTTTCAGAGAAACGCATGTGAGTTTTTTGTGAAAGCTTGTAAGTAGCTTAAGGCACTTTCAAAGGAAAGTGATTTTCTCTGAAAGGACAGCATTTAGAAAGTGAAGCAACACTTCCTTCACTTCGCACAGTGAATTGAAGTGTTGGAACAGACTGCTTCTCTTTCAGAGAAACGCATGTGAATTTCTGTTCAATGCTTGTAAGTAGCTTAAGGCACTATCAAAGGAAAGTGATTTTCTCTGAAAGGACAGCATTTAGAAAGTGAAGCAACACTCCATTCACTTCGCACAGTGAATTGAAGTGTTGGAACAGACTGCTTCTCTTTCAGAGAAACGGATGTGAGTTTTTTGTGAAAGCTTGTAAGTAGCTTAAGTCACTTTCAAAGGAAAGTGATTTTCTCTGAAAGGACAGAATTTAGAAAGTGAAGCAACACTCCATTCACTTTGCACAGTGAATTGAAGTGTTGGAACAGATGCTTCTCTTTCAGAGAAATGGATGTGTGTTTTTTGTGAAAGCTTGTAAGTACCTTAAGGCACTTTCAAGGAAAGTGATTTTCTCTGAAAGAACAGCATTTAGAAAGTGAAGCAACACTCCATTCACTTCGCACAGTGAATTGAAGTGTTGAAACAGACTGCTTCTCTTACAGAGAAACGCATGTGAATTTCTGTTGAATGCTTGTAAGTAGCTTAAGGCGCTTTCAAAGGAAAGGGATTTTCTCTGAAAGAACAGCATTTAGAAAGTGAAGCAACACTCCATTCACTTCGCACAGTGAATTGAAGTGTTGGAACAGACTGCTTCTCTTTCAGAGAAACGGATGTGTGTTTTTTGTGAAAGCTTGTAAGTAGCTTAAGGCACTTTCAAGGAAAGTGATTTTCTCTGAAAGAACAGCATTTAGAAAGTGAAGCAACACTCCATTCACTTCGCACAGTGAATTGAATTGTTGGAACAGACTGCTTCTCTTTCAGAGAAATGCATGTGAATTTCTGTTGAATGCTTGTAAGTAGCTTAAGGCACTTTCAAAGGAAAGTGATTTTCTCTGAAAGGACAGCATTTAGAAAGTGAACCAACACTCCATTCACTTCGCACAGTGAATTGACGTGTTGGAACAGACTGCTTCTCTTTCAGAGAAACGGATGTGAGTTTTTTGTGAAAGCTTGTAAGTAGCTTAAGGCACTTTCAAAGGAAAGTGATTTTCTCGGAAAGGACAGCATTTAGAAAGTGAAGCAACACTCCATTCACTTCGCACAATGTATTGAAATGTTGGAACAGACTGCTTCTCTTTCAGAGAAACGCATGTGAATTTCTGTTGAATGGTTCTAAGTAGCTTAAGGCACTTTCAAAGGAAAGTGATTTTCTCTGATAAGACAGCATTTAGAAAGTGAAGCAACACTCCATTCACTTCGCACAGTGATTTGAAGTGTTGGAACAGACTGCTTCTCTTTCAGGGAAACGCATGTGAGTTTTTTGTGAAAGCTTGTAAGTAGCTTAAGGCACTTTCAAAGGAAAGTGATTTTCTCTGACAGGACAGCATTTAGAAAGTGAAGCAACACTCCATTCACTTCGCACAGTGAATTGAAGTGTTGGAACAGACTGCTTCTCTTTCAGGGAAACGCATGTGAATTTCTGTTGAATGCTTGTAAGTAGCTTAAGGCACTTTCAAAGGAAAGTGATTTTCTCTGAAAGGACAGGATTTAGAAAGCGAAGCAACACTCCATTCACTTCGCACAGTGAATTGAAGTGTTTGAAGAGACTGCTTCTCTTTCAGTGAAACGCTTGTGAATTTCTGTTCAATGCTTGTAAGTAGCTTAAGGCACTTTCAAAGGAAAGTGATTTTCTCTGAAAGGACAGCATTTAGAAAGTGAAGCAACACTCCATTCACTTCGGACAGTGAATTGAAGTGTTGGAACAGACTGCTTCTCTTTCAGAGAAACGGATGTGTGTTTTTTGTGAAAGCTTGTAAGTAGCTTAAGACACTTTCAAGGAAAGTGATTTTCTCTGAAAGAACAGCATTTAGAAAGTGAAGCAACACTCCATTCACTTCGCACAGTGAATTGAAGTGTTGGAACAGACTGCTTCTCTTTCAGAGAAACGCATGTGAATTTCTGTTGAATGGTTCTAAGTAGCTTAAGGCACTTTCAAAGGAAAGTGATTTTCTCTGATATGACAGCATTTAGAAAGTGAAGCAACACTCCACTCACTTCGCAGAGTGATTTGAAGTGTTGGAACAGACTGCTTCTCTTTCAGGGAAACGAATGTGAGTTTTTTGTGAAAGCTTGTAAGTAGCTTAAGGCACTTTCAAAGGAAAGTGATTTTCTCTGACAGGACAGCATTTAGAAAGTGAAGCAACACTCCATTCACTTCGCACACTGAATTGAAGTGTTGGAACAGACTGCTTCTCTTTCAGAGAAACGCATGTGAATTTCTGTTGAATGCTTGTAAGTAGCTTAAGGCACTTTCAAAGGAAAGTGATTTTCTCTGAAAGGACAGCATTTAGAAAGTGAAGCAACACTTCATTCACTTCGCACAGTGAATTGAAGTGTTGGAACAGACTGCTTCTCTTTCAGAGAAACGCATGTGAGTTTTTTGTGAGTGCTTGTAAGTAGCTTAAGGCATTATCAAAGGAAAGTGATTTTCTCTGAAAGGACAGCATTTAGAAAGTGAAGCAACACACCATTCACTTCGCACAGTGAATTGAAGTGTTGGAACAGACTGCTTCTCTTTCAGTGAAACGCTTGTGAATTTCTGTTCAATGCTTGTAAGTAGCTTAAGGCACTTTCAAAGGAAAGTGATTTTCTCTGAAAGGACAGGATTTAGAAAGTGAAGCAACACTCCATTCACTTCGCACAGTGAATTGAAGTGTTTGAACAGACTGCTTCTCTTTCAGTGAAACGCTTGTGAATTTCTGTTCAATGCTTGTAAGTAGCTTAAGGCACTTTCAAAGGAAAGTGATTTTCTCTGAAAGGATAGCATTTAGAAAGTGAAGCAACACTCCATTCACTTCGCACAGTGAATTGAAGTGTTTGAACAGACTGCTTCTCTTTCAGTGAAACGCTTGTGAATTTCTGTTCAATGCTTGTAAGTAGCTTAAGGCACTTTCAAAGGAAAGTGATTTTCTCTGAAAGGATAGCATTTAGAAAGTGAAGCAACACTCCATTCACTTCGCACAGTGAATTGAAGTGTTGGAACAGACTGCTTCTCTTTCAGGGAAACGCATGTGAGTTTTTTTTGAAAGCTTGTAAGTAGCTTAAGGCACTTTCAAAGGAAAGTGATTTTCTCTGAAAGGACAGCATTTAGAAAGTGAAGCAACACTTCCTTCACTTCGCACAGTGAATTGAAGTGTTGGAACAGACTGCTTCTCTTTCAGAAAAACGGATGTGTGTTTTTTGTGAAAGCTTGCAAGTACCTTAAGGCACTTTCAAGGAAAGTGATTTTCTCTGAAAGAACAGCATTTAGAAAGTGAAGCAACACTCCATTCATTTCGCACAGTGAATTGAAGTGTTGAAACAGACTGCTTCTCTTACAGAGAAACGCATGTGAATTTCTGTTGAATGCTTGTAAGTAGCTTAAGGCACTTTCAAAGGAAAGTGATTTTCTCTGAAAGGACAGCATTTAGAAAGTGAAGCAACACTCCATTCACTTCGCACAGTGAATTGAAGTGTTGGAACAGACTGCTTCTCTTTCAGACAAACGCATGTGAATTTCTGTTGAATGCTTGAAAGTAGCTTAAGGCACTTTCAAAGGAAAGTGATTTTCTCTGAAAGGACAGCATTTAGAAAGTGAACCAACACTCCATTCACTTCGCACAGTGAATTGAAGTGTTGGATAAGACTGCTTCTCTTTCAGGGAAATGCATGTGAGTTTTTTTTGAAAGCTTGTAAGTAGCTTAAGGCACTTTCAAAGGAAAGTGATTTTCTCTGAAAGGACAGCATTTAGAAAGTGAAGCAACACTTCCTTCACTTCGCACAGTGAATTGAAGTGTTGGAACAGACTGCTTCTCTTTCAGCGAAACGCATGTGAGTTTTTTTTGAAAGCTTGTAAGTAGCTTAAGGCACTTTCAAAGGAAAGTGATTTTCTCTGAAAGGACAGCATTTAGAAAGTGAAGCAACACTCCATTCACTTCGCACAGTGAATTGAAGTGTTGGAACAGACTGCTTCTCTTTCAGAGAAACGGATGTGTGTTTTTTGTGAAAGCTTGTAAGTACCTTAAGGCACTTTCAAGGAAAGTGATTTTCTCTGAAAGAACAGCATTTAGAAAGTGAAGCAACACTCCATTCATTTCGCACAGTGAATTGAAGTGTTGAAACAGACTGCTTCTCTTACAGAGAAACGCATGTGAATTTCTGTTGAATGCTTGTAAGTAGCTTAAGGCACTTTCAAAGGAAAGTGATTTTCTCTGAAAGGACAGCATTTAGAAAGTGAAGCAACACTCCATTCACTTCGCACAGTGAATTGAAGTGTTGGAACAGACTGCTTCTCTTTCAGACAAACGCATCTGAATTTCTGTTGAATGCTTGTAAGTAGCTTAAGGCACTTTCAAAGGAAAGTGATTTTCTCTGAAAGGACAGCATTTAGAAAGTGAAGCAACACTCAATTCACTTCGCACAGTTAATTGAAGTGTTGGAACAGACTGCTTCTCTTTCAGAGAAACGGTTGTGAGTTTTTTGTGAAAGCTTGTAGGTAGCTTAAGGCACTTTCAAAGGAACGTGATTTTCTCTAACAGGACAGCATTTAGAAAGTGAAGCAACACTCCATTCACTTCGCACAGTGAATTGAAGTGTTGGAACAGACTGCTTCTCTTTCAGACAAACGCATGTGAATTTCTGTTCAATGCTTGTAAGTAGCTTAAGGCACTTTCAAAGGAAAGTGATTTTCTCTGAAAGGACAGGATTTAGAAAGTGAACCAACACTCCATTCACTTCGCACAGTGAATTGAAGTGTTTGAACAGACTGCTTCTCTTTCAGTGAAACGCTTGTGAATTTCTGTTCAATGCTTGTAAGTAGCTTAAGGCACTTTCAAAGGAAAGTGATTTTCTCTGAAAGGATAGCATTTAGAAAGTGAAGCAACACTCCATTCACTTCGCACAGTGAATTGAAGTGTTGGAACAGACTGCTTCTCTTTCAGGGAAACGCATGTGAGTTTTTTTGAAAGCTTGTAAGTAGCTTACGGCACTTTCAAAGGAAAGTGATTTTCTCTGAAAGGACAGCATTTAGAAAGTGAAGCAACACTTCCTTCATTTCGCACAGTGAATTGAAGTGTTGGAACAGACTGCTTCTCTTTCAGAAAAACGGATGTGTGTTTTTTGTGAAAGCTTGCAAGTACCTTAAGGCACTTTCAAGGAAAGTGATTTTCTCTGAAAGAACAGCATTTAGAAAGTGAAGCAACACTCCATTCATTTCGCACAGTGAATTGAAGTGTTGAAACAGACTGCTTCTCTTACAGAGAAACGCATGTGAATTTCTGTTGAATGCTTGTAAGTAGCTTAAGGCACTTTCAAAGGAAAGTGATTTTCTCTGAAAGGACAGCATTTAGAAAGTGAAGCAACACTCCATTCACTTCGCACAGTGAATTGAAGTGTTGGAACAGACTGCTTCTCTTTCAGACAAACGCATGTGAATTTCTGTTGAATGCTTGTAAGTAGCTTAAGGCACTTTCAAAGGAAAGTGATTTTCTCTGAAAGGACAGCATTTAGAAAGTGAAGCAACACTCCATTCACTTCGCACAGTGAATTGAAGTGTTGGAACAGACTGCTTCTCTTTCAGAGAAACGGTTGTGAGTTTTTTGTGAAAGCTTGTAGGTAGCTTAAGGCACTTTCAAAGGAAAGTGATTTTCTCTGACAGGACAGCATTTAGAAAGTGAAGCAACACTCCATTCACTTCGCACAGTGAATTGAAGTGTTGGAACAGACTGCTTCTCTTTCAGAGAAACGCATGTGAATTTCTGTTCAATGCTTGTAAGTAGCTTAAGGCACTTTTAAAGGAAAATGATTTTCTCTGAAAGGACAGCATTTAGAAAGTGAAGCAACACTCCATTCACTTCGCACAGTGAATTGAAGTGTTGGAACAGAATGCTTCTCTTTCAGAGAAACGCATGTGAATTTCTGTTGAATGCTTGTAAGTAGCTTAAGGCACTTTCAAAGGAAAGTGATTTTCTCTGAAAGAACAGCATTTAGAAAGTGAAGCAACACTCCATTCACTTCGCACAGTGAATTGAAGTGTTGGAACAGACTGCTTCTCTTTCAGAGAAACGGATGTGAGTTTTTTGTGAAAGCTTGTAAGTAGCTTAAGGCACTTTCAAAGGAAAGTGATTTTCTCTGAAAGGAGAGCATTTAGAAAGTGAAGCAACACTCCATTCACTTCGCACAGTGAATTGAAGTGTTGGAACAGACTGCTTCTCTTTCAGGGAAACGCATGTGAGTTTTTTTTGAAAGCTTGTAAGTAGCTTAACGCACTTTCAAAGGAAAGTGATTTTCTCTGAAAGGACAGCATTTAGAAAGTGAAGCAACACTCCATTCATTTCGCACAGTGAATTGAAGTGTTGAAACAGACTGCTTCTCTTACAGAGAAACGCATGTGAATTTCTGTTGAATGCTTGTAAGTAGCTTAAGGCACTTTCAAAGGAAAGTGATTTTCTCTGAAAGGACAGCATTTAGAAAGTGAAGCAACACTCCATTCACTTCGCACAGTGAATTGAAGTGTTGGAACAGACTGCTTCTCTTTCAGACAAACGCATGTGAATTTCTGTTGAATGCTTGAAAGTAGCTTAAGGCACTTTCAAAGGAAAGTGATTTTCTCTGAAAGGACAGCATTTAGAAAGTGAAGCAACACTCCATTCACTTCGCACAGTGAATTGAAGTGTTGGATAAGACTGCTTCTCTTTCAGGGAAATGCATGTGAGTTTTTTTTGAAAGCTTGTAAGTAGCTTAAGGCACTTTCAAAGGAAAGTGATTTTCTCTGAAAGGACAGCATTTAGAAAGTGAAGCAACACTTCCTTCACTTCGCACAGTGAATTGAAGTGTTGGAACAGACTGCTTCTCTTTCAGCGAAACGCATGTGAGTTTTTTTTGAAAGCTTGTAAGTAGCTTAAGGCACTTTCAAAGGAAAGTGATTTTCTCTGAAAGGACAGCATTTAGAAAGTGAAGCAACACTCCATTCACTTCGCACAGTGAATTGAAGTGTTGGAACAGACTGCTTCTCTTTCAGAGAAACGGATGTGAGTTTTTTGTGAAAGCTTGTAAGTACCTTAAGGCACTTTCAAGGAAAGTGATTTTCTCTGAAAGAACAGCATTTAGAAAGTGAAGCAACACTCCATTCATTTCGCACAGTGAATTGAAGTGTTGAAACAGACTGCTTCTCTTACAGAGAAACGCATGTGAATTTCTGTTGAATGCTTGTAAGTAGCTTAAGGCACTTTCAAAGGAAAGTGATTTTCTCTGAAAGGACAGCATTTAGAAAGTGAAGCAACACTCCATTCACTTCGCACAGTGAATTGAAGTGTTCGAACAGACTGCTTCTCTTTCAGACAAACGCATGTGAATTTCTGTTGAATGCTTGTAAGTAGCTTAAGGCACTTTCAAAGGAAAGTGATTTTCTCTGAAAGGACAGCATTTAGAAAGTGAAGCAACACTCCATTCACTTCGCACAGTTAATTGAAGTGTTGGAACAGACTGCTTCTCTTTCAGAGAAACGGTTGTGAGTTTTTTGTGAAAGCTTGTAGGTAGCTTAAGGCACTTTCAAAGGAACGTGATTTTCTCTAACAGGACAGCATTTAGAAAGTGAAGCAACACTCCATTCACTTCGCACAGTGAATTGAAGTGTTGGAACAGACTGCTTCTCTTTCAGACAAACGCATGTGAATTTCTGTTCAATGCTTGTAAGTAGCTTAAGGCACTTTCAAAGGAAAGTGATTTTCTCTGAAAGGACAGGATTTAGAAAGTGAACCAACACTCCATTCACTTCGCACAGTGAATTGAAGTGTTTGAACAGACTGCTTCTCTTTCAGTGAAACGCTTGTGAATTTCTGTTCAATGCTTGTAAGTAGCTTAAGGCACTTTCAAAGGAAAGTGATTTTCTCTGAAAGGATAGCATTTAGAAAGTGAAGCAACACTCCATTCACTTCGCACAGTGAATTGAAGTGTTGGAACAGACTGCTTCTCTTTCAGGGAAACGCATGTGAGTTTTTTTTGAAAGCTTGTAAGTAGCTTACGGCACTTTCAAAGGAAAGTGATTTTCTCTGAAAGGACAGCATTTAGAAAGTGAAGCAACACTTCCTTCATTTCGCACAGTGAATTGAAGTGTTGGAACAGACTGCTTCTCTTTCAGAAAAACGGATGTGTGTTTTTTGTGAAAGCTTGCAAGTACCTTAAGGCACTTTCAAGGAAAGTGATTTTCTCTGAAAGAACAGCATTTAGAAAGTGAAGCAACACTCCATTCATTTCGCACAGTGAATTGAAGTGTTGAAACAGACTGCTTCTCTTACAGAGAAACGCATGTGAATTTCTGTTGAATGCTTGTAAGTAGCTTAAGGCACTTTCAAAGGAAAGTGATTTTCTCTGAAAGGACAGCATTTAGAAAGTGAAGCAACACTCCATTCACTTCGCACAGTGAATTGAAGTGTTGGAACAGACTGCTTCTCTTTCAGACAAACGCATGTGAATTTCTGTTGAATGCTTGTAAGTAGCTTAAGGCACTTTCAAAGGAAAGTGATTTTCTCTGAAAGGACAGCATTTAGAAAGTGAAGCAACACTCCATTCACTTCGCACAGTGAATTGAAGTGTTGGAACAGACTGCTTCTCTTTCAGAGAAATGGTTGTGAGTTTTTTGTGAAAGCTTGTAGGTAGCTTAAGGCACTTTCAAAGGAAAGTGATTTTCTCTGACAGGACAGCATTTAGAAAGTGAAGCAACACTCCATTCACTTCGCACAGTGAATTGAAGTGTTGGAACAGACTGCTTCTCTTTCAGAGAAACGCATGTGAATTTCTGTTCAATGCTTGTAAGTAGCTTAAGGCACTTTTAAAGGAAAATGATTTTCTCTGAAAGGACAGCATTTAGAAAGTGAAGCAACACTCCATTCACTTCGCACAGTGAATTGAAGTGTTGGAACAGAATGCTTCTCTTTCAGAGAAACGCATGTGAATTTCTGTTGAATGCTTGTAAGTAGCTTAAGGCACTTTCAAAGGAAAGTGATTTTCTCTGAAAGAACAGCATTTAGAAAGTGAAGCAACACTCCATTCACTTCGCACAGTGAATTGAAGTGTTGGAACAGACTGCTTCTCTTTCAGAGAAACGGATGTGAGTTTTTTGTGAAAGCTTGTAAGTAGCTTAAGGCACTTTCAAAGGAAAGTGATTTTCTCTGAAAGGAGAGCATTTAGAAAGTGAAGCAACACTCCATTCACTTCGCACAGTGAATTGAAGTGTTGGAACAGACTGCTTCTCTTTCAGGGAAACGCATGTGAGTTTTTTTTGAAAGCTTGTAAGTAGCTTAACGCACTTTCAAAGGAAAGTGATTTTCTCTGAAAGGACAGCATTTAGAAAGTGAAGCAACACTTCCTTCACTTCGCACAGTGAATTGAAGTGTTGGAACAGACTGCTTCTCTTTCAGAGAAACGCATGTGAATTTCTGTTCAATGATTGTAAGTAGCTTAAGGCACTTTCAAAGGAAAGTGATTTTCTCTGAAAGGACAGCATTTAGAAAGTGAAGCAACACTCCATTCACTTCGCACAGTGAATTGAAGTGTTGGAACAGACTGCTTCTCTTTCAGAGAAACGGATGTGAGTTTTTTGTGAAAGCTTGTAAGTAGCTTAAGGCACTTTCAAGGAAAGTGATTTTCTCTGAAAGAACAGCATTTAGAAAGTGAAGCAACACTCCATTCACTTCGCACAGTGAATTGAAGTGTTGGAACAGACTGCTTCTCTTTCAGAGAAACGCATGTGATTTTCTTCCTAATGCTTGTAAGTAGCTTAAGGCACTTTCAAAGGAAAGTGATTTTCTCTGAAAGGACAGCATTTAGAAAGTGAAGCAACACTTCATTCACTTCGCACAGTGAATTGAAGTGTTGGAACAGACTGCTTCTCTTTCAGAGAAACGCATGTGAGTTTTTTGTGAGTGCTTGTAAGTAGCTTAAGGCATTATCAAAGGAAAGTGATTTTCTCTGAAAGGACAGCATTTAGAAAGTGAAGCAACACACCATTCACTTCGCACAGTGAATTGAAGTGTTGGAACAGACTGCTTCTCTTTCAGTGAAACGCTTGTGAATTTCTGTTCAATGCTTGTAAGTAGCTTAAGGCACTTTCAAAGGAAAGTGATTTTCTCTGAAAGGACAGGATTTAGAAAGTGAAGCAACACTCCATTCACTTCGCACAGTGAATTGAAGTGTTTGAACAGACTGCTTCTCTTTCAGTGAAACGCTTGTGAATTTCTGTTCAATGCTTGTAAGTAGCTTAAGGCACTTTCAAAGGAAAGTGATTTTCTCTGAAAGGATAGCATTTAGAAAGTGAAGCAACACTCCATTCACTTCGCACAGTGAATTGAAATGTTGGAACAGACTGCTTCTCTTTCAGGGAAACGCATGTGAGTTTTTTGTGAAAGCTTGTAAGTAGCTTAAGGCACTTTCAAAGGAAAGTGATTTTCTCTGAAAGGACAGCATTTAGAAAGTGAAGCAACACTTCCTTCACTTCGCACAGTGAATTGAAGTGTTGGAACAGACTGCTTCTCTTTCAGAGAAACGCATGTGAATTTCTGTTCAATGCTTGTAAGTAGCTTAAGGCACTTTCAAAGGAAAGTGATTTTCTCTGAAAGGACAGCATTTAGAAAGTGAAGCAACACTCCATTCACTTCGCACAGTGAATTGAAGTGTTGGAACAGACTGCTTCTCTTTCAGAGAAACGGATGTGAGTTTTTTGTGAAAGCTTGTAAGTAGCTTAAGGCACTTTCAAAGGAAAGTGATTTTCTCTGAAAGGACAGAATTTAGAAAGTGAAGCAACACTCCATTCACTTTGCACAGTGAATTGAAGTGTTGGAACAGATGCTTCTCTTTCAGAGAAATGGATGTGTGTTTTTTGTGAAAACTTGTAAGTACCTTAAGGCACTTTCAAGGAAAGTGATTTTCTCTGAAAGAACAGCATTTAGAAAGTGAAGCAACACTCCATTCACTTCGCACAGTGAATTGAAGTGTTGGAACAGACTGCTTCTCTTTCAGAGAAACGGATGTGTGTTTTTTGTGAAAGCTTGTAAGTAGCTTAAGGCACTTTCAAGGAAAGTGATTTTCTCTGAAAGAACAGCATTTAGAAAGTGAAGCAACACTCCATTCACTTCGCACAGTGAATTGAATTGTTGGAACAGACTGCTTCTCTTTCAGAGAAATGCATGTGAATTTCTGTTGAATGCTTGTAAGTAGCTTAAGGCACTTTCAAAGGAAAGTGATTTTCTCTGAAAGGACAGCATTTAGAAAGTGAACCAACACTCCATTCACTTCGCACAGTGAATTGACGTGTTGGAACAGACTGCTTCTCTTTCAGAAAAACGGATGTGAGTTTTTTGTGAAAGCTTGTAAGTAGCTTAAGGCACTTTCAAAGGAAAGTGATTTTCTCGGAAAGGACAGCATTTAGAAAGTGAAGCAACACTCCATTCACTTCGCACAATGTATTGAAATGTTGGAACAGACTGCTTCTCTTTCAGAGAAACGCATGTGAATTTCTGTTGAATGGTTCTAAGTAGCTTAAGGCACTTTCAAAGGAAAGTGATTTTCTCTGATAAGACAGCATTTAGAAAGTGAAGCAACACTCCATTCACTTCGCACAGTGATTTGAAGTGTTGGAACAGACTGCTTCTCTTTCAGGGAAACGCATGTGAGTTTTTTGTGAAAGCTTGTAAGTAGCTTAAGGCACTTTCAAAGGAAAGTGATTTTCTCTGACAGGACAGCATTTAGAAAGTGAAGCAACACTCCATTCACTTCGCACAGTGAATTGAAGTGTTGGAACAGACTGCTTCTCTTTCAGAGAAACGCATGTGAATTTCTGTTGAATGGTTCTAAGTAGCTTAAGGCACTTTCAAAGGAAAGTGATTTTCTCTGATATGACAGCATTTAGAAAGTGAAGCAACACTCCACTCACTTCGCAGAGTGATTTGAAGTGTTGGAACAGACTGCTTCTCTTTCAGGGAAACGAATGTGAGTTTTTTGTGAAAGCTTGTAAGTAGCTTAAGGCACTTTCAAAGGAAAGTGATTTTCTCTGACAGGACAGCATTTAGAAAGTGAAGCAACACTCCATTCACTTCGCACACTGAATTGAAGTGTTGGAACAGACTGCTTCTCTTTCAGAGAAACGCATGTGAATTTCTGTTGAATGCTTGTAAGTAGCTTAAGGCACTTTCAAAGGAAAGTGATTTTCTCTGAAAGGACAGCATTTAGAAAGTGAAGCAACACTTCATTCACTTCACACAGTGAATTGAAGTGTTGGAACAGACTGCTTCTCTTTCAGAGAAACGCATGTGAGTTTTTTGTGAGTGCTTGTAAGTAGCTTAAGGCATTATCAAAGGAAAGTGATTTTCTCTGAAAGGACAGCATTTAGAAAGTGAAGCAACACACCATTCACTTCGCACAGTGAATTGAAGTGTTGGAACAGACTGCTTCTCTTTCAGTGAAACGCTTGTGAATTTCTGTTCAATTCTTGTAAGTAGCTTAAGGCACTTTCAAAGGAAAGTGATTTTCTCTGAAAGGACAGGATTTAGAAAGTGAAGCAACACTCCATTCACTTCGCACAGTGAATTGAAGTGTTTGAACAGACTGCTTCTCTTTCAGTGAAACGCTTGTGAATTTCTGTTCAATGCTTGTAAGTAGCTTAAGGCACTTTCAAAGGAAAGTGATTTTCTCTGAAAGGATAGCATTTAGAAAGTGAAGCAACACTCCATTCACTTCGCACAGTGAATTGAAATGTTGGAACAGACTGCTTCTCTTTCAGGGAAACGCATGTGAGTTTTTTGTGAAAGCTTGTAAGTAGCTTAAGGCACTTTCAAAGGAAAGTGATTTTCTCTGAAAGGACAGCATTTAGAAAGTGAAGCAACACTTCCTTCACTTCGCACAGTGAATTGAAGTGTTGGAAC
The DNA here is from genome assembly GCF_982192425.1 of Myodes glareolus. Lineage (NCBI taxonomy): Eukaryota > Metazoa > Chordata > Mammalia > Rodentia > Cricetidae > Myodes > Myodes glareolus. Next base: position 90,562,258 of record NC_142035.1, on the reverse strand, counting down.
AGACTGCTTCTCTTTCAGAGAAACGCATGTGAATTTCTGTTCAATGCTTGTAAGTAGCTTAAGGCACTTTCAAAGGAAAGTGATTTTCTCTGAAAGGACAGCATTTAGAAAGTGAAGCAACACTCCATTCACTTCGCACAGTGAATTGAAGTGTTGGAACAGACTGCTTCTCTTTCAGAGAAACGGATGTGAGTTTTTTGTGAAAGCTTGTAAGTAGCTTAAGGCACTTTCAAAGGAAAGTGATTTTCTCTGAAAGGACAGAATTTAGAAAGTGAAGCAACACTCCATTCACTTTGCACAGTGAATTGAAGTGTTGGAACAGATGCTTCTCTTTCAGAGAAATGGATGTGTGTTTTTTGTGAAAACTTGTAAGTACCTTAAGGCACTTTCAAGGAAAGTGATTTTCTCTGAAAGAACAGCATTTAGAAAGTGAAGCAACACTCCATTCACTTCGCACAGTGAATTGAAGTGTTGAAACAGACTGCTTCTCTTACAGAGAAACGCATGTGAATTTCTGTTGAATGCTTGTAAGTAGCTTAAGGCGCTTTCAAAGGAAAGTGATTTTCTCTGAAAGGACAGCATTTAGCAAGTGAAGCAACACTCAATCGACTTCGCACAGTGAGTTGAAGTGTTGGAAGAGATGCTTCTCTTTCAGAGAAACGGATGTGTGTTTTTTGTGAAAGCTTGTAAGTAGCTTAAGGCACTTTCAAAGGAAAGTGATTTTCTCTGAAAGAACAGCATTTAGAAAGTGAAGCAACACTCCATTCACTTCGCACAGTGAATTGAAGTGTTGGAACAGACTGCTTCTCTTTCAGAGAAACGGATGTGTGTTTTTTGTGAAAGCTTGTAAGTAGCTTAAGGCACTTTCAAGGAAAGTGATTTTCTCTGAAAGAACAGCATTTAGAAAGTGAAGCAACACTCCATTCACTTCGCACAGTGAATTGAATTGTTGGAACAGACTGCTTCTCTTTCAGAGAAATGCATGTGAATTTCTGTTGAATGCTTGTAAGTAGCTTAAGGCACTTTCAAAGGAAAGTGATTTTCTCTGAAAGGACAGCATTTAGAAAGTGAACCAACACACCATTCACTTCGCACAGTGAATTGACGTGTTGGAACAGACTGCTTCTCTTTCAGAAAAACGGATGTGAGTTTTTTGTGAAAGCTTGTAAGTAGCTTAAGGCACTTTCAAAGGAAAGTGATTTTCTCGGAAAGGACAGCATTTAGAAAGTGAAGCAACACTCCATTCACTTCGCACAATGTATTGAAATGTTGGAACAGACTGCTTCTCTTTCAGAGAAACGCATGTGAATTTCTGTTGAATGGTTCTAAGTAGCTTAAGGCACTTTCAAAGGAAAGTGATTTTCTCTGATAAGACAGCATTTAGAAAGTGAAGCAACACTCCATTCACTTCGCACAGTGATTTGAAGTGTTGGAACAGACTGCTTCTCTTTCAGGGAAACGCATGTGAGTTTTTTGTGAAAGCTTGTAAGTAGCTTAAGGCACTTTCAAAGGAAAGTGATTTTCTCTGACAGGACAGCATTTAGAAAGTGAAGCAACACTCCATTCACTTCGCACAGTGAATTGAAGTGTTGGAACAGACTGCTTCTCTTTCAGGGAAACGCATGTGAATTTCTGTTGAATGCTTGTAAGTAGCTTAAGGCACTTTCAAAGGAAAGTGATTTTCTCTGAAAGGACAGGATTTAGAAAGCGAAGCAACACTCCATTCACTTCGCACAGTGAATTGAAGTGTTTGAAGAGACTGCTTCTCTTTCAGTGAAACGCTTGTGAATTTCTGTTCAATGCTTGTAAGTAGCTTAAGGCACTTTCAAAGGAAAGTGATTTTCTCTGAAAGGACAGCATTTAGAAAGTGAAGCAACACTCCATTCACTTCGCACAGTGAATTGAAGTGTTGGAACAGACTGCTTCTCTTTCAGAGAAACGGATGTGTGTTTTTTGTGAAAGCTTGTAAGTAGCTTAAGGCACTTTCAAGGAAAGTGATTTTCTCTGAAAGAACAGCATTTAGAAAGTGAAGCAACACTCCATTCACTTCGCACAGTGAATTGAAGTGTTGGAACAGACTGCTTCTCTTTCAGAGAAACGCATGTGAATTTCTGCTGAATGGTTCTAAGTAGCTTAAGGCACTTTCAAAGGAAAGTGATTTTCTCTGATATGACAGCATTTAGAAAGTGAAGCAACACTCCACTCACTTCGCAGAGTGATTTGAAGTGTTGGAACAGACTGCTTCTCTTTCAGGGAAACGAATGTGAGTTTTTTGTGAAAGCTTGTAAGTAGCTTAAGGCACTTTCAAAGGAAAGTGATTTTCTCTGACAGGACAGCATTTAGAAAGTGAAGCAACACTCCATTCACTTCGCACACTGAATTGAAGTGTTGGAACAGACTGCTTCTCTTTCAGAGAAACGCATGTGAATTTCTGTTGAATGCTTGTAAGTAGCTTAAGGCACTTTCAAAGGAAAGTGATTTTCTCTGAAAGGACAGCATTTAGAAAGTGAAGCAACACTTCATTCACTTCGCACAGTGAATTGAAGTGTTGGAACAGACTGCTTCTCTTTCAGAGAAACGCATGTGAGTTTTTTGTGAGTGCTTGTAAGTAGCTTAAGGCATTATCAAAGGAAAGTGATTTTCTCTGAAAGGACAGCATTTAGAAAGTGAAGCAACACACCATTCACTTCGCACAGTGAATTGAAGTGTTGGAACAGACTGCTTCTCTTTCAGTGAAACGCTTGTGAATTTCTGTTCAATGCTTGTAAGTAGCTTAAGGCACTTTCAAAGGAAAGTGATTTTCTCTGAAAGGACAGGATTTAGAAAGTGAAGCAACACTCCATTCACTTCGCACAGTGAATTGAAGTGTTTGAACAGACTTCTTCTCTTTCAGTGAAACGCTTGTGAATTTCTGTTCAATGCTTGTAAGTAGCTTAAGGCACTTTCAAAGTAAAGTGATTTTCTCTGAAAGGATAGCATTTAGAAAGTGAAGCAACACTCCATTCACTTCGCACAGTGAATTGAAATGTTGGAACAGACTGCTTCTCTTTCAGGGAAACGCATGTGAGTTTTTTGTGAAAGCTTGTAAGTAGCTTAAGGCACTTTCAAAGGAAAGTGATTTTCTCTGAAAGGACAGCATTTAGAAAGTGAAGCAACACTTCCTTCACTTCGCACAGTGAATTGAAGTGTTGGAACAGACTGCTTCTCTTTCAGAGAAACGCATGTGAATTTCTGTTCAATGCTTGTAAGTAGCTTAAGGCACTTTCAAAGGAAAGTGATTTTCTCTGAAAGGACAGCATTTAGAAAGTGATGCAACACTCCATTCACTTCGCACAGTGAATTGAAGTGTTGGAACAGACTGCTTCTCTTTCAGAGAAACGGATTTGAGTTTTTTGTGAAAGCTTGTAAGTAGCTTAAGGCACTTTCAAAGGAAAGTGATTTTCTCTGAAAGGACAGCATTTAGAAAGTGAAGCAACACTTCATTCACTTCGCACAGTGAATTGAAGTGTTGGAACAGACTGCTTCTCTTTCAGAGAAACGCATGTGAGTTTTTTGTGAGTGCTTGTAAGTAGCTTAAGGCATTATCAAAGGAAAGTGATTTTCTCTGAAAGGACAGCATTTAGAAAGTGAAGCAACACACCATTCACTTCGCACAGTGAATTGAAGTGTTGGAACAGACTGCTTCTCTTTCAGTGAAACGCTTGTGAATTTCTGTTCAATGCTTGTAAGTAGCTTAAGGCACTTTCAAAGGAAAGTGATTTTCTCTGAAAGGACAGGATTTAGAAAGTGAAGCAACACTCCATTCACTTCGCACAGTGAATTGAAGTGTTTGAACAGACTGCTTCTCTTTCAGTGAAACGCTTGTGAATTTCTGTTCAATGCTTGTAAGTAGCTTAAGGCACTTTCAAAGGAAAGTGATTTTCTCTGAAAGGATAGCATTTAGAAAGTGAAGCAACACTCCATTCACTTCGCACAGTGAATTGAAATGTTGGAACAGACTGCTTCTCTTTCAGGGAAACGCATGTGAGTTTTTTGTGAAAGCTTGTAAGTAGCTTAAGGCACTTTCAAAGGAAAGTGATTTTCTCTGAAAGGACAGCATTTAGAAAGTGAAGCAACACTTCCTTCACTTCGCACAGTGAATTGAAGTGTTGGAACAGACTGCTTCTCTTTCAGAGAAACGCATGTGAATTTCTGTTCAATGCTTGTAAGTAGCTTAAGGCACTTTCAAAGGAAAGTGATTTTCTCTGAAAGGACAGCATTTAGAAAGTGATGCAACACTCCATTCACTTCGCACAGTGAATTGAAGTGTTGGAACAGACTGCTTCTCTTTCAGAGAAACGGATTTGAGTTTTTTGTGAAAGCTTGTAAGTAGCTTAAGGCACTTTCAAAGGAAAGTGATTTTCTCTGAAAGGACAGCATTTAGAAAGTGAAGCAACACTCCATTCACTTCGCACAGTGAATTGAAGTGTTGGAACAGACTGCTTCTCTTTCAGAGAAACGGATGTGTGTTTTTTGTGAAAGCTTGTAAGTACCTTAAGGCACTTTCAAGGAAAGTGATTTTCTCTGAAAGAACAGCATTTAGAAAGTGAAGCAACACTCCATTCACTTCGCACAGTGAATTGAAGTGTTGAAACAGACTGCTTCTCTTACAGAGAAACGCATGTGAATTTCTGTTGAATGCTTGTAAGTAGCTTAAGGCACTTTCAAAGGAAAGTGATTTTCTCTGAAAGGACAGCATTTAGAAAGTGAAGCAACACTCCATTCACTTCGCACACTGAATTGAAGTGTTGGAACAGACTGCTTCTCTTTCAGAGAAACGCATGTGAATTTCTGTTGAATGCTTGTAAGTAGCTTAAGGCACTTTCAAAGGAAAGTGATTTTCTCTGAAAGGACAGCATTTAGAAAGTGAAGCAACACTTCATTCACTTCGCACAGTGAATTGAAGTGTTGGAACAGACTGCTTCTCTTTCAGAGAAACGCATGTGAGTTTTTTGTGAGTGCTTGTAAGTAGCTTAAGGCATTATCAAAGGAAAGTGATTTTCTCTGAAAGGACAGCATTTAGAAAGTGAAGCAACACACCATTCACTTCGCACAGTGAATTGAAGTGTTGGAACAGACTGCTTCTCTTTCAGTGAAACGCTTGTGAATTTCTGTTCAATGCTTGTAAGTAGCTTAAGGCACTTTCAAAGGAAAGTGATTTTCTCTGAAAGGACAGGATTTAGAAAGTGAAGCAACACTCCATTCACTTCGCACAGTGAATTGAAGTGTTTGAACAGACTTCTTCTCTTTCAGTGAAACGCTTGTGAATTTCTGTTCAATGCTTGTAAGTAGCTTAAGGCACTTTCAAAGGAAAGTGATTTTCTCTGAAAGGATAGCATTTAGAAAGTGAAGCAACACTCCATTCACTTCGCACAGTGAATTGAAATGTTGGAACAGACTGCTTCTCTTTCAGGGAAACGCATGTGAGTTTTTTGTGAAAGCTTGTAAGTAGCTTAAGGCACTTTCAAAGGAAAGTGATTTTCTCTGAAAGGACAGCATTTAGAAAGTGAAGCAACACTTCCTTCACTTCGCACAGTGAATTGAAGTGTTGGAACAGACTGCTTCTCTTTCAGAGAAACGCATGTGAATTTCTGTTCAATGCTTGTAAGTAGCTTAAGGCACTTTCAAAGGAAAGTGATTTTCTCTGAAAGGACAGCATTTAGAAAGTGATGCAACACTCCATTCACTTCGCACAGTGAATTGAAGTGTTGGAACAGACTGCTTCTCTTTCAGAGAAACGGATTTGAGTTTTTTGTGAAAGCTTGTAAGTAGCTTAAGGCACTTTCAAAGGAAAGTGATTTTCTCTGAAAGGACAGCATTTAGAAAGTGAAGCAACACTTCATTCACTTCGCACAGTGAATTGAAGTGTTGGAACAGACTGCTTCTCTTTCAGAGAAACGCATGTGAGTTTTTTGTGAGTGCTTGTAAGTAGCTTAAGGCATTATCAAAGGAAAGTGATTTTCTCTGAAAGGACAGCATTTAGAAAGTGAAGCAACACACCATTCACTTCGCACAGTGAATTGAAGTGTTGGAACAGACTGCTTCTCTTTCAGTGAAACGCTTGTGAATTTCTGTTCAATGCTTGTAAGTAGCTTAAGGCACTTTCAAAGGAAAGTGATTTTCTCTGAAAGGACAGGATTTAGAAAGTGAAGCAACACTCCATTCACTTCGCACAGTGAATTGAAGTGTTTGAACAGACTGCTTCTCTTTCAGTGAAACGCTTGTGAATTTCTGTTCAATGCTTGTAAGTAGCTTAAGGCACTTTCAAAGGAAAGTGATTTTCTCTGAAAGGATAGCATTTAGAAAGTGAAGCAACACTCCATTCACTTCGCACAGTGAATTGAAATGTTGGAACAGACTGCTTCTCTTTCAGGGAAACGCATGTGAGTTTTTTGTGAAAGCTTGTAAGTAGCTTAAGGCACTTTCAAAGGAAAGTGATTTTCTCTGAAAGGACAGCATTTAGAAAGTGAAGCAACACTTCCTTCACTTCGCACAGTGAATTGAAGTGTTGGAACAGACTGCTTCTCTTTCAGAGAAACGCATGTGAATTTCTGTTCAATGCTTGTAAGTAGCTTAAGGCACTTTCAAAGGAAAGTGATTTTCTCTGAAAGGACAGCATTTAGAAAGTGATGCAACACTCCATTCACTTCGCACAGTGAATTGAAGTGTTGGAACAGACTGCTTCTCTTTCAGAGAAACGGATTTGAGTTTTTTGTGAAAGCTTGTAAGTAGCTTAAGGCACTTTCAAAGGAAAGTGATTTTCTCTGAAAGGACAGCATTTAGAAAGTGAAGCAACACTCCATTCACTTCGCACAGTGAATTGAAGTGTTGGAACAGACTGCTTCTCTTTCAGAGAAACGGATGTGTGTTTTTTGTGAAAGCTTGTAAGTACCTTAAGGCACTTTCAAGGAAAGTGATTTTCTCTGAAAGAACAGCATTTAGAAAGTGAAGCAACACTCCATTCACTTCGCACAGTGAATTGAAGTGTTGAAACAGACTGCTTCTCTTACAGAGAAACGCATGTGAATTTCTGTTGAATGCTTGTAAGTAGCTTAAGGCACTTTCAAAGGAAAGTGATTTTCTCTGAAAGGACAGCATTTAGAAAGTGAAGCAACACTCCATTCACTTCGCACAGTGAATTGAAGTGTTGGAACAGACTGCTTCTCTTTCAGACAAACACATGTGAATTTCTGTTGAATGCTTGTAAGTAGCTTAAGGCACTTTCAAAGGAAAGTGATTTTCTCTGAAAGGACAGCATTTAGAAAGTGAAGCAACACTCCATTCACTTCGCACAGTGAATTGAAGTGTTGGAACAGACTGCTTCTCTTTCAGAAAAACGGATGTGAGTTTTTTGTGAAAGCTTGTAAGTAGCTTAAGGCACTTTCAAAGGAAAGTGATTTTCTCTGACAGGACAGCATTTAGAAAGTGAAGCAACACTGCATTCACTTCGCACAGTGAATTGAAGTGTTGGAACAGATTGCTTCTCTTTCAGAGAAACGCATGTGAATTTCTGTTCAATGCTTGTAAGTAGCTTAAGGCACTTTCAAAGGAAAGTGATTTTCTCTGAAAGGACAGCATTTAGAAAGTGAAGCAACACTCCATTCACTTCGCACAGTGAATTGAAGTGTTGGAACAGACTGCTTCTCTTTCAGGGAAACGCATGTGAATTTCTGTTGAATGCTTGTAAGTAGCTTAAGGCACTTTCAAAGGAAAGTGATTTTCTCTGAAAGGACAGGATTTAGAAAGTGAAGCAACACTCCATTCACTTCGCACAGTGAATTGAAGTGTTTGAACAGACTGCTTCTCTTTCAGTGAAACGCTTTTGAATTTCTGTTCAATGCTTGTAAGTAGCTTAAGGCACTTTCAAAGGAAAGTGATTTTCTCTGAAAGGACAGCATTTAGAAAGTGAAGCAACACTCCATTCACTTCGCACAGTGAATTGAAGTGTTGGAACAGACTGCTTCTCTTTCAGGGAAACGCATGTGAGTTTTTTGTGAAAGCTTGTAAGTAGCTTAAGGCACTTTCAAAGGAAAGTGATTTTCTCTGAAAGGACAGCATTTAGAAAGTGAAGGAACACTTCCTTCACTTCGCACAGTGAATTGAAGTGTTGGAACTGACTGCTTCTCTTTCAGAGAAACGCATGTGAATTTCTGTTGAATGCTTGTAAGTAGCTTAAGGCACTTTCAAAGGAAAGTGATTTTCTCTGAAAGCACAGCATTTAGAAAGTGAAGCAACACTCCATTCACTTCGCACAGTGAATTGAAGTGTTGGAACAGACTGCTTCTCTTTCAGAGAAACGGATGTGAGTTTTTTGTGAAAGCTTGTAAGTAGCTTAAGGCACTTTCAAAGGACAGTGATTTTCTCTGAAAGGACAGCATTTAGAAAGTGAAGCAACACTCCATTCACTTCGCACAGTGAATTGAAGTGTTGGAACAGATGCTTCTCTTTCAGAGAAACGGATGTGTGTTTTTTGTGAAAGCTTGTACGTAGCTTAAGGCACTTTCAAAGGAAAGTGATTTTCTCTGAAAGAACAACATTTAGAAAGTGAAGCAACACTCCATTCACTTCGCACAGTGAATTGAAGTGTTTCAACAGACTGCTTCTCTTTCAGAGAAACGGATGTGAGTTTTTTGTGAAAGCTTGTAAGTAGCTTAAGGCACTTTCAAGGAAAGTGATTTTCTCTGAAAGAACAGCATTTAGAAAATGAAGCAACACTCCATTCACTTCGCACAGTGAATTGAAGTGTTGGAACAGACTGCTTCTCTTTCAGAGAAATGCATGTGAATTTCTGTTGAATGCTTGTAAGTAGCTTAAGGCACTTTCAAAGGAAAGTGATTTTCTCTGAAAGGACAGCATTTAGAAAGTGAACCAACACTCCATTCACTTCGCACAGTGAATTGACGTGTTGTAACAGACTGCTTCTCTTTCAGAGAAACAGATGTGAGTTTTTTGTGAAAGCTTGTAAGTAGCTTAAGGCACTTTCAAAGGAAAGTGATTTTCTCTGAAAGGACAGCATTTAGAAAGTGAAGCAACACTCCATTCACTTCGCACAATGTATTGAAATGTTGGAACAGACTGCTTCTCTTTCAGAGAAACGCATGTGAATTTCTGTTGAATTGTTCTAAGTAGCTTAAGGCACTTTCAAAGGAAAGTGATTTTCTCTGAAAGGACAGCATTTAGAAAGTGAAGCAACACTCCATTCACTTCGCACAGTGATTTGAAGTGTTGGAACAGACTGCTTCTCTTTCAGGGAAACGCATGTGAGTTTTTTGTGAAAGCTTGTAAGTAGCTTAAGGCACTTTCAAAGGAAAGTGATTTTCTCTGACAGGACAGCATTTAGAAAGTGAAGCAACACTCCATTCACTTCGCACAGTGAATTGAAGTGTTGGAACAGACTGCTTCTCTTTCAGAGAAATGCATGTGAATTTCTGTTGAATGCTTGTAAGTAGCTTAAGGCACTTTCAAAGGAAAGTGATTTTCTCTGAAAGGACAGCATTTAGAAAGTGAAGCAACACTCCATTCACTTCGCACAGTGAATTGAAGTGTTGAAACAGACTGCTTCTCTTTCAGAGAAACGCATGTGAATTTCTGTTGAATGCTTGTAAGTAGCTTAAGGCGCTTTCAAAGAAAGGGATTTTCTCTGAAAGGACAGCATTTAGAAAGTGAAGCAACACTCCATTCACTTCGCACAGTGAATTGAAGTGTTGGAACAGACTGCTTCTCTTTCAGAGAAACGCATGTGAATTTCTGTTGAATGCTTGTAAGTAGCTTAAGGCACTTTCAAAGGAAAGTGATTTTCTCTGAAAGGACAGCATTTAGAAAGTGAAGCAACACTCCATTCACTTCGCACAGTGAATTGAAGTGTTGGAACAGACTGCTTCTCTTTCAGAGAAAAGGATGTGAGTTTTTTGTGAAAGCTTGTAAGTAGCTTAAGGCACTTTCAAAGGAAAGTGATTTTCTCTGAAAGGACAGCATGTAGAAAGTGAAGCAGCACTCCATTCACTTCGCACAGTGAATTGAAGTGTTGGAACAGACTGCTTCTCTTTCAGAGATACGGATGTGAGTTTTTGTGAAAGCTTGTAAGTAGCTTAAGGCACTTTCAAAGGAAAGTGATTTTCTCTGACAGGACAGCATTTAGAAAGTGAAGCAACACTTCATTCACTTCGCACAGTGAATTGAAGTGTTGGAACAGACTGCTTCTGTTTCAGAGAAACGCATGTGAGTTTTTTGTGAGTGCTTGTAAGTAGCTTAAGGCATTATCAAAGGAAAGTGATTTTCTCTGAAAGGACAGCATTTAGAAAGTGAAGCAACACACCATTCACTTCGCACAGTGAATTGAAGTGTTGGAACAGACTGCTTCTCTTTCAGTGAAATGCTTGTGAATTTCTGTTCAATGCTTGTAAGTAGCTTAAGGCACTTTCAAAGGAAAGTGATTTTCTCTGAAAGGACAGGATTTAGAAAGTGAAGCAACACTCCATTCACTTCGCACAGTGAATTGAAGTGTTTGAACAGACTGCTTCTCTTTCAGTGAAACGCTTGTGAATTTCTGTTCAATGCTTGTAAGTAGCTTAAGGCACTTTCAAAGGAAAGTGATTTTCTCTGAAAGGATAGCATTTAGAAAGTGAAGCAACACTCCATTCACTTCGCACAGTGAATTGAAATGTTGGAACAGACTGCTTCTCTTTCAGGGAAACGCATGTGAGTTTTTTGTGAAAGCTTGTAAGTAGCTTAAGGCACTTTCAAAGGAAAGTGATTTTCTCTGAAAGGACAGCATTTAGAAAGTGAAGCAACACTTCCTTCACTTCGCACAGTGAATTGAAGTGTTGGAACAGACTGCTTCTCTTTCAGAGAAACGCATGTGAATTTCTGTTCAATGCTTGTAAGTAGCTTAAGGCACTTTCAAAGGAAAGTGATTTTCTCTGAAAGGACAGCATTTAGAAAGTGATGCAACACTCCATTCACTTCGCACAGTGAATTGAAGTGTTGGAACAGACTGCTTCTCTTTCAGAGAAACGGATGTGAGTTTTTTGTGAAAGCTTGTAAGTAGCTTAAGGCACTTTCAAAGGAAAGTGATTTTCTCTGAAAGGACAGCATTTAGAAAGTGAAGCAACACTCCATTCACTTCGCACAGTGAATTGAAGTGTTGGAACAGACTGCTTCTCTTTCAGAGAAACGGATGTGTGTTTTTTGTGAAAGCTTGTAAGTACCTTAAGGCACTTTCAAGGAAAGTGATTTTCTCTGAAAGAACAGCATTTAGAAAGTGAAGCAACACTCCATTCACTTCGCACAGTGAATTGAAGTGTTGAAACAGACTGCTTCTCTTACAGAGAAACGCATGTGAATTTCTGTTGAATGCTTGTAAGTAGCTTAAGGCACTTTCAAAGGAAAGTGATTTTCTCTGAAAGCACAGCATTTAGAAAGTGAAGCAACACTCCATTCACTTCGCACAGTGAATTGAAGTGTTGGAACAGACTGCTTCTCTTTCAGACAAACGGATGTGAGTTTTTTGTGAAAGCTTGTAAGTAGCTTAAGGCACTTTCAAAGGAAAGTGATTTTCTCTGACAGGACAGCATTTAGAAAGTGAAGCAACACTCCATTCACTTCGCACAGTGAATTGAAGTGTTGGAACAGATTGCTTCTCTTTCAGAGAAACGCATGTGAATTTCTGTTCAATGCTTGTAAGTAGCTTAAGGCACTTTCAAAGGAAAGTGATTTTCTCTGAAAGGACAGCATTTAGAAAGTGAAGCAACACTCCATTCACTTCGCACAGTGAATTGAAGTGTTGGAACAGACTGCTTCTCTTTCAGGGAAACGCATGTGAATTTCTGTTGAATGCTTGTAAGTAGCTTAAGGCACTTTCAAAGGAAAGTGATTTTCTCTGAAAGGACAGGATTTAGAAATTGAAGCAACACTCCATTCACTTCGCACAGTGAATTGAAGTGTTTGAACAGACTGCTTCTCTTTCAGTGAAACGCTTTTGAATTTCTGTTCAATGCTTGTAAGTAGCTTAAGGCACTTTCAAAGGAAAGTGATTTTCTCTGAAAGGACAGCATTTAGAAAGTGAAGCAACACTCCATTCACTTCGCACAGTGAATTGAAGTGTTGGAACAGACTGCTTCTCTTTCAGGGAAACGCATGTGAGTTTTTTGTGAAAGCTTGTAAGTAGCTTAAGGCACTTTCAAAGGAAAGTGATTTTCTCTGAAAGGACAGCATTTAGAAAGTGAAGGAACACTTCCTTCACTTCGCACAGTGAATTGAAGTGTTGGAACTGACTGCTTCTCTTTCAGAGAAACGCATGTGAATTTCTGTTCAATGCTTGTAAGTAGCTTAAGGCACTTTCAAAGGACAGTGATTTTCTCTGAAAGGACAGCATTTAGAAAGTGAAGCAACACTCCATTCACTTCGCACAGTGAATTGAAGTGTTGGAACAGATGCTTCTCTTTCAGAGAAACGGATGTGTGCTTTTTGTGAAAGCTTGTACGTAGCTTAAGGCACTTTCAAAGGAAAGTGATTTTCTCTGAAAGAACAACATTTAGAAAGTGAAGCAACACTCCATTCACTTCGCACAGTGAATTGAAGTGTTGGAACAGACTGCTTCTCTTTCAGAGAAACGCATGTGAATTTCTGTTGAATGCTTGTAAGTAGCTTAAGGCACTTTCAAAGGAAAGTGATTTTCTCTGAAAGGACAGGATTTAGAAAGTGAAGCAACACTCCATTCACTTCGCACAGTGAATTGAAGTGTTTGAACTGACTGCTTCTCTTTCAGTGAAACGCTTTTGAATTTCTCTTCAATGCTTGTAAGTAGCTTAAGGCACTTTCAAACGAAAGTGATTTTCTCTGAAAGGACAGCATTTAGAAAGTGAAGCAACACTCCATTCACTTCGCACAGTGAATTGAAGTGTTGGAACAGACTGCTTCTCTTTCAGGGAAACGCATGTGAGTTTTTTGTGAAAGCTTGTAAGTAGCTTAAGGCACTTTCAAAGGAAAGTGATTTTCTCTGAAAGGACAGCATTTAGAAAGTGAAGGAACACTTCCTTCACTTCGCACAGTGAATTGAAGTGTTGGAACTGACTGCTTCTCTTTCAGAGAAACGCATGTGAATTTCTGTTCAATGCTTGTAAGTAGCTTAAGGCACTTTCAAAGGAAAGTGATTTTCTCTGAAAGGACAGCATGTAGAAAGTGAAGCAACACTCCATTCACTTCGCACAGTGAATTGAAGTGTTGGAACAGACTGCTTCTCTTTCAGAGAAACGGATGTGAGTTTTTTGTGAAAGCTTGTAAGTAGCTTAAGGCACTTTCAAAGGAAAGTGATTTTCTCTGACAGGACAGCATTTAGAAAGTGAAGCAACACTCCAATCACTTCGCACAGTGAATTGAAGTGTTGGAACTGACTGCTTCTCTTTCAGAGAAACGCATGTGAATTTCTGTTCAATGCTTGTAAGTAGCTTAAGGCACTTTCAAAGGACAGTGATTTTCTCTGAAAGGACAGCATTTAGAAAGTGAAGCAACACTCCATTCACTTCGCACAGTGAATTGAAGTGTTGGAACAGATGCTTCTCTTTCAGAGAAACGGATGTGTGCTTTTTGTGAAAGCTTGTACGTAGCTTAAGGCACTTTCAAAGGAAAGTGATTTTCTCTGAAAGAACAACATTTAGAAAGTGAAGCAACACTCCATTCACTTCGCACAGTGAATTGAAGTGTTGGAACAGACTGCTTCTCTTTCAGAGAAACGGATGTGAGTTTTTTGTGAAAGCTTGTAAGTAGCTAAGGCACTTTCAAGGAAAGTGATTTTCTCTGAAAGAACAGCATTTAGAAAGTGAAGCAACACTCCATTCACTTCGCACAGTGAATTGAAGTGTTGGAACAGACTGCTTCTCTTTCAGAGAAATGCATGTGAATTTCTGTTGAATGCTTGTAAGTAGCTTAAGGCACTTTCAAAGGAAAGTGATTTTCTCTGAAAGGACAGCATTTAGAAAGTGAACCAACACTCCATTCACTTCGCACAGTGAATTGACGTGTTGTAACAGACTGCTTCTCTTTCAGAGAAACAGATGTGAGTTTTTTGTGAAAGCTTGTAAGTAGCTTAAGGCACTTTCAAAGGAAAGTGGTTTTCTCTGAAAGGACAGCATTTAGAAAGTGAAGCAACACTCCATTCACTTCGCACAATGTATTGAAATGTTGGAACAGACTGCTTCTCTTTCAGAGAAACACATGTGAATTTCTGTTGAATTGTTCTAAGTAGCTTAAGGCACTTTCAAAGGAAAGTGATTTTCTCTGAAAGGACAGCATTTAGAAAGTGAAGCAACACTCCATTCACTTCGCACAGTGATTTGAAGTGTTGGAACAGACTGCTTCTCTTTCAGGGAAACGCATGTGAGTTTTTTGTGAAAGCTTGTAAGTAGCTTAAGGCACTTTCAAAGGAAAGTGATTTTCTCTGACAGGACAGCATTTAGAAAGTGAAGCAACACTCCATTCACTTCGCACAGTGAATTGAAGTGTTGGAACAGACTGCTTCTCTTTCAGAGAAATGCATGTGAATTTCTGTTGAATGCTTGTAAGTAGCTTAAGGCACTTTCAAAGGAAAGTGATTTTCTCTGAAAGGACAGCATTTAGAAAGTGAAGCAACACTCCATTCACTTCGCACAGTGAATTGAAGTGTTGAAGCAGACTGCTTCTCTTTCAGAGAAACGCATGTGAATTTCTGTTGAATGCTTGTAAGTAGCTTAAGGCGCTTTCAAAGAAAGGGATTTTCTCTGAAAGGACAGCATTTAGAAAGTGAAGCAACACTCCATTCACTTCGCACAGTGAATTGAAGTGTTGAAACAGACTGTTTCTCTTTCAGAGAAACGCATGTGAATTTCTGTTGAATGCTTGTAAGTAGCTTAAGGCACTTTCAAAGGAAAGTGATTTTCTCTGAAAGGACAGCATTTAGAAAGTGAAGCAACACTCCATTCACTTCGCACAGTGAATTGAAGTGCTGGAACAGACTGCTTCTCTTTCAGAGAAAAGGATGTGAGTTTTTTGTGAAAGCTTGTAAGTAGCTTAAGGCACTTTCAAAGGAAAGTGATTTTCTCTGAAAGGACAGCATGTAGAAAGTGAAGCAGCACTCCATTCACTTCGCACAGTGAATTGAAGTGTTGGAACAGACTGCTTCTCTTTCAGAGATACGGATGTGAGTTTTTGTGAAAGCTTGTAAGTAGCTTAAGGCACTTTCAAAGGAAAGTGATTTTCTCTGACAGGACAGCATTTAGAAAGTGAAGCAACACTCCATTCACTTCGCACAGTGAATTGAAGTGTTGGAACAGACTGCTTCTCTTTCAGAGAAACGCATGTGTATTTCTGTTCAATGCTTGTAAGTAGCTTAAGGCACTTTCAAAGGAAAGTGATTTTCTCTGAAAGGACAGCATTTAGAAAGTGAAGCAACACTCCATTCACTTCGCACAGTGAATTGAAGTGTTGGAACAGACTGCTTCTCTTTCAGGGAAACGCATGTGAATTTCTGTTGAATGCTTGTAAGTAGCTTAAGGCACTTTCAAAGGAAAGTGATTTTCTCTGAAAGGACAGGATTTAGAAAGTGAAGCAACACTCCATTCACTTCGCACAGTGAATTGAAGTGTTGGAACAGACTGCTACTCTTTCAGTGAAACGCTTGTGAATTTCTGTTCAATGCTTGTAAGAAGCTTAAGGCACTTTCAAAGGAAAGTGATTTTCTCTGAAAGGACAGCATTTAGAAAGTGAAGCAACACTCCATTCACTTCCCACAGTAAATTGAAGTGTTGGAACAGACTGCTTCTCTTTCAGGGAAACGCATGTGTGTTTTTTGTGAAAGCTTGTAAGTAGCTTAAGGTACTTTCAAAGAAAGTGATTTTCTCTGAAAGGACAGCATTTAGAATGTGAAGCAACACTCCATTCACTTCGCACAGTGAATTGAAGTGTTGGAACAGACTGCTTCTCTTTCAGAGAAACGCATGTGAATTTCTGTTCAATGCTTGTAAGTACCTTAAGGCACTTTCAAATGAAAGTGATTTTCTCTGAAAGGACAGCATTTAGAAAGTGAAGCAACACTCCATTCACTTCGCACAGTTAATTGAAGTGTTGGAACAGACTGCTTCTCTTTCAGAGAAACGCATGTGAATTTCTGTTGAATGCTTGTAAGTAGCTTAAGGCACTTTCAAAGAAAGTGATTTTCTCTGAAAGGACAGCATTTAGAAAGTGAAGCAACACTCCATTCACGTCGCACAGTGAATTGAAGTGTTGGAACAGACTGCTTCTCTTTCAGAGAAACGGATGTGAGTTTTTTGTGAAAGCTTGTAAGTAGCTTAAGGCACTTTCAAAGGAAAGTGATTTTCTCTGAAAGGACAGCATTTAGAAAGGGAAGCAACACTCCATTCACTTCGCACAGTGAATTGAAGTGTTGGAACAGACTGCTTCTCTTTCAGAGAAACGCATGTGAATTTCTGTTGAATGCTTCTAAGTAGCTTAAGGCACTTTCAAAGGAAAGTGATTTACTCTGAAAGGACAGCATTTAGAAAGTGAAGCAACACTCCATTCACTTCGCAGAGTGAATTGAAGTGTTGGAACAGACTGCTTCTCTTTCAGAGAAACGCATGTGAGTTTTTTGTAAAAGCTTGTAAGTAGCTTAAGGCACTGTCAAAGGAAAGTGATTATCTCAGACAGGACAGCATTTAGAAAGTGAAGCAACACTCCATTCACTTCGCACAGTGATTTGAAGTGTTGAAACAGACTGATTCTCTTACAGAGAAACGCATGTGAATTTCTGTTGAATGCTTGTAAGTAGCTTAAGGCACTTTCAAAGGAAAGTGATTTTCTCTGAAAGGACAGCATTTAGAAAGTGAAACAACACTCCATTCACTTCGCACAGTGAATTGAAGTGTTGGAACAGACTGCTTCTCTTTCAGAGAAAAGAATGTGAGTTTTTTGTGAAAGCTTGTAAGTAGCTTAAGGCACTTTCAAAGGAAAGTGATTTTCTCTGAAAGGACAGCATGTAGAAAGTGAAGCAGCACTCCATTCACTTCGCACAGTGAATTGAAGTGTTGGAACAGACTGCTTCTCTTTCAGAGATACGGATGTGAGTTTTTGTGAAAGCTTGTAAGTAGCTTAAGGCACTTTCAAAGGAAAGTGATTTTCTCTGACAGGACAGCATTTAGAAAGTGAAGCAACACTCCATTCACTTCGCACAGTGAATTGAAGTGTTGGAACAGACTGCTTCTCTTTCAGAGAAACGCATGTGAATTTCTGTTCAATGCTTGTAAGTAGCTTAAGGCACTTTCAAAGGAAAGTGATTTTCTCTGAAAGGACAGCATTTAGAAAGTGAAGCAACACTCCATTCACTTCGCACAGTGAATTGAAGTGTTGGAACAGACTGCTTCTCTTTCAGGGAAACGCATGTGAATTTCTGTTGAATGCTTGTAAGTAGCTTAAGGCACTTTCAAAGGAAAGTGATTTTCTCTGAAAGGACAGGATTTAGAAAGTGAAGCAACACTCCATTCACTTCGCACAGTGAATTGAAGTGTTGGAACAGACTGCTACTCTTTCAGTGAAACGCTTGTGAATTTCTGTTCAATGCTTGTAAGAAGCTTAAGGCACTTTCAAAGGAAAGTGATTTTCTCTGAAAGGACAGCATTTAGAAAGTGAAGCAACACTCCATTCACTTCCCACAGTAAATTGAAGTGTTGGAACAGACTGCTTCTCTTTCAGGGAAACGCATGTGAGTTTTTTGTGAAAGCTTGTAAGTAGCTTAAGGTACTTTCAAAGAAAGTGATTTTCTCTGAAAGGACAGCATTTAGAATGTGAAGCAACACTCCATTCACTTCGCACAGTGAATTGAAGTGTTGGAACAGACTGCTTCTCTTTCAGGGAAACGCATGTGAATTTCTGTTGAATGCTTGTAAGTAGCTTAAGGCACTTTCAAAGGAAAGTGATTTTCTCTGAAAGGACAGCATTTAGAAAGTGAAGCAACACTCCATTCACTTCGCACAGTGATTTGAAGTGTTGGAACAGACTGCTTCTCTTTCAGGGAAACGCATGTGAGTTTTTTGTGAAAGCTTGTAAGTAGCTTAAGGCACTTTCAAAGGAAAGTGATTTTCTCTGACAGGACAGCATTTAGAAAGTGAAGCAACACTCCATTCACTTCGCACAGTGAATTGAAGTGTTGGAACAGACTGCTTCTCTTTCAGAGAAATGCATGTGAATTTCTGTTGAATGCTTGTAAGTAGCTTAAGGCACTTTCAAAGGAAAGTGATTTTCTCTGAAAGGACAGCATTTAGAAAGTGAAGCAACACTCCATTCACTTCGCACAGTGAATTGAAGTGTTGGAACAGACTGCTTCTCTTTCAGAGAAACGCATGTGAATTTCTGTTGAATGCTTGTAAGTAGCTTAAGGCACTTTCAAAGGAAAGTGATTTTCTCTGAAAGGACAGCATGTAGAAAGTGAAGCAACACTCCATTCACTTCGCACAGTGAATTGAAGTGTTGGAACAGACTGCTTCTCTTTCAGAGAAACGGATGTGAGTTTTTTGTGAAAGCTTGTAAGTAGCTTAAGGCACTTTCAAAGGAAAGTGATTTTCTCTGACAGGACAGCATTTAGAAAGTGAAGCAACACTTCCTTCACTTCGCACAGTGAATTGAAGTGTTGGAACAGACTGCTTCTCTTTCAGAGAAACGCATGTGAATTTCTGTTGAATGCTTGTAAGTAGCTTAAGGCACTTTCAAAGGAAAGTGATTTTCTCTGAAAGGACAGCATGTAGAAAGTGAAGCAACACTCCATTCACTTCGCACAGTGAATTGAAGTGTTGGAACAGACTGCTTCTCTTTCAGAGAAACGGATGTGAGTTTTTTGTGAAAGCTTGTAAGTAGCTTAAGGCACTTTCAAAGGAAAGTGATTTTCTCTGACAGGACAGCATTTAGAAAGTGAAGCAACACTCCAATCACTTCGCACAGTGAATTGAAGTGTTGGAACTGACTGCTTCTCTTTCAGAGAAACGCATGTGAATTTCTGTTCAATGCTTGTAAGTAGCTTAAGGCACTTTCAAAGGACAGTGATTTTCTCTGAAAGGACAGCATTTAGAAAGTGAAGCAACACTCCATTCACTTCGCACAGTGAATTGAAGTGTTGGAACAGATGCTTCTCTTTCAGAGAAACGGATGTGTGCTTTTTGTGAAAGCTTGTACGTAGCTTAAGGCACTTTCAAAGGAAAGTGATTTTCTCTGAAAGAACAACATTTAGAAAGTGAAGCAACACTCCATTCACTTCGCACAGTGAATTGAAGTGTTGGAACAGACTGCTTCTCTTTCAGAGAAACGGATGTGAGTTTTTTGTGAAAGCTTGTAAGTAGCTTAAGGCACTTTCAAGGAAAGTGATTTTCTCTGAAAGAACAGCATTTAGAAAGTGAAGTAACACTCCATTCACTTCGCACAGTGAATTGAAGTGTTGGAACAGACTGCTTCTCTTTCAGAGAAACGCATGTGAATTTCTGTTGAATGCTTGTAAGTAGCTTAAGGCACTTTCAAAGGAAAGTGATTTTCTCTGACAGGACATGATTTAGAAAGTGAAGCAACACTCCATTCACTTCGCACAGTGAATTGAAGTGTTGGAACAGACTGCTTCTCTTTCAGAGAAACGCATGTGAGTTTTTTGTAAAAGCTTGTAAGTAGCTTAAGGCACTTTCAAAGGAAAGTGATTATCTCTGACAGGACAGCATTTAGAAAGTGAAGCAACACTCCATTCACTTCGCACAGTGAACTGAAGTGTTGAAACAGACTGATTCTCTTACAGAGAAACGCATGTGAATTTCTGTTGAATGCTTGTAAGTAGCTTAAGGCGCTTTCAAAGAAAGTGATTTTCTCTGAAAGGACAGCATTTAGAAAGTGAAGCAACACTCCATTCACTTCGCACAGTGAATTGAAGTGTTGGAACAGACTGCTTCTCTTTCAGAGAAACGCATGTGAATTTCTGTTGAATGCTTGTAAGTAGCTTAAGGCACTTTCAAAGGAAAGTGATTTTCTCTGAAAGGACAGCATGTAGAAAGTGAAGCAACACTCCATTCACTTCGCACAGTGAATTGAAGTGTTGGAACAGACTGCTTCTCTTTCAGAGAAACGGATGTGAGTTTTTTGTGAAAGCTTGTAAGTAGCTTAAGGCACTTTCAAAGGAAAGTGATTTTCTCTGACAGGACAGCATTTAGAAAGTGAAGCAACACTCCAATCACTTCGCACAGTGAATTGAAGTGTTGGAACAGACTGCTTCTCTTTCAGAGAAACGCATATGAATTTCTGTTGAATGCTTGTAAGTAGCTTAAGGCACTTTCAAAGGAAAGTGATTTTCTCTGAAAGGACAGCATGTAGAAAGTGAAGCAACACTCCATTCACTTCGCACAGTGAATTGAAGTGTTGGAACAGACTGCTTCTCTTTCAGAGAAACGGATGTGAGTTTTTTGTGAAAGCTTGTAAGTAGCTTAAGGCACTTTCAAAGGAAAGTGATTTTCTCTGACAGGACAGCATTTAGAAAGTGAAGCAACACTCCAATCACTTCGCACAGTGAATTGAAGTGTTGGAACTGACTGCTTCTCTTTCAGAGAAACGCATGTGAATTTCTGTTCAATGCTTGTAAGTAGCTTAAGGCACTTTCAAAGGACAGTGATTTTCTCTGAAAGGACAGCATTTAGAAAGTGAAGCAACACTCCATTCACTTCGCACAGTGAATTGAAGTGTTGGAACAGATGCTTCTCTTTCAGAGAAACGGATGTGTGCTTTTTGTGAAAGCTTGTACGTAGCTTAAGGCACTTTCAAAGGAAAGTGATTTTCTCTGAAAGAACAACATTTAGAAAGTGAAGCAACACTCCATTCACTTCGCACAGTGAATTGAAGTGTTGGAACAGACTGCTTCTCTTTCAGAGAAACGGATGTGAGTTTTTTGTGAAAGCTTGTAAGTAGCTAAGGCACTTTCAAGGAAAGTGATTTTCTCTGAAAGAACAGCATTTAGAAAGTGAAGCAACACTCCATTCACTTCGCACAGTGAATTGAAGTGTTGGAACAGACTGCTTCTCTTTCAGAGAAATGCATGTGAATTTCTGTTGAATGCTTGTAAGTAGCTTAAGGCACTTTCAAAGGAAAGTGATTTTCTCTGAAAGGACAGCATTTAGAAAGTGAACCAACACTCCATTCACTTCCCACAGTGAATTGAAGTGTTGGAACAGATGCTTCTCTTTCAGAGAAACGGATGTGTGCTTTTTGTGAAAGCTTGTACGTAGCTTAAGGCACTTTCAAAGGAAAGTGATTTTCTCTGAAAGAACAACATTTAGAAAGTGAAGCAACACTCCATTCACTTCGCACAGTGAATTGAAGTGTTGGAACAGACTGCTTCTCTTTCAGAGAAACGGATGTGAGTTTTTTGTGAAAGCTTGTAAGTAGCTAAGGCACTTTCAAGGAAAGTGATTTTCTCTGAAAGAACAGCATTTAGAAAGTGAAGCAACACTCCATTCACTTCGCACAGTGAATTGAAGTGTTGGAACAGACTGCTTCTCTTTCAGAGAAATGCATGTGAATTTCTGTTGAATGCTTGTAAGTAGCTTAAGGCACTTTCAAAGGAAAGTGATTTTCTCTGAAAGGACAGCATTTAGAAAGTGAACCAACACTCCATTCACTTCGCACAGTGAATTGACGTGTTGTAACAGACTGCTTCTCTTTCAGAGAAACAGATGTGAGTTTTTTGTGAAAGCTTGTAAGTAGCTTAAGGCACTTTCAAAGGAAAGTGGTTTTCTCTGAAAGGACAGCATTTAGAAAGTGAAGCAACACTCCATTCACTTCGCACAATGTATTGAAATGTTGGAACAGACTGCTTCTCTTTCAGAGAAACGCATGTGAATTTCTGTTGAATTGTTCTAAGTAGCTTAAGGCACTTTCAAAGGAAAGTGATTTTCTCTGAAAGGACAGCATTTAGAAAGTGAAGCAACACTCCATTCACTTCGCACAGTGATTTGAAGTGTTGGAACAGACTGCTTCTCTTTCAGGGAAACGCATGTGAGTTTTTTGTGAAAGCTTGTAAGTAGCTTAAGGCACTTTCAAAGGAAAGTGATTTTCTCTGACAGGACAGCATTTAGAAAGTGAAGCAACACTCCATTCACTTCGCACAGTGAATTGAAGTGTTGGAACAGACTGCTTCTCTTTCAGAGAAATGCATGTGAATTTCTGTTGAATGCTTGTAAGTAGCTTAAGGCACTTTCAAAGGAAAGTGATTTTCTCTGAAAGGACAGCATTTAGAAAGTGAAGCAACACTCCATTCACTTCGCACAGTGAATTGAAGTGTTGAAGCAGACTGCTTCTCTTTCAGAGAAACGCATGTGAATTTCTGTTGAATGCTTGTAAGTAGCTTAAGGCGCTTTCAAAGAAAGGGATTTTCTCTGAAAGGACAGCATTTAGAAAGTGAAGCAACACTCCATTCACTTCGCACAGTGAATTGAAGTGTTGGAACAGACTGCTTCTCTTTCAGAGAAACGCATGTGAATTTCTGTTGAATGCTTGTAAGTAGCTTAAGGCACTTTCAAAGGAAAGTGATTTTCTCTGAAAGGACAGCATTTAGAAAGTGAAGCAACACTCCATTCACTTCGCACAGTGAATTGAAGTGCTGGAACAGACTGCTTCTCTTTCAGAGAAAAGGATGTGAGTTTTTTGTGAAAGCTTGTAAGTAGCTTAAGGCACTTTCCAAGGAAAGTGATTTTCTCTGAAAGGACAGCATGTAGAAAGTGAAGCAGCACTCCATTCACTTCGCACAGTGAATTGAAGTGTTGGAACAGACTGCTTCTCTTTCAGAGATACGGATGTGAGTTTTTGTGAAAGCTTGTAAGTAGCTTAAGGCACTTTCAAAGGAAAGTGATTTTCTCTGACAGGACAGCATTTAGAAAGTGAAGCAACACTCCATTCACTTCGCACAGTGAATTGAAGTGTTGGAACAGACTGCTTCTCTTTCAGAGAAACGCATGTGAATTTCTGTTCAATGCTTGTAAGTAGCTTAAGGCACTTTCAAAGGAAAGTGATTTTCTCTGAAAGGACAGCATTTAGAAAGTGAAGCAACACTCCATTCACTTCGCACAGTGAATTGAAGTGTTGGAACAGACTGCTTCTCTTTCAGGGAAACGCATGTGAATTTCTGTTGAATGCTTGTAAGTAGCTTAAGGCACTTTCAAAGGAAAGTGATTTTCTCTGAAAGGACAGGATTTAGAAAGTGAAGCAACACTCCATTCACTTCGCACAGTGAATTGAAGTGTTGGAACAGACTGCTACTCTTTCAGTGAAACGCTTGTGAATTTCTGTTCAATGCTTGTAAGAAGCTTAAGGCACTTTCAAAGGAAAGTGATTTTCTCTGAAAGGACAGCATTTAGAAAGTGAAGCAACACTCCATTCACTTCCCACAGTAAATTGAAGTGTTGGAACAGACTGCTTCTCTTTCAGGGAAACGCATGTGAGTTTTTTTGAAAGCTTGTAAGTAGCTTAAGGTACTTTCAAAGAAAGTGATTTTCTCTGAAAGGACAGCATTTAGAATGTGAAGCAACACTCCATTCACTTCGCACAGTGAATTGAAGTGTTGGAACAGACTGCTTCTCTTTCAGAGAAACGCATGTGAATTTCTGTTCAATGCTTGTAAGTAGCTTAAGGCACTTTCAAATGAAAGTGATTTTCTCTGAAAGGACAGCATTTAGAAAGTGAAGCAACACTCCATTCACTTCGCACAGTTAATTGAAGTGTTGGAACAGACTGCTTCTCTTTCAGAGAAACGCATGTGAATTTCTGTTGAATGCTTGTAAGTAGCTTAAGGCACTTTCAAAGAAAGTGATTTTCTCTGAAAGGACAGCATTTAGAAAGTGAAGCAACACTCCATTCACGTCGCACAGTGAATTGAAGTGTTGGAACAGACTGCTTCTCTTTCAGAGAAACGGATGTGAGTTTTTTGTGAAAGCTTGTAAGTAGCTTAAGGCACTTTCAAAGGAAAGTGATTTTCTCTGAAAGGACAGCATTTAGAAAGTGAAGCAACACTCCATTCACTTCGCACAGTGAATTGAAGTGTTGGAACAGACTGCTTCTCTTTCAGAGAAACGCATGTGAATTTCTGTTGAATGCTTCTAAGTAGCTTAAGGCACTTTCAAAGGAAAGTGATTTACTCTGAAAGGACAGCATTTAGAAAGTGAAGCAACACTCCATTCACTTCGCAGAGTGAATTGAAGTGTTGGAACAGACTGCTTCTCTTTCAGAGAAACGCATGTGAGTTTTTTGTAAAAGCTTGTAAGTAGCTTAAGGCACTGTCAAAGGAAAGTGATTATCTCAGACAGGACAGCATTTAGAAAGTGAAGCAACACTCCATTCACTTCGCACAGTGAATTGAAGTGTTGAAACAGACTGATTCTCTTACAGAGAAACGCATGTGAATTTCTGTTGAATGCTTGTAAGTAGCTTAAGGCACTTTCAAAGGAAAGTGATTTTCTCTGAAAGGACAGCATTTAGAAAGTGAAGCAACACTCCATTCACTTCGCACAGTGAATTGAAGTGTTGGAACAGACTGCTTCTCTTTCAGAGAAAAGGATGTGAGTTTTTTGTGAAAGCTTGTAAGTAGCTTAAGGCACTTTCAAAGGAAAGTGATTTTCTCTGAAAGGACAGCATGTAGAAAGTGAAGCAGCACTCCATTCACTTCGCACAGTGAATTGAAGTGTTGGAACAGACTGCTTCTCTTTCAGAGATACGGATGTGAGTTTTTGTGAAAGCTTGTAAGTAGCTTAAGGCACTTTCAAAGGAAAGTGATTTTCTCTGACAGGACAGCATTTAGAAAGTGAAGCAACACTCCATTCACTTCGCACCGTGAATTGAAGTGTTGGAACAGACTGCTTCTCTTTCAGAGAAACGCATGTGAATTTCTGTTCAATGCTTGTAAGTAGCTTAAGGCACTTTCAAAGGAAAGTGATTTTCTCTGAAAGGACAGCATTTAGAAAGTGAAGCAACACTCCATTCACTTCGCACAGTGAATTGAAGTGTTGGAACAGACTGCTTCTCTTTCAGGGAAACGCATGTGAATTTCTGTTGAATGCTTGTAAGTAGCTTAAGGCACTTTCAAAGGAAAGTGATTTTCTCTGAAAGGACAGGATTTAGAAAGTGAAGCAACACTCCATTCACTTCGCACAGTGAATTGAAGTGTTGGAACAGACTGCTACTCTTTCAGTGAAACTCTTGTGAATTTCTGTTCAATGCTTGTAAGAAGCTTAAGGCACTTTCAAAGGAAAGTGATTTTCTCTGAAAGGACAGCATTTAGAAAGTGAAGCAACACTCCATTCACTTCCCACAGTAAATTGAAGTGTTGGAACAGACTGCTTCTCTTTCAGGGAAACGCATGTGAGTTTTTTGTGAAAGCTTGTAAGTAGCTTAAGGTACTTTCAAAGAAAGTGATTTTCTCTGAAAGGACAGCATTTAGAATGTGAAGCAACACTCCATTCACTTCGCACAGTGAATTGAAGTGTTGGAACAGACTGCTTCTCTTTCAGAGAAACGCATGTGAATTTCTGTTGAATTGTTCTAAGTAGCTTAAGGCACTTTCAAAGGAAAGTGATTTTCTCTGAAAGGACAGCATTTAGAAAGTGAAGCAACACTCCATTCACTTCGCACAGTGATTTGAAGTGTTGGAACAGACTGCTTCTCTTTCAGGGAAACGCATGTGAGTTTTTTGTGAAAGCTTGTAAGTAGCTTAAGGCACTTTCAAAGGAAAGTGATTTTCTCTGACAGGACAGCATTTAGAAAGTGAAGCAACACTCCATTCACTTCGCACAGTGAATTGAAGTGTTGGAACAGACTGCTTCTCTTTCAGAGAAATGCATGTGAATTTCTGTTGAATGCTTGTAAGTAGCTTAAGGCACTTTCAAAGGAAAGTGATTTTCTCTGAAAGGACAGCATTTAGAAAGTGAAGCAACACTCCATTCACTTCGCACAGTGAATTGAAGTGTTGGAACAGACTGCTTCTCTTTCAGAGAAACGCATGTGAATTTCTGTTGAATGCTTGTAAGTAGCTTAAGGCACTTTCAAAGGAAAGTGATTTTCTCTGAAAGGACAGCATGTAGAAAGTGAAGCAACACTCCATTCACTTCGCACAGTGAATTGAAGTGTTGGAACAGACTGCTTCTCTTTCAGAGAAACGGATGTGAGTTTTTTGTGAAAGCTTGTAAGTAGCTTAAGGCACTTTCAAAGGAAAGTGATTTTCTCTGACAGGACAGCATTTAGAAAGTGAAGCAACACTCCAATAACTTCGCACAGTGAATTGAAGTGTTGGAACAGACTGCTTCTCTTTCAGAGAAACGCATGTGAATTTCTGTTGAATGCTTGTAAGTAGCTTAAGGCACTTTCAAAGGAAAGTGATTTTCTCTGAAAGGACAGCATGTAGAAAGTGAAGCAACACTCCATTCACTTCGCACAGTGAATTGAAGTGTTGGAACAGACTGCTTCTCTTTCAGAGAAACGGATGTGAGTTTTTTGTGAAAGCTTGTAAGTAGCTTAAGGCACTTTCAAAGGAAAGTGATTTTCTCTGACAGGACAGCATTTAGAAAGTGAAGCAACACTCCAATCACTTCGCACAGTGAATTGAAGTGTTGGAACTGACTGCTTCTCTTTCAGAGAAACGCATGTGAATTTCTGTTCAATGCTTGTAAGTAGCTTAAGGCACTTTCAAAGGACAGTGATTTTCTCTGAAAGGACAGCATTTAGAAAGTGAAGCAACACTCCATTCACTTCGCACAGTGAATTGAAGTGTTGGAACAGATGCTTCTCTTTCAGAGAAACGGATGTGTGCTTTTTGTGAAAGCTTGTACGTAGCTTAAGGCACTTTCAAAGGAAAGTGATTTTCTCTGAAAGAACAACATTTAGAAAGTGAAGCAACACTCCATTCACTTCGCACAGTGAATTGAAGTGTTGGAACAGACTGCTTCTCTTTCAGAGAAACGGATGTGAGTTTTTTGTGAAAGCTTGTAAGTAGCTTAAGGCACTTTCAAGGAAAGTGATTTTCTCTGAAAGAACAGCATTTAGAAAGTGAAGTAACACTCCATTCACTTCGCACAGTGAATTGAAGTGTTGGAACAGACTGCTTCTCTTTCAGAGAAACGCATGTGAATTTCTGTTGAATGCTTGTAAGTAGCTTAAGGCACTTTCAAAGGAAAGTGATTTTCTCTGACAGGACATGATTTAGAAAGTGAAGCAACACTCCATTCACTTCGCACAGTGAATTGAAGTGTTGGAACAGACTGCTTCTCTTTCAGAGAAACGCATGTGAGTTTTTTGTAAAAGCTTGTAAGTAGCTTAAGGCACTTTCAAAGGAAAGTGATTATCTCTGACAGGACAGCATTTAGAAAGTGAAGCAACACTCCATTCACTTCGCACAGTGAACTGAAGTGTTGAAACAGACTGATTCTCTTACAGAGAAACGCATGTGAATTTCTGTTGAATGCTTGTAAGTAGCTTAAGGCGCTTTCAAAGAAAGTGATTTTCTCTGAAAGGACAGCATTTAGAAAGTGAAGCAACACTCCATTCACTTCGCACAGTGAATTGAAGTGTTGGAACAGACTGCTTCTCTTTCAGAGAAACGCATGTGAATTTCTGTTGAATGCTTGTAAGTAGCTTAAGGCACTTTCAAAGGAAAGTGATTTTCTCTGAAAGGACAGCATGTAGAAAGTGAAGCAACACTCCATTCACTTCGCACACTGAATTGAAGTGTTGGAACAGACTGCTTCTCTTTCAGAGAAACGGATGTGAGTTTTTTGTGAAAGCTTGTAAGTAGCTTAAGGCACTTTCAAAGGAAAGTGATTTTCTCTGACAGGACAGCATTTAGAAAGTGAAGCAACACTCCAATCACTTCGCACAGTGAATTGAAGTGTTGGAACAGACTGCTTCTCTTTCAGAGAAACGCATGTGAATTTCTGTTGAATGCTTGTAAGTAGCTTAAGGCACTTTCAAAGGAAAGTGATTTTCTCTGAAAGGACAGCATGTAGAAAGTGAAGCAACACTCCATTCACTTCGCACAGTGAATTGAAGTGTTGGAACAGACTGCTTCTCTTTCAGAGAAACGGATGTGAGTTTTTTGTGAAAGCTTGTAAGTAGCTTAAGGCACTTTCAAAGGAAAGTGATTTTCTCTGACAGGACAGCATTTAGAAAGTGAAGCAACACTCCAATCACTTCGCACAGTGAATTGAAGTGTTGGAACTGACTGCTTCTCTTTCAGAGAAACGCATGTGAATTTCTGTTCAATGCTTGTAAGTAGCTTAAGGCACTTTCAAAGGACAGTGATTTTCTCTGAAAGGACAGCATTTAGAAAGTGAAGCAACACTCCATTCACTTCGCACAGTGAATTGAAGTGTTGGAACAGATGCTTCTCTTTCAGAGAAACGGATGTGTGCTTTTTGTGAAAGCTTGTACGTAGCTTAAGGCACTTTCAAAGGAAAGTGATTTTCTCTGAAAGAACAACATTTAGAAAGTGAAGCAACACTCCATTCACTTCGCACAGTGAATTGAAGTGTTGGAACAGACTGCTTCTCTTTCAGAGAAACGGATGTGAGTTTTTTGTGAAAGCTTGTAAGTAGCTAAGGCACTTTCAAGGAAAGTGATTTTCTCTGAAAGAACAGCATTTAGAAAGTGAAGCAACACTCCATTCACTTCGCACAGTGAATTGAAGTGTTGGAACAGACTGCTTCTCTTTCAGAGAAATGCATGTGAATTTCTGTTGAATGCTTGTAAGTAGCTTAAGGCACTTTCAAAGGAAAGTGATTTTCTCTGAAAGGACAGCATTTAGAAAGTGAACCAACACTCCATTCACTTCGCACAGTGAATTGACGTGTTGTAACAGACTGCTTCTCTTTCAGAGAAACAGATGTGAGTTTTTTGTGAAAGCTTGTAAGTAGCTTAAGGCACTTTCAAAGGAAAGTGGTTTTCTCTGAAAGGACAGCATTTAGAAAGTGAAGCAACACTCCATTCACTTCGCACAATGTATTGAAATGTTGGAACAGACTGCTTCTCTTTCAGAGAAACGCATGTGAATTTCTGTTGAATTGTTCTAAGTAGCTTAAGGCACTTTCAAAGGAAAGTGATTTTCTCTGAAAGGACAGCATTTAGAAAGTGAAGCAACACTCCATTCACTT
The DNA here is from genome assembly GCF_982192425.1 of Myodes glareolus. Classification (NCBI taxonomy): domain Eukaryota; kingdom Metazoa; phylum Chordata; class Mammalia; order Rodentia; family Cricetidae; genus Myodes; species Myodes glareolus. The sequence continues at coordinate 90,533,048 of NC_142035.1, read as the reverse complement.
CGCACAGTGATTTGAAGTGTTGGAACAGACTGCTTCTCTTTCAGGGAAACGCATGTGAGTTTTTTGTGAAAGCTTGTAAGTAGCTTAAGGCACTTTCAAAGGAAAGTGATTTTCTCTGACAGGACAGCATTTAGAAAGTGAAGCAACACTCCATTCACTTCGCACAGTGAATTGAAGTGTTGGAACAGACTGCTTCTCTTTCAGAGAAATGCATGTGAATTTCTGTTGAATGCTTGTAAGTAGCTTAAGGCACTTTCAAAGGAAAGTGATTTTCTCTGAAAGGACAGCATTTAGAAAGTGAAGCAACACTCCATTCACTTCGCACAGTGAATTGAAGTGTTGAAGCAGACTGCTTCTCTTTCAGAGAAACGCATGTGAATTTCTGTTGAATGCTTGTAAGTAGCTTAAGGCGCTTTCAAAGAAAGGGATTTTCTCTGAAAGGACAGCATTTAGAAAGTGAAGCAACACTCCATTCACTTCGCACAGTGAATTGAAGTGTTGGAACAGACTGCTTCTCTTTCAGAGAAACGCATGTGAATTTCTGTTGAATGCTTGTAAGTAGCTTAAGGCACTTTCAAAGGAAAGTGATTTTCTCTGAAAGGACAGCATTTAGAAAGTGAAGCAACACTCCATTCACTTCGCACAGTGAACTGAAGTGTGGAACAGACTGCTTCTCTTTCAGAGAAAAGGATGTGAGTTTTTTGTGAAAGCTTGTAAGTAGCTTAAGGCACTTTCAAAGGAAAGTGATTTTCTCTGAAAGGACAGCATGTAGAAAGTGAAGCAGCACTCCATTCACTTCGCACAGTGAATTGAAGTGTTGGAACAGACTGCTTCTCTTTCAGAGATACGGATGTGAGTTTTTGTGAAAGCTTGTAAGTAGCTTAAGGCACTTTCAAAGGAAAGTGATTTTCTCTGACAGGACAGCATTTAGAAAGTGAAGCAACACTCCATTCACTTCGCACAGTGAATTGAAGTGTTGGAACAGACTGCTTCTCTTTCAGAGAAACGCATGTGAATTTCTGTTCAATGCTTGTAAGTAGCTTAAGGCACTTTCAAAGGAAAGTGATTTTCTCTGAAAGGACAGCATTTAGAAAGTGAAGCAACACTCCATTCACTTCGCACAGTGAATTGAAGTGTTGGAACAGACTGCTTCTCTTTCAGGGAAACGCATGTGAATTTCTGTTGAATGCTTGTAAGTAGCTTAAGGCACTTTCAAAGGAAAGTGATTTTCTCTGAAAGGACAGGATTTAGAAAGTGAAGCAACACTCCATTCACTTCGCACAGTGAATTGAAGTGTTGGAACAGACTGCTACTCTTTCAGTGAAACGCTTGTGAATTTCTGTTCAATGCTTGTAAGAAGCTTAAGGCACTTTCAAAGGAAAGTGATTTTCTCTGAAAGGACAGCATTTAGAAAGTGAAGCAACACTCCATTCACTTCCCACAGTAAATTGAAGTGTTGGAACAGACTGCTTCTCTTTCAGGGAAACGCATGTGAGTTTTTTGTGAAAGCTTGTAAGTAGCTTAAGGTACTTTCAAAGAAAGTGATTTTCTCTGAAAGGACAGCATTTAGAATGTGAAGCAACACTCCATTCACTTCGCACAGTGAATTGAAGTGTTGGAACAGACTGCTTCTCTTTCAGAGAAACGCATGTGAATTTCTGTTCAATGCTTGTAAGTAGCTTAAGGCACTTTCAAATGAAAGTGATTTTCTCTGAAAGGACAGCATTTAGAAAGTGAAGCAACACTCCATTCACTTCGCACAGTTAATTGAAGTGTTGGAACAGACTGCTTCTCTTTCAGAGAAACGCATGTGAATTTCTGTTGAATGCTTGTAAGTAGCTTAAGGCACTTTCAAAGAAAGTGATTTTCTCTGAAAGGACAGCATTTAGAAAGTGAAGCAACACTCCATTCACGTCGCACAGTGAATTGAAGTGTTGGAACAGACTGCTTCTCTTTCAGAGAAACGGATGTGAGTTTTTTGTGAAAGCTTGTAAGTAGCTTAAGGCACTTTCAAAGGAAAGTGATTTTCTCTGAAAGGACAGCATTTAGAAAGTGAAGCAACACTCCATTCACTTCGCACAGTGAATTGAAGTGTTGGAACAGACTGCTTCTCTTACAGAGAAACGCATGTGAATTTCTGTTGAATGCTTGTAAGTAGCTTAAGGCACTTTCAAAGGAAAGTGATTTTCTCTGAAAGGACAGCATTTAGAAAGTGAAGCAACACTCCATTCACTTCGCACAGTGAATTGAAGTGTTGGAACAGACTGCTTCTCTTTCAGGGAAACGCATGTGAGTTTTTTGTGAAAGCTTGTAAGTAGCTTAAGGCACTTTCAAAGGAAAGTGATTTTCTCTGACAGGACAGCATTTAGAAAGTGAAGCAACACTCCATTCACTTCGCACAGTGAATTGAAGTGTTGGAACAGACTGCTTCTCTTTCAGAGAAATGCATGTGAATTTCTGTTGAATGCTTGTAAGTAGCTTAAGGCACTTTCAAAGGAAAGTGATTTTCTCTGAAAGGACAGCATTTAGAAAGTGAAGCAACACTCCATTCACTTCGCACAGTGAATTGAAGTGTTGAAGCAGACTGCTTCTCTTTCAGAGAAACGCATGTGAATTTCTGTTGAATGCTTGTAAGTAGCTTAAGGCGCTTTCAAAGAAAGGGATTTTCTCTGAAAGGACAGCATTTAGAAAGTGAAGCAACACTCCATTCACTTCGCACAGTGAATTGAAGTGTTGGAACAGACTGCTTCTCTTTCAGAGAAACGCATGTGAATTTCTGTTGAATGCTTGTAAGTAGCTTAAGGCACTTTCAAAGGAAAGTGATTTTCTCTGAATGGACAGCATTTAGAAAGTGAAGCAACACTCCATTCACTTCGCACAGTGAATTGAAGTGTTGGAACAGACTGCTTCTCTTTCAGAGAAAAGGATGTGAGTTTTTGTGAAAGCTTGTAAGTAGCTTAAGGCACTTTCAAAGGAAAGTGATTTTCTCTGACAGGACAGCATTTAGAAAGTGAAGCAACACTCCATTCACTTCGCACAGTGAATTGAAGTGTTGGAACAGACTGCTTCTCTTTCAGAGAAACGCATGTGAATTTCTGTTCAATGCTTGTAAGTAGCTTAAGGCACTTTCAAAGGAAAGTGATTTTCTCTGAAAGGACAGCATTTAGAAAGTGAAGCAACACTCCATTCACTTCGCACAGTGAATTGAAGTGTTGGAACAGACTGCTTCTCTTTCAGGGAAACGCATGTGAATTTCTGTTGAATGCTTGTAAGTAGCTTAAGGCACTTTCAAAGGAAAGTGATTTTCTCTGAAAGGACAGGATTTAGAAAGTGAAGCAACACTCCATTCACTTCGCACAGTGAATTGAAGTGTTGGAACAGACTGCTACTCTTTCAGTGAAACGCTTGTGAATTTCTGTTCAATGCTTGTAAGAAGCTTAAGGCACTTTCAAAGGAAAGTGATTTTCTCTGAAAGGACAGCATTTAGAAAGTGAAGCAACACTCCATTCACTTCCCACAGTAAATTGAAGTGTTGGAACAGACTGCTTCTCTTTCAGGGAAACGCATGTGAGTTTTTTGTGAAAGCTTGTAAGTAGCTTAAGGTACTTTCAAAGAAAGTGATTTTCTCTGAAAGGACAGCATTTAGAATGTGAAGCAACACTCCATTCACTTCGCACAGTGAATTGAAGTGTTGGAAGAGACTGCTTCTCTTTCAGAGAAACGCATGTGAATTTCTGTTGAATTGTTCTAAGTAGCTTAAGGCACTTTCAAAGGAAAGTGATTTTCTCTGAAAGGACAGCATTTAGAAAGTGAAGCAACACTCCATTCACTTCGCACAGTGATTTGAAGTGTTGGAACAGACTGCTTTTCTTTCAGGGAAACGCATGTGAGTTTTTTGTGAAAGCTTGTAAGTAGCTTAAGGCACTTTCAAAGGAAAGTGATTTTCTCTGACAGGACAGCATTTAGAAAGTGAAGCAACACTCCATTCACTTCGCACAGTGAATTGAAGTGTTGGAACAGACTGCTTCTCTTTCAGAGAAATGCATGTGAATTTCTGTTGAATGCTTGTAAGTAGCTTAAGGCACTTTCAAAGGAAAGTGATTTTCTCTGAAAGGACAGCATTTAGAAAGTGAAGCAACACTCCATTCACTTCGCACAGTGAATTGAAGTGTTGAAGCAGACTGCTTCTCTTTCAGAGAAACGCATGTGAATTTCTGTTGAATGCTTGTAAGTAGCTTAAGGCGCTTTCAAAGAAAGGGATTTTCTCTGAAAGGACAGCATTTAGAAAGTGAAGCAACACTCCATTCACTTCGCACAGTGAATTGAAGTGTTGGAACAGACTGCTTCTCTTTCAGAGAAACGCATGTGAATTTCTGTTGAATGCTTGTAAGTAGCTTAAGGCACTTTCAAAGGAAAGTGATTTTCTCTGAAAGGACAGCATTTAGAAAGTGAAGCAACACTCCATTCACTTCGCACAGTGAATTGAAGTGTTGGAACAGACTGCTTCTCTTTCAGAGAAAAGGATGTGAGTTTTTTGTGAAAGCTTGTAAGTAGCTTAAGGCACTTTCAAAGGAAAGTGATTTTCTCTGAAAGGACAGCATGTAGAAAGTGAAGCAGCACTCCATTCACTTCGCACAGTGAATTGAAGTGTTGGAACAGACTGCTTCTCTTTCAGAGATACGGATGTGAGTTTTTGTGAAAGCTTGTAAGTAGCTTAAGGCACTTTCAAAGGAAAGTGATTTTCTCTGACAGGACAGCATTTAGAAAGTGAAGCAACACTCCATTCACTTCGCACAGTGAATTGAAGTGTTGGAACAGACTGCTTCTCTTTCAGAGAAACGCATGTGAATTTCTGTTCAATGCTTGTAAGTAGCTTAAGGCACTTTCAAAGGAAAGTGATTTTCTCTGAAAGGACAGCATTTAGAAAGTGAAGCAACACTCCATTCACTTCGCACAGTGAATTGAAGTGTTGGAACAGACTGCTTCTCTTTCAGGGAAACGCATGTGAATTTCTGTTGAATGCTTGTAAGTAGCTTAAGACACTTTCAAAGGAAAGTGATTTTCTCTGAAAGGACAGGATTTAGAAAGTGAAGCAACACTCCATTCACTTCGCACAGTGAATTGAAGTGTTGGAACAGACTGCTACTCTTTCAGTGAAACGCTTGTGAATTTCTGTTCAATGCTTGTAAGAAGCTTAAGGCACTTTCAAAGGAAAGTGATTTTCTCTGAAAGGACAGCATTTAGAAAGTGAAGCAACACTCCATTCACTTCCCACAGTAAATTGTAGTGTTGGAACAGACTGCTTCTCTTTCAGGGAAACGCATGTGAGTTTTTTGTGAAAGCTTGTAAGTAGCTTAAGGTACTTTCAAAGAAAGTGATTTTCTCTGAAAGGACAGCATTTAGAATGTGAAGCAACACTCCATTCACTTCGCACAGTGAATTGAAGTGTTGGAACAGACTGCTTCTCTTTCAGAGAAACGCATGTGAATTTCTGTTCAATGCTTGTAAGTAGCTTAAGGCACTTTCAAATGAAAGTGATTTTCTCTGAAAGGACAGCATTTAGAAAGTGAAGCAACACTCCATTCACTTCGCACAGTTAATTGAAGTGTTGGAACAGACTGCTTCTCTTTCAGAGAAACGCATGTGAATTTCTGTTGAATGCTTGTAAGTAGCTTAAGGCACTTTCAAAGGAAAGTGATTTTCTCTGAAAGGACAGCATTTAGAAAGTGAAGCAACACTCCATTCACGTCGCACAGTGAATTGAAGTGTTGGAACAGACTGCTTCTCTTTCAGAGAAACGGATGTGAGTTTTTTGTGAAAGCTTGTAAGTAGCTTAAGGCACTTTCAAAGGAAAGTGATTTTCTCTGAAAGGACAGCATTTAGAAAGTGAAGCAACACTCCATTCACTTCGCACAGTGAATTGAAGTGTTGGAACAGACTGCTTCTCTTTCAGAGAAACGCATGTGAATTTCTGTTGAATGCTTCTAAGTAGCTTAAGGCACTTTCAAAGGAAAGTGATTTACTCTGAAAGGACAGCATTTAGAAAGTGAAGCAACACTCCATTCACTTCGCAGAGTGAATTGAAGTGTTGGAACACACTGCTTCTCTTTCAGAGAAACGCATGTGAGTTTTTTGTAAAAGCTTGTAAGTAGCTTAAGGCACTGTCAAAGGAAAGTGATTATCTCAGACAGGACAGCATTTAGAAAGTGAAGCAACACTCCATTCACTTCGCACAGTGAATTGAAGTGTTGAAACAGACTGATTCTCTTACAGAGAAACGCATGTGAATTTCTGTTGAATGCTTGTAAGTAGCTTAAGACACTTTCAAAGGAAAGTGATTTTCTCTGAAAGGACAGCATTTAGAAAGTGAAGCAACACTCCATTCACTTCGCACAGTGAATTGAAGTGTTGGAACAGACTGCTTCTCTTTCAGAGAAAAGGATGTGAGTTTTTTGTGAAAGCTTGTAAGTAGCTTAAGGCACTTTCAAAGGAAAGTGATTTTCTCTGAAAGGACAGCATGTAGAAAGTGAAGCAGCACTCCATTCACTTCGCACAGTGAATTGAAGTGTTGGAACAGACTGCTTCTCTTTCAGAGATACGGATGTGAGTTTTTGTGAAAGCTTGTAAGTAGCTTAAGGCACTTTCAAAGGAAAGTGATTTTCTCTGACAGGACAGCATTTAGAAAGTGAAGCAACACTCCATTCACTTCGCACAGTGAATTGAAGTGTTGGAACAGACTGCTTCTCTTTCAGAGAAACGCATGTGAATTTCTGTTCAATGCTTGTAAGTAGCTTAAGGCACTTTCAAAGGAAAGTGATTTTCTCTGAAAGGACAGCATTTAGAAAGTGAAGCAACACTCCATTCACTTCGCACAGTGAATTGAAGTGTTGGAACAGACTGCTTCTCTTTCAGGGAAACGCATGTGAATTTCTGTTAAATCTTGTAAGTAGCTTAAGGCACTTTCAAAGGAAAGTGATTTTCTCTGAAAGGACAGGATTTAGAAAGTGAAGCAACACTCCATTCACTTCGCACAGTGAATTGAAGTGTTGGAACAGACTGCTACTCTTTCAGTGAAACGCTTGTGAATTTCTGTTCAATGCTTGTAAGAAGCTTAAGGCACTTTCAAAGGAAAGTGATTTTCTCTGAAAGGACAGCATTTAGAAAGTGAAGCAACACTCCATTCACTTCCCACAGTAAATTGAAGTGTTGGAACAGACTGCTTCTCTTTCAGGGAAACGCATGTGAGTTTTTTGTGAAAGCTTGTAAGTAGCTTAAGGTACTTTCAAAGAAAGTGATTTTCTCTGAAAGGACAGCATTTAGAATGTGAAGCAACACTCCATTCACTTCGCACAGTGAATTGAAGTGTTGGAAGAGACTGCTTCTCTTTCAGAGAAACGCATGTGAATTTCTGTTGAATTGTTCTAAGTAGCTTAAGGCACTTTCAAAGGAAAGTGATTTTCTCTGAAAGGACAGCATTTAGAAAGTGAAGCAACACTCCATTCACTTCGCACAGTGATTTGAAGTGTTGGAACAGACTGCTTCTCTTTCAGGGAAACGCATGTGAGTTTTTTGTGAAAGCTTGTAAGTAGCTTAAGGCACTTTCAAAGGAAAGTGATTTTCTCTGACAGGACAGCATTTAGAAAGTGAAGCAACACTCCATTCACTTCGCACAGTGAATTGAAGTGTTGGAACAGACTGCTTCTCTTTCAGAGAAATGCATGTGAATTTCTGTTGAATGCTTGTAAGTAGCTTAAGGCACTTTCAAAGGAAAGTGATTTTCTCTGAAAGGACAGCATTTAGAAAGTGAAGCAACACTCCATTCACTTCGCACAGTGAATTGAAGTGTTGAAGCAGACTGCTTCTCTTTCAGAGAAACGCATGTGAATTTCTGTTGAATGCTTGTAAGTAGCTTAAGGCGCTTTCAAAGAAAGGGATTTTCTCTGAAAGGACAGCATTTAGAAAGTGAAGCAACACTCCATTCACTTCGCACAGTGAATTGAAGTGTTGGAACAGACTGCTTCTCTTTCAGAGAAACGCATGTGAATTTCTGTTGAATGCTTGTAAGTAGCTTAAGGCACTTTCAAAGGAAAGTGATTTTCTCTGAAAGGACAGCATTTAGAAAGTGAAGCAACACTCCATTCACTTCGCACAGTGAATTGAAGTGTTGGAACAGACTGCTTCTCTTTCAGAGAAAAGGATGTGAGTTTTTTGTGAAAGCTTGTAAGTAGCTTAAGGCACTTTCAAAGGAAAGTGATTTTCTCTGAAAGGACAGCATGTAGAAAGTGAAGCAGCACTCCATTCACTTCGCACAGTGAATTGAAGTGTTGGAACAGACTGCTTCTCTTTCAGAGATACGGATGTGAGTTTTTGTGAAAGCTTGTAAGTAGCTTAAGGCACTTTCAAAGGAAAGTGATTTTCTCTGACAGGACAGCATTTAGAAAGTGAAGCAACACTCCATTCACTTCGCACAGTGAATTGAAGTGTTGGAACAGACTGCTTCTCTTTCAGAGAAACGCATGTGAATTTCTGTTCAATGCTTGTAAGTAGCTTAAGGCACTTTCAAAGGAAAGTGATTTTCTCTGAAAGGACAGCATTTAGAAAGTGAAGCAACACTCCATTCACTTCGCACAGTGAATTGAAGTGTTGGAACAGACTGCTTCTCTTTCAGGGAAACGCATGTGAATTTCTGTTGAATGCTTGTAAGTAGCTTAAGGCACTTTCAAAGGAAAGTGATTTTCTCTGAAAGGACAGGATTTAGAAAGTGAAGCAACACTCCATTCACTTCGCACAGTGAATTGAAGTGTTGGAACAGACTGCTACTCTTTCAGTGAAACGCTTGTGAATTTCTGTTCAATGCTTGTAAGAAGCTTAAGGCACTTTCAAAGGAAAGTGATTTTCTCTGAAAGGACAGCATTTAGAAAGTGAAGCAACACTCCATTCACTTCCCACAGTAAATTGAAGTGTTGGATCAGACTGCTTCTCTTTCAGGGAAACGCATGTGAGTTTTTTGTGAAAGCTTGTAAGTAGCTTAAGGTACTTTCAAAGAAAGTGATTTTCTCTGAAAGGACAGCATTTAGAATGTGAAGCAACACTCCATTCACTTCGCACAGTGAATTGAAGTGTTGGAACAGACTGCTTCTCTTTCAGAGAAACGCATGTGAATTTCTGTTGAATTGTTCTAAGTAGCTTAAGGCACTTTCAAAGGAAAGTGATTTTCTCTGAAAGGACAGCATTTAGAAAGTGAAGCAACACTCCATTCACTTCGCACAGTGATTTGAAGTGTTGGAACAGACTGCTTCTCTTTCAGGGAAACGCATGTGAGTTTTTTGTGAAAGCTTGTAAGTAGCTTAAGGCACTTTCAAAGGAAAGTGATTTTCTCTGACAGGACAGCATTTAGAAAGTGAAGCAACACTCCATTCACTTCGCACAGTGAATTGAAGTGTTGGAACAGACTGCTTCTCTTTCAGAGAAATGCATGTGAATTTCTGTTGAATGCTTGTAAGTAGCTTAAGGCACTTTCAAAGGAAAGTGATTTTCTCTGAAAGGACAGCATTTAGAAAGTGAAGCAACACTCCATTCACTTCGCACAGTGAATTGAAGTGTTGAAGCAGACTGCTTCTCTTTCAGAGAAACGCATGTGAATTTCTGTTGAATGCTTGTAAGTAGCTTAAGGCGCTTTCAAAGAAAGGGATTTTCTCTGAAAGGACAGCATTTAGAAAGTGAAGCAACACTCCATTCACTTCGCACAGTGAATTGAAGTGTTGGAACAGACTGCTTCTCTTTCAGAGAAACGCATGTGAATTTCTGTTGAATGCTTGTAAGTAGCTTAAGGCACTTTCAAAGGAAAGTGATTTTCTCTGAAAGGACAGCATTTAGAAAGTGAAGCAACACTCCATTCACTTCGCACAGTGAATTGAAGTGTTGGAACAGACTGCTTCTCTTTCAGAGAAAAGGATGTGAGTTTTTTGTGAAAGCTTGTAAGTAGCTTAAGGCACTTTCAAAGGAAAGTGATTTTCTCTGAAAGGACAGCATGTAGAAAGTGAAGCAGCACTCCATTCACTTCGCACAGTGAATTGAAGTGTTGGAACAGACTGCTTCTCTTTCAGAGATACGGATGTGAGTTTTTGTGAAAGCTTGTAAGTAGCTTAAGGCACTTTCAAAGGAAAGTGATTTTCTCTGACAGGACAGCATTTAGAAAGTGAAGCAACACTCCATTCACTTCGCACAGTGAATTGAAGTGTTGGAACAGACTGCTTCTCTTTCAGAGAAACGCATGTGAATTTCTGTTCAATGCTTGTAAGTAGCTTAAGGCACTTTCAAAGGAAAGTGATTTTCTCTGAAAGGACAGCATTTAGAAAGTGAAGCAACACTCCATTCACTTCGCACAGTGAATTGAAGTGTTGGAAGAGACTGCTTCTCTTTCAGGGAAACGCATGTGAATTTCTGTTGAATGCTTGTAAGTAGCTTAAGACACTTTCAAAGGAAAGTGATTTTCTCTGAAAGGACAGGATTTAGAAAGTGAAGCAACACTCCATTCACTTCGCACAGTGAATTGAAGTGTTGGAACAGACTGCTACTCTTTCAGTGAAACGCTTGTGAATTTCTGTTCAATGCTTGTAAGAAGCTTAAGGCACTTTCAAAGGAAAGTGATTTTCTCTGAAAGGACAGCATTTAGAAAGTGAAGCAACACTCCATTCACTTCCCACAGTAAATTGAAGTGTTGGAACAGACTGCTTCTCTTTCAGGGAAACGCATGTGAGTTTTTTGTGAAAGCTTGTAAGTAGCTTAAGGTACTTTCAAAGAAAGTGATTTTCTCTGAAAGGACAGCATTTAGAATGTGAAGCAACACTCCATTCACTTCGCACAGTGAATTGAAGTGTTGGAACAGACTGCTTCTCTTTCAGAGAAACGCATGTGAATTTCTGTTCAATGCTTGTAAGTAGCTTAAGGCACTTTCAAATGAAAGTGATTTTCTCTGAAAGGACAGCATTTAGAAAGTGAAGCAACACTCCATTCACTTCGCACAGTTAATTGAAGTGTTGGAACAGACTGCTTCTCTTTCAGAGAAACGCATGTGAATTTCTGTTGAATGCTTGTAAGTAGCTTAAGGCACTTTCAAAGGAAAGTGATTTTCTCTGAAAGGACAGCATTTAGAAAGTGAAGCAACACTCCATTCACGTCGCACAGTGAATTGAAGTGTTGGAACAGACTGCTTCTCTTTCAGAGAAACGGATGTGAGTTTTTTGTGAAAGCTTGTAAGTAGCTTAAGGCACTTTCAAAGGAAAGTGATTTTCTCTGAAAGGACAGCATTTAGAAAGTGAAGCAACACTCCATTCACTTCGCACAGTGAATTGAAGTGTTGGAACAGACTGCTTCTCTTTCAGAGAAACGCATGTGAATTTCTGTTGAATGCTTCTAAGTAGCTTAAGGCACTTTCAAAGGAAAGTGATTTACTCTGAAAGGACAGCATTTAGAAAGTGAAGCAACACTCCATTCACTTCGCAGAGTGAATTGAAGTGTTGGAACAGACTGCTTCTCTTTCAGAGAAACGCATGTGAGTTTTTTGTAAAAGCTTGTAAGTAGCTTAAGGCACTGTCAAAGGAAAGTGATTATCTCAGACAGGACAGAATTTAGAAAGTGAAGCAACACTCCATTCACTTCGCACAGTGAATTGAAGTGTTGAAACAGACTGATTCTCTTACAGAGAAACGCATGTGAATTTCTGTTGAATGCTTGTAAGTAGCTTAAGGCACTTTCAAAGGAAAGTGATTTTCTCTGAAAGGACAGCATTTAGAAAGTGAAGCAACACTCCATTCACTTCGCACAGTGAATTGAAGTGTTGGAACAGACTGCTTCTCTTTCAGAGAAAAGGATGTGAGTTTTTTGTGAAAGCTTGTAAGTAGCTTAAGGCACTTTCAAAGGAAAGTGATTTTCTCTGAAAGGACAGCATGTAGAAAGTGAAGCAGCACTCCATTCACTTCGCACAGTGAATTGAAGTGTTGGAACAGACTGCTTCTCTTTCAGAGATACGGATGTGAGTTTTTGTGAAAGCTTGTAAGTAGCTTAAGGCACTTTCAAAGGAAAGTGATTTTCTCTGACAGGACAGCATTTAGAAAGTGAAGCAACACTCCATTCACTTCGCACAGTGAATTGAAGTGTTGGAACAGACTGCTTCTCTTTCAGAGAAACGCATGTGAATTTCTGTTCAATGCTTGTAAGTAGCTTAAGGCACTTTCAAAGGAAAGTGATTTTCTCTGAAAGGACAGCATTTAGAAAGTGAAGCAACACTCCATTCACTTCGCACAGTGAATTGAAGTGTTGGAACAGACTGCTTCTCTTTCAGGGAAACGCATGTGAATTTCTGTTGAATGCTTGTAAGTAGCTTAAGGCACTTTCAAAGGAAAGTGATTTTCTCTGAAAGGACAGGATTTAGAAAGTGAAGCAACACTCCATTCACTTCGCACAGTGAATTGAAGTGTTGGAACAGACTGCTACTCTTTCAGTGAAACGCTTGTGAATTTCTGTTCAATGCTTGTAAGAAGCTTAAGGCACTTTCAAAGGAAAGTGATTTTCTCTGAAAGGACAGCATTTAGAAAGTGAAGCAACACTCCATTCACTTCCCACAGTAAATTGAAGTGTTGGAACAGACTGCTTCTCTTTCAGGGAAACGCATGTGAGTTTTTTGTGAAAGCTTGTAAGTAGCTTAAGGTACTTTCAAAGAAAGTGATTTTCTCTGAAAGGACAGCATTTAGAATGTGAAGCAACACTCCATTCACTTCGCACAGTGAATTGAAGTGTTGGAACAGACTGCTTCTCTTTCAGAGAAACGCATGTGAATTTCTGTTCAATGCTTGTAAGTAGCTTAAGGCACTTTCAAATGAAAGTGATTTTCTCTGAAAGGACAGCATTTAGAAAGTGAAGCAACACTCCATTCACTTCGCACAGTTAATTGAAGTGTTGGAACAGACTGCTTCTCTTTCAGAGAAACGCATGTGAATTTCTGTTGAATGCTTGTAAGTAGCTTAAGGCACTTTCAAAGGAAAGTGATTTTCTCTGAAAGGACAGCATTTAGAAAGTGAAGCAACACTCCATTCACGTCGCACAGTGAATTGAAGTGTTGGAACAGACTGCTTCTCTTTCAGAGAAACGGATGTGAGTTTTTTGTGAAAGCTTGTAAGTAGCTTAAGGCACTTTCAAAGGAAAGTGATTTTCTCTGAAAGGACAGCATTTAGAAAGTGAAGCAACACTCCATTCACTTCGCACAGTGAAATGAAGTGTTGGAACAGACTGCTTCTCTTTCAGAGAAACGCATGTGAATTTCTGTTGAATGCTTCTAAGTAGCTTAAGGCACTTTCAAAGGAAAGTGATTTACTCTGAAAGGACAGCATTTAGAAAGTGAAGCAACACTCCATTCACTTCGCAGAGTGAATTGAAGTGTTGGAACAGACTGCTTCTCTTTCAGAGAAACGCATGTGAGTTTTTTGTAAAAGCTTGTAAGTAGCTTAAGGCACTGTCAAAGGAAAGTGATTATCTCAGACAGGACAGCATTTAGAAAGTGAAGCAACACTCCATTCACTTCGCACAGTGAATTGAAGTGTTGAAACAGACTGATTCTCTTACAGAGAAACGCATGTGAATTTCTGTTGAATGCTTGTAAGTAGCTTAAGGCACTTTCAAAGGAAAGTGATTTTCTCTGAAAGGACAGCATTTAGAAAGTGAAGCAACACTCCATTCACTTCGCACAGTGAATTGAAGTGTTGGAACAGACTGCTTCTCTTTCAGAGAAAAGGATGTGAGTTTTTTGTGAAAGCTTGTAGGTAGCATAAGGCACTTTCAAAGGAAAGTGATTTTCTCTGAAAGGACAGCATGTAGAAAGTGAAGCAGCACTCCATTCACTTCGCACAGTGAATTGAAGTGTTGGAACAGACTGCTTCTCTTTCAGAGATACGGATGTGAGTTTTTGTGAAAGCTTGTAAGTAGCTTAAGGCACTTTCAAAGGAAAGTGATTTTCTCTGACAGGACAGCATTTAGAAAGTGAAGCAACACTCCATTCACTTCGCACAGTGAATTGAAGTGTTGGAACAGACTGCTTCTCTTTCAGAGAAACGCATGTGAATTTCTGTTGAATGCTTGTAAGTAGCTTAAGGCACTTTCAAAGGAAAGTCATTTTCTCTGAAAGAACAGCATTTAGAAAGTGAAGCAACACTCCATTCACTTCGCACAGTGAATTGAAGTGTTGGAACAGACTGCTTCTCTTTCAGAGAAACGGATGTGAGTTTTTTGTGAAAGCTTGTAAGTAGCTTAAGGCCCTTTCAAAGGAAAGTGATTTTCTCTGAAAGGACAGCATTTAGAAAGTGAAGCAACACTCCATTCACTTCGCACAGTGAATTGAAGTGTTGGAACAGACTGCTTCTCTTTCAGAGAAACGCATGTGAGTTTTTGTGAGTGCTTGTAAGTAGCTTAAGGCACTTTCAAAGGAAAGTGATTTTCTCTGAAAGGACAGCATTTAGAAAGTGAAGCAACACTCCATTCACTTCGCACAGTGAATTGAAGTGTTGGAACAGACTGCTTCTCCTTCAGAGTAACGGATGTGAGTTTTTTGTGAATGCTTGTAAGTAGCTTAAGGCCCTTTCAAAGGAAAGTGATTTTCTCTGAAAGGACAGCATTTAGAAAGTGAAGCAACACTCCATTCACTTCGCACAGTGAATTGAAGTGTTGGAACAGACTGCTTCTCTTTCAGAGAAACGGATGTGTGTTTTTTGTGAAAGCTTGTAAGTAGCTTAAGGCACTTTCAAAGGAAAGTGATTTTCTCTGAAAGGACAGCATTTAGAAAGTGAAGCAACACTCCATTCACTTCGCACAGTGAATTGAAGTGTTGGAACAGACTGCTTCTCTTTCAGAGAAACGGATGTGTGTTTTTTGTGAAAGCTTGTAAGTACCTTAAGGAACTTTCAAGAAAAGTGATTTTCTCTGAAAGAACAGCATTTAGAAAGTGAAGCAACACTCCATTCACTTCACACAGAGAATTGAAGTGTTGAAACAGACTGCTTCTCTTACAGAGAAACGCATGTGAATTTCTGTTGAATGCTTGTAAGTAGCTTAAGGCGCTTTCAAAGGAGAGTGATTTTCTCTGAAAGGACAGCATTTAGAAAGTGAAGCAACACTCCATTCACTTCGCACAGTGAATTGAAGTGTTGGAACAGACTGCTTCTCTTTCAGAGAAACGCATGTGAATTTCTGTTGAATGCTTGTAAGTAGCTTAAGGCACTTTCAAAGGAAAGTGATTTTCTCTGAAAGGACAGCATTTAGAAAGTGAAGCAACACTCCATTCACTTCGCACAGTGAATTGAAGTGTTGGAACAGACTGCTTCTCTTTCAGAGAAACGCATGTGAATTTCTGTTGAATGCTTGTAAGTAGCTTAAGGCACTTTCAAAGGAAAGTGATTTTCTCTGAAAGGACAGCATTTAGAAAGTGAAGCAACACTCCATTCACTTCACACAGTGAATTGAAGTGTTGGAACAGACTGCTTCTCTTTCAGGGAAACGCATGTGAATTTCTGTTGAATGCTTGTAAGTAGCTTAAGGCACTTTCAAAGGAAAGTGATTTTCTCTGAAAGGACAGGATTTAGAAAGTGAAGCAACACTCCATTCACTTCGCACAGTGAATTGAAGTGTTGGAACAGACTGCTACTCTTTAAGTGAAACGCTTGTGAATTTCTGTTCAATGCTTGTAAGAAGCTTAAGGCACTTTCAAAGGAAAGTGATTTTCTCTGAAAGGACAGCATTTAGAAAGTGAAGCAACACTCCATTCACTTCCCACAGTAAATTGAAGTGTTGGAACAGACTGCTTCTCTTTCAGGGAAACGCATGTGAGTTTTTTGTGAAAGCTTGTAAGTAGCTTAAGGTACTTTCAAAGAAAGTGATTTTCTCTGAAAGGACAGCATTTAGAATGTGAAGCAACACTCCATTCACTTCGCACAGTGAATTGAAGTGTTGGAACAGACTGCTTCTCTTTCAGAGAAACACATGTGAATTTCTGTTCAATGCTTGTAAGTAGCTTAAGGCACTTTCAAATGAAAGTGATTTTCTCTGAAAGGACAGCATTTAGAAAGTGAAGCAACACTCCATTCACTTCGCACAGTTAATTGAAGTGTTGGAACAGACTGCTTCTCTTTCAGAGAAACGCATGTGAATTTCTGTTGAATGCTTGTAAGTAGCTTAAGGCACGTTCAAAGGAAAGTGATTTTCTCTGAAAGGACAGCATTTAGAAAGTGAAGCAACACTCCATTCACGTCGCACAGTGAATTGAAGTGTTGGAACAGACTGCTTCTCTTTCAGAGAAATGGATGTGAGTTTTTTGTGAAAGCTTGTAAGTAGCTTAAGGCACTTTCAAAGGAAAGTGATTTTCTCTGAAAGGACAGCATTTAGAGAGTGAAGCAACACTCCATTCACTTCGCACAGTGAATTGAAGAGTTGGAACAGACTGCTTCTCTTTCAGAGAAACGCATGTGAATTTCTGTTGAATGCTTCTAAGTAGCTTAAGGCACTTTCAAAGGAAAGTGATTTACTCTGAAAGGACAGCATTTAGAAAGTGAAGCAACACTCCATTCACTTCGCAGAGTGAATTGAAGTGTAGGAACAGACTGCTTCTCTTTCAGAGAAACGCATGTGAATTTTTTGTAAAAGCTTGTAAGTAGCTTAAGGCACTGTCAAAGGAAAGTGATTATCTCAGACAGGACAGCATTTAGAAAGTGAAGCAACACTCCATTCACTTCGCACAGTTAATTGAAGTGTTGAAACAGACTGATTCTCTTACAGAGAAATGCATGTGAATTTCTGTTGAATGCTTGTAAGTAGCTTAAGGCACTTTCAAAGGAAAGTGATTTTCTCTGAAAGGACAGCATTTAGAAAGTGAAGCAACACTCCATTCACTTCGCACAGTGAATTGAAGTGTTGGAACAGACTGCTTCTCTTTCAGAGTAACGGATGTGAGTTTTTTGTGAATGCTTGTAAGTAGCTTAAGGCCCTTTCAAAGGAAAGTGATTTTCTCTGAAAGGACAGCATTGAGAAAGTGAAGCAACACTCCATTCACTTCGCACAGTGAATTGAAGTGTTGGAACAGACTGCTTCTCTTTCAGAGAAACGGATGTGTGTTTTTTGTGAAAGCTTGTAAGTAGCTTAAGGCACTTTCAAAGGAAAGTGATTTTCTCTGAAAGGACAGCATGTAGAAAGTGAAGCAACACTCCATTCACTTCGCACAGTGAATTGAAGTGTTGGAACAGACTGCTTCTCTTTTAGAGAAACGGATGTGTGTTTTTTGTGAAAGCTTGTAAGTATCTTAAGGAACTTTCAAGAAAAGTGATTTTCTCTGAAAGAACAGCATTTAGAAAGTGAAGCAACACTCCATTCACTTCGCACAGTGAATTGAAGTGTTGAAACAGACTGCTTCTCTTACAGAGAAACGCATGTGAATTTCTGTTGAATGCTTGTAAGTAGCTTAAGGCGCTTTCAAAGGAGAGTGATTTTCTCTGAAAGGACAGCATTTAGAAAGTGAAGCAACACTCCATTCACTTCGCACCGTGAATTGAAGTGTTGGAACAGACTGCTTCTCTTTCAGAGAAACGCATGTGAATTTCTGTTCAATGCTTGTAAGTAGCTTAAGGCACTTTCAAAGGAAAGTGATTTTCTCTGAAAGGACAGCATTTAGAAAGTGAAGCAACACTCCATTCACTTCGCACAGTGAATTGAAGTGTTGGAACAGACTGCTTCCCTTTCAGAGAAACGCATGTGAATTTCTGTTGAATGCTTGTAAGTAGCTTAAGGCACTTTCAAAGGAAAGTGATTTTCTCTGAAAGGACAGCATTTAGAAAGTGAAGCAACACTCCATTCACTTCGCACAGTTAATTGAAGTGTTGGAACAGACTGCTTCTCTTTCAGAGAAACGCATGTGAATTTCTGTTGAATGCTTGTAAGTAGCTTAAGGCACTTTCAAAGGAAAGTGATTTTCTCTGAAAGGACAGCATTTAGAAAGTGAAGCAACACTCCATTCACGTCGCACAGTGAATTGAAGTGTTGGAACAGACTGCTTCTCTTTCAGAGAAATGGATGTGAGTTTTATGTGAAAGCTTGTAAGTAGCTTAAGGCACTTTCAAAGGAAAGTGATTTTCTCTGAAAGGACAGCATTTAGAGAGTGAAGCAACACTCCATTCACTTCGCACAGTGAATTGAAGAGTTGGAACAGACTGCTTCTCTTTCAGAGAAACGCATGTGAATTTCTGTTGAATGCTTCTAAGTAGCTTAAGGCACTTTCAAAGGAAAGTGATTTACTCTGAAAGGACAGCATTTAGAAAGTGAAGCAACACTCCATTCACTTCGCAGAGTGAATTGAAGTGTAGGAACAGACTGCTTCTCTTTCAGAGAAACGCATGTGAATTTTTTGTAAAAGCTTGTAAGTAGCTTAAGGCACTGTCAAAGGAAAGTGATTATCTCAGACAGGACAGCATTTAGAAAGTGAAGCAACACTCCATTCACTTCGCACAGTTAATTGAAGTGTTGAAACAGACTGATTCTCTTACAGAGAAACGCATGTGAATTTCTGTTGAATGCTTGTAAGTAGCTTAAGGCACTTTCAAAGGAAAGTGATTTTCTCTGAAAGGACAGCATTTAGAAAGTGAAGCAACACTCCATTCACTTCGCACAGTGAATTGAAGTGTTGGAACAGACTGCTTCTCTTTCAGAGTAACGGATGTGAGTTTTTTGTGAATGCTTGTAAGTAGCTTAAGGCCCTTTCAAAGGAAAGTGATTTTCTCTGAAAGGACAGCATTGAGAAAGTGAAGCAACACTCCATTCACTTCGCACAGTGAATTGAAGTGTTGGAACAGACTGCTTCTCTTTCAGAGAAACGGATGTGTGTTTTTTGTGAAAGCTTGTAAGTAGCTTAAGGCACTTTCAAAGGAAAGTGATTTTCTCTGAAAGGACAGCATTTAGAAAGTGAAGCAACACTCCATTCACTTCGCACAGTGAATTGAAGTGTTGGAACAGACTGCTTCTCTTTTAGAGAAACGGATGTGTGTTTTTTGTGAAAGCTTGTAAGTACCTTAAGGAACTTTCAAGAAAAGTGATTTTCTCTGAAAGAACAGCATTTAGAAAATGAAGCAACACTCCATTCACTTCGCACAGTGAATTGAAGTGTTGAAACAGACTGCTTCTCTTACAGAGAAACGCATGTGAATTTCTGTTGAATGCTTGTAAGTAGCTTAAGGCGCTTTCAAAGGAGAGTGATTTTCTCTGAAAGGACAGCATTTAGAAAGTGAAGCAACACTCCATTCACTTCGCACAGTGAATTGAAGTGTTGGAACAGACTGCTTCTCTTTCAGAGAAACGCATGTGAATTTCTGTTGAATGCTTGTAAGTAGCTTAAGGCACTTTCAAAGGAAAGTGATTTTCTCTGACAGGACAGCATTTAGAAAGTGAAGCAACACTCCATTCACTTCGCACCGTGAATTGAAGTGTTGGAACAGACTGCTTCTCTTTCAGAGAAACGCATGTGAATTTCTGTTCAATGCTTGTAAGTAGCTTAAGGCACTTTCAAAGGAAAGTGATTTTCTCTGAAAGGACAGCATTTAGAAAGTGAAGCAACACTCCATTCACTTCGCACAGTGAATTGAAGTGTTGGAACAGACTGCTTCTCTTTCAGAGTAACGGATGTGAGTTTTTTGTGAATGCTTGTAAGTAGCTTAAGGCCCTTTCAAAGGAAAGTGATTTTCTCTGAAAGGACAGCATTGAGAAAGTGAAGCAACACTCCATTCACTTCGCACAGTGAATTGAAGTGTTGGAACAGACTGCTTCTCTTTCAGAGAAACGGATGTGTGTTTTTTGTGAAAGCTTGTAAGTAGCTTAAGGCACTTTCAAAGGAAAGTGATTTTCTCTGAAAGGACAGCATTTAGAAAGTGAAGCAACACTCCATTCACTTCGCACAGTGAATTGAAGTGTTGGAACAGACTGCTTCTCTTTCAGAGAAACGGATGTGTGTTTTTTGTGAAAGCTTGTAAGTACCTTAAGGAACTTTCAAGAAAAGTGATTTTCTCTGAAAGAACAGCATTTAGAAAGTGAAGCAACACTCCATTCACTTCGCACAGTGAATTGAAGTGTTGAAACAGACTGCTTCTCTTACAGAGAAACGCATGTGAATTTCTGTTGAATGCTTGTAAGTAGCTTAAGGCGCTTTCAAAGGAGAGTGATTTTCTCTGAAAGGACAGCATTTAGAAAGTGAAGCAACACTCCATTCACTTCGCACAGTGAATTGAAGTGTTGGAACAGACTGCTTCTCTTTCAGAGAAACGCATGTGAATTTCTGTTGAATGCTTGTAAGTAGCTTAAGGCACTTTCAAAGGAAAGTGATTTTCTCTGACAGGACAGCATTTAGAAAGTGAAGCAACACTCCATTCACTTCGCACCGTGAATTGAAGTGTTGGAACAGACTGCTTCTCTTTCAGAGAAACGCATGTGAATTTCTGTTCAATGCTTGTAAGTAGCTTAAGGCACTTTCAAAGGAAAGTGATTTTCTCTGAAAGGACAGCATTTAGAAAGTGAAGCAACACTCCATTCACTTCGCACAGTGAATTGAAGTGTTGGAACAGACTGCTTCTCTTTCAGGGAAACGCATGTGAATTTCTGTTGAATGCTTGTAAGTAGCTTAAGGCACTTTCAAAGGAAAGTGATTTTCTCTGAAAGGACAGGATTTAGAAAGTGAAGCAACACTCCATTCACTTCGCACAGTGAATTGAAGTGTTTGAACAGACTGCTTCTCTTTCAGTGAAACGCTTGTGAATTTCTGTTCAATGCTTGTAAGAAGCTTAAGGCACTTTCAAAGGAAAGTGATTTTCTCTGAAAGAACAGCATTTAGAAAGTGAAGCAACACTCCATTCACTTCCCACAGTAAATTGAAGTGTTGGAACAGACTGCTTCTCTTTCAGGGAAACGCATGTGAGTTTTTTGTGAAAGCTTGTAAGTAGCTTAAGGTACTTTCAAAGAAAGTGATTTTCTCTGAAAGGACAGCATTTAGAATGTGAAGCAACACTCCATTCACTTCGCACAGTGGATTGAAGTGTTGGAACAGACTGCTTCCCTTTCAGAGAAACGCATGTGAATTTCTGTTGAATGCTTGTAAGTAGCTTAAGGCACTTTCAAAGGAAAGTGATTTTCTCTGAAAGGACAGCATTTAGAAAGTGAAGCAACACTCCATTCACTTCGCACAGTTAATTGAAGTGTTGGAACAGACTGCTTCTCTTTCAGAGAAACGCATGTGAATTTCTGTTGAATGCTTGTAAGTAGCTTAAGGCACTTTCAAAGGAAAGTGATTTTCTCTGAAAGGACAGCATTTAGAAAGTGAAGCAACACTCCATTCACGTCGCACAGTGAATTGAAGTGTTGGAACAGACTGCTTCTCTTTCAGAGAAACGGATGTGAGTTTTTTGTGAAAGCTTGTAAGTAGCTTAAGGCACTTTCAAAGGAAAGTGATTTTCTCTGAAAGGACAGCATTTAGAAAGTGAAGCAACACTCCATTCACTTCGCACAGTGAATTGAAGTGTTGGAACAGACTGCTTCTCTTTCAGAGAAACGCATGTGAATTTCTGTTGAATGCTTGTAAGTAGCTTAAGGCACTTTCAAAGGAAAGTGATTTACTCTGAAAGGACAGCATTTAGAAAGTGAAGCAACACTCCATTCACTTCGCAGAGTGAATTGAAGTGTTGGAACAGACTGCTTCTCTTTCAGAGAAACGCATGTGAGTTTTTTGTAAAAGCTTGTAAGTAGCTTAAGGCACTGTCAAAGGAAAGTGATTATCTCAGACAGAACAGCATTTAGAAAGTGAAGCAACACTCCATTCACTTTGCACAGTGAATTGAAGTGTTGAAACAGACTGATTCTCTTACAGAGAAACGCATGTGAATTTCTGTTGAATGCTTGTAAGTTCCTCAAGGCGCTGTCAAAGAAAGTGATTTTCTCTGAAAGGACAGCATTTAGAAAGTGAAGCAACACTCCATTCACTTCGCACAGTGAATTGAAGTGTTGGAACAGACTGCTTCTCTTTCAGAGAAACGCATGTGAATTTTTGTTGAATGCTTGTAAGTAGCTTAAGGCACTTTCAAAGGAAAGTGATTTTCTCTGAAAGGACAGCATTTAGAAAGTGAAGCAACACTCCATTCACTTCGCACAGTGAATTGAAGTGTTGGAACAGACTGCTTCTCTTTCAGAGAAACGGATGTGAGTTTTTTGTGAAAGCTTGTAAGTAGCTTAAGGCACTTTCAAAGGAAAGTGATTTTCTCTGAAAGGACAGCATGTAGAAAGTGAAGCAACACTCCATTCACTTCGCACAGTGAATTCAAGTGTTGGAACAGACTGCTTCTCTTTCAGAGAAACAGATGTGAGTTTTTTGTGAAAGCTTGTAAGTAGCTTAAGGCACTTTCAAAGGAAAGTGATTTTCTCTGACAGGACAGCATTTAGAAAGTGAAGCAACACTCCATTCACTTCGCACAGTGAATTGAAGTGTTAGAACAGACTGCTTCTCTATCAGAGAAACGGATGTGAGTTTTTTGTGAAAGCTTGTAAGTAGCTTAAGGCACTTTCAAAGGAAAGTGATTTTCTCTGAAAGGACAGCATTTAGAAAGTGAAGCAACACTCCATTCACTTCGCACAGTGAATGGAAGTGTTGGAACAGACTGCTTCTCTTTCAGAGAAACGGATGTGTGTTTTTTGTGAAAGCTTGTAAGTAGCTTAAGGCACTTTCAAAGGAAAGTGATTTTCTCTGAAAGAACAGCATTTAGAAAGTGAAGCAACACTCCATTCACTTCGCACAGTGAATTGAAGTGTTGGAACAGACTGCTTCTCTTTCAGAGAAACAGATGTGTGTTTTTTGTGAAAGCTTGCAAGTAGCTTAAGGCACTTTCAAGGAAAGTGATTTTCTCTGAAAGAACAGCATTTAGAAAGTGAAGCAACACTCCATTCACTTCGCACAGTGAATTGAAGTGTTGGAACAGACTGCTTCTCTTTCAGAGATACGCATGTGAATTTCTGTTGAATGCTTGTAAGTAGCTTAAGGCACTTTCAAAGGAAAGTGATTTTCTCTGAAAGGACAGCATTTAGAAAGTGAAGCAACACTCCATTCACTTCGCACAGTGAATTGAAGTGTTGGAACAGACTGCTTCTCTTTCAGAGAAACGGATGTGTGTTTTTTGTGAAAGCTTGTAAGTAGCTTAAGGCACTTTCAAAGGAAAGTGATTTTCTCTGAAAGGACAGCATTTAGAAAGTGAAGCAACAATCCATTCCCTTCGCACAGTAAATTGAAGTGTTGGAACAGACTGCTTCTCTTTCAGGGAAACGCATGTGAGTTTTTTGTGAAAGCTTGTAAGTAGCTTAAGGTACTTTCAAAGAAAGTGATTTTCTCTGAAAGGACAGCATTTAGAATGTGAAGCAACACTCTATTCACTTCGCACAGTGAATTGAAGTGTTGGAACAGACTGCTTCTCTTTCAGAGAAACGCATGTGAATTTCTGTTGAATGCTTGTAAGTAGCTTAAGGCACTTTCAAAGGAAAGTGATTTTCTCTGAAAGGACAGCATTTAGAAAGTGAAGCAACACTCCATTCACTTCGCACAGTGAATTGAAGTGTTGGAACAGACTGCTTCTCTTTCAGAGAAACGGATGTGAGTTTTTTGTGAAAGCTTGTAAGTAGCTTAAGGCACTTTCAAAGGAAAGTGATTTTCTCTGAAAGAACAGCATTTAGAAAGTGAAGCAACACTCCATTCACTTCCCACAGTAAATTGAAGTGTTGGAACAGACTGCTTCTCTTTCAGGGAAACGCATGTGAGTTTTTTGTGAAAGCTTGTAAGTAGCTTAAGGTACTTTCAAAGAAAGTGATTTTCTCTGAAAGGACAGCATTTAGAATGTGAAGCAACACTCCATTCACTTCGCACAGTGGATTGAAGTGTTGGAACAGACTGCTTCCCTTTCAGAGAAACGCATGTGAATTTCTGTTGAATGCTTGTAAGTAGCTTAAGGCACTTTCAAAGGAAAGTGATTTTCTCTGAAAGGACAGCATTTAGAAAGTGAAGCAACACTCCATTCACTTCGCACAGTTAATTGAAGTGTTGGAACAGACTGCTTCTCTTTCAGAGAAACGCATGTGAATTTCTGTTGAATGCTTGTAAGTAGCTTAAGGCACTTTCAAAGGAAAGTGATTTTCTCTGAAAGGACAGCATTTAGAAAGTGAAGCAACACTCCATTCACGTCGCACAGTGAATTGAAGTGTTGGAACAGACTGCTTCTCTTTCAGAGAAACGGATGTGAGTTTTTTGTGAAAGCTTGTAAGTAGCTTAAGGCACTTTCAAAGGAAAGTGATTTTCTCTGAAAGGACAGCATTTAGAAAGTGAAGCAACACTCCATTCACTTCGCACAGTGAATTGAAGTGTTGGAACAGACTGCTTCTCTTTCAGAGAAACGCATGTGAATTTCTGTTGAATGCTTCTAAGTAGCTTAAGGCACTTTCAAAGGAAAGTGATTTACTCTGAAAGGACAGCATTTAGAAAGTGAAGCAACACTCCATTCACTTCGCAGAGTGAATTGAAGTGTTGGAACAGACTGCTTCTCTTTCAGAGAAACGCATGTGAGTTTTTTGTAAAAGCTTGTAAGTAGCTTAAGGCACTGTCAAAGGAAAGTGATTATCTCAGACAGGACAGCATTTAGAAAGTGAAGCAACACTCCATTCACTTTGCACAGTGAATTGAAGTGTTGAAACAGACTGATTCTCTTACAGAGAAACGCATGTGAATTTCTGTTGAATGCTTGTAAGTAGCTCAAGGCGCTGTCAAAGAAAGTGATTTTCTCTGAAAGGACAGCATTTAGAAAGTGAAGCAACACTCCATTCACTTCGCACAGTGAATTGAAGTGTTGGAACAGACTGCTTCTCTTTCAGAGAAACGCATGTGAATTTTTGTTGAATGCTTGTAAGTAGCTTAAGGCACTTTCAAAGGAAAGTGATTTTCTCTGAAAGGACAGCATTTAGAAAGTGAAGCAACACTCCATTCACTTCGCACAGTGAATTGAAGTGTTGGAACAGACTGCTTCTCTTTCAGAGAAACGGATGTGAGTTTTTTGTGAAAGCTTGTAAGTAGCTTAAGGCACTTTCAAAGGAAAGTGATTTTCTCTGAAAGGACAGCATGTAGAAAGTGAAGCAACACTCCATTCACTTCGCACAGTGAATTCAAGTGTTGGAACAGACTGCTTCTCTTTCAGAGAAACAGATGTGAGTTTTTTGTGAAAGCTTGTAAGTAGCTTAAGGCACTTTCAAAGGAAAGTGATTTTCTCTGACAGGACAGCATTTAGAAAGTGAAGCAACACTCCATTCACTTCGCACAGTGAATTGAAGTGTTAGAACAGACTGCTTCTCTATCAGAGAAACGGATGTGAGTTTTTTGTGAAAGCTTGTAAGTAGCTTAAGGCACTTTCAAAGGAAAGTGATTTTCTCTGAAAGGACAGCATTTAGAAAGTGAAGCAACACTCCATTCACTTCGCACAGTGAATGGAAGTGTTGGAACAGACTGCTTCTCTTTCAGAGAAACGGATGTGTGTTTTTTGTGAAAGCTTGTAAGTAGCTTAAGGCACTTTCAAAGGAAAGTGATTTTCTCTGAAAGAACAGCATTTAGAAAGTGAAGCAACACTCCATTCACTTCGCACAGTGAATTGAAGTGTTGGAACAGACTGCTTCTCTTTCAGAGAAACAGATGTGTGTTTTTTGTGAAAGCTTGCAAGTAGCTTAAGGCACTTTCAAGGAAAGTGATTTTCTCTGAAAGAACAGCATTTAGAAAGTGAAGCAACACTCCATTCACTTCGCACAGTGAATTGAAGTGTTGGAACAGACTGCTTCTCTTTCAGAGATACGCATGTGAATTTCTGTTGAATGCTTGTAAGTAGCTTAAGGCACTTTCAAAGGAAAGTGATTTTCTCTGAAAGGACAGCATTTAGAAAGTGAAGCAACACTCCATTCACTTTGTACAGTGAATTGAAGTGTTTGAACAGACTGCTTCTCTTTCAGTGAAACGCTTGTGAATTTCTGTTCAATGCTTGTAAGAAGCTTAAGGCACTTTCAAAGGAAAGTGATTTTCTCTGAAAGGACAGCATTTAGAAAGTGAAGCAACAATCCATTCCCTTCGCACAGTAAATTGAAGTGTTGGAACAGACTGCTTCTCTTTCAGGGAAACGCATGTGAGTTTTTTGTGAAAGCTTGTAAGTAGCTTAAGGTACTTTCAAAGAAAGTGATTTTCTCTGAAAGGACAGCATTTAGAATGTGAAGCAACACTCTATTCACTTCGCACAGTGAATTGAAGTGTTGGAACAGACTGCTTCTCTTTCAGAGAAACGCATGTGAATTTCTGTTGAATGCTTGTAAGTAGCTTAAGGCACTTTCAAAGGAAAGTGATTTTCTCTGAAAGGACAGCATTTAGAAAGTGAAGCAACACTCCATTCACTTCGCACAGTGAATTGAAGTGTTGGAACAGACTGCTTCTCTTTCAGAGAAACGGATGTGAGTTTTTAGTGAAAGCTTGTAAGTAGCTTAAGGCACTTTCAAAGGAAAGTGATTTTCTCTGAAAGGACAGCATTTAGAAAGTGAACCAACACTCCATTCACTTCGCACAGTGAATTGAAGTGTTGGAACAGACTGCTTCTCTTTCAGGGAAACGGATGTGTGTTTTTTGTGAAAGCTTGTAAGTAGCTTAAGGCACTTTCAAAGGAAAGTGATTTTCTCTGAAAGAACAGCATTTAGAAAGTGAAGCAACACCCCATATACTTCGCACAGTTAATTGAAGTGTTGGAACAGACTGCTTCTCTTTCAGAGAAACGGATGTGTGTTTTTTGTGAAAGCTTGTAAGTAGCTTAAGGCACTTTCAAGGAAAGTGATTTTCTCTGAAAGAACAGCATTTAGAAAGTGAAGTAACACTCCATTCACTTCGCACAGTGAATTGAAGTGTTGGAACAGACTGCTTCTCTTTCAGAGAAACGCATGTGAATTTCTGTTGAATGCTTGTAAGTAGCTTAAGGCACTTTCAAAGGAAAGTGATTTTCTCTGACAGGACATGATTTAGAAAGTGAAGCAACACTCCATTCACTTCGCACAGTG
This sequence comes from Myodes glareolus, assembly GCF_982192425.1. Lineage (NCBI taxonomy): Eukaryota > Metazoa > Chordata > Mammalia > Rodentia > Cricetidae > Myodes > Myodes glareolus. The sequence goes on along the minus strand of NC_142035.1, from coordinate 90,505,877 downwards.
AATTGAAGTGTTGGAACAGACTGCTTCTCTTTCAGAGAAACGGATGTGAGTTTTTTGTGAAAGCTTGTAAGTAGCTTAAGGCACTTTCAAAGGAAAGTGATTTTCTCTGACAGGACTGCATTTAGAAATTGAAGCAACACTCCATTCACTTCGCACAGTGAATTGAAGTGTTGGAACAGACTGCTTCTCTTTCAGAGAAACGCATGTGAATTTCTTTTGAATGCTTCTAAGTAGCTTAAGGCACTTTCAAAGGAAATTGATTTACTCTGAAAGGACAGCATTTAGAAAGTGAAGCAACACTCCATTCACTTCGCACAGTGAATTGAAGTGTTGGAACAGACTGCTTCTCTTTCAGAGAAACGCATGTGAGTTTTTTGTAAAAGCTTGTAAGTAGCTTAAGGCACTTTCAAAGGAAAGTGATTATCTCTGACAGGACAGCATTTAGAAAGTGAAGCAACACTCCATTCACTTCGCACAGTGAATTGAAGTGTTGAAACAGACTGATTCTCTTACAGAGAAACGCATGTGAATTTCTGTTGAATGCTTGTAAGTAGCTTAAGGCGCTTTCAAAGAAAGTGATTTTCTCTGAAAGGACAGCATTTAGAAAGTGAAGCAACACTCCATTCACTTCGCACAGTGAATTGAAGTGTTGGAACAGACTGCTTCTCTTTCAGAGAAACGCATGTGAATTTCTGTTCAATGCTTGTAAGTAGCTTAAGGCACTTTCAAAGGAAAGTGATTTTCTCTGAAAGGACAGCATGTAGAAAGTGAAGCAACACTCCATTCACTTCGCACAGTGAATTGAAGTGTTGGAACAAACTGCTTCTCTTTCAGAGAAACGGATGTGAGTTTTTTGTGAAAGCTTGTAAGTAGCTTAAGGCACTTTCAAAGGAAAGTGATTTTCTCTGACAGGACAGCATTTAGAAAGTGAAGCAACACTCCAATCACTTCGCACAGTGAATTGAAGTGTTGGAACAGACTGCTTCTCTTTCAGGGAAACGCATGTGAATTTCTGTTGAATGCTTGTAAGTAGCTTAAGGCGCTTTCAAAGGAAAGTGATTATCTCTGACAGGACAGCATTTAGAAAGTGAAGCAACACTCCATTCACTTCGCAGAGTGAATTGAAGTGTTGGAACAGACTGCTTCTCTTTCAGAGAAACGCATGTGAGTTTTTTGTAAAAGCTTGTAAGTAGCTTAAGGCACTGTCAAAGGAAAGTGATTATCTCAGACAGGACAGCATTTAGAAAGTGAAGCAACACTCCATTCACTTTGCACAGTGAATTGAAGTGTTGAAACAGACTGATTCTCTTACAGAGAAACGCATGTGAATTTCTGTTGAATGCTTGTAAGTAGCTCAAGGCGCTGTCAAAGAAAGTGATTTTCTCTGAAAGGACAGCATTTAGAAAGTGAAGCAACACTCCATTCACTTCGCACAGTGAATTGAAGTGTTGGAACAGACTGCTTCTCTTTCAGAGAAACGCATGTGAATTTTTGTTGAATGCTTGTAAGTAGCTTAAGGCACTTTCAAAGGAAAGTGATTTTCTCTGAAAGGACAGCATTTAGAAAGTGAAGCAACACTCCATTCACTTCGCACAGTGAATTGAAGTGTTGGAACAGACTGCTTCTCTTTCAGAGAAACGGATGTGAGTTTTTTGTGAAAGCTTGTAAGTAGCTTAAGGCACTTTCAAAGGAAAGTGATTTTCTCTGAAAGGACAGCATGTAGAAAGTGAAGCAACACTCCATTCACTTCGCACAGTGAATTCAAGTGTTGGAACAGACTGCTTCTCTTTCAGAGAAACAGATGTGAGTTTTTTGTGAAAGCTTGTAAGTAGCTTAAGGCACTTTCAAAGGAAAGTGATTTTCTCTGACAGGACAGCATTTAGAAAGTGAAGCAACACTCCATTCACTTCGCACAGTGAATTGAAGTGTTAGAACAGACTGCTTCTCTATCAGAGAAACGGATGTGAGTTTTTTGTGAAAGCTTGTAAGTAGCTTAAGGCACTTTCAAAGGAAAGTGATTTTCTCTGAAAGGACAGCATTTAGAAAGTGAAGCAACACTCCATTCACTTGGCACAGTGAATGGAAGTGTTGGAACAGACTGCTTCTCTTTCAGAGAAACGGATGTGTGTTTTTTGTGAAAGCTTGTAAGTAGCTTAAGGCACTTTCAAAGGAAAGTGATTTTCTCTGAAAGAACAGCATTTAGAAAGTGAAGCAACACTCCATTCACTTCGCACAGTGAATTGAAGTGTTGGAACAGACTGCTTCTCTTTCAGAGAAACAGATGTGTGTTTTTTGTGAAAGCTTGCAAGTAGCTTAAGGCACTTTCAAGGAAAGTGATTTTCTCTGAAAGAACAGCATTTAGAAAGTGAAGCAACACTCCATTCACTTCGCACAGTGAATTGAAGTGTTGGAACAGACTGCTTCTCTTTCAGAGATACGCATGTGAATTTCTGTTGAATGCTTGTAAGTAGCTTAAGGCACTTTCAAAGGAAAGTGATTTTCTCTGAAAGGACAGCATTTAGAAAGTGAAGCAACACTCCATTCACTTTGTACAGTGAATTGAAGTGTTTGAACAGACTGCTTCTCTTTCAGTGAAACGCTTGTGAATTTCTGTTCAATGCTTGTAAGAAGCTTAAGGCACTTTCAAAGGAAAGTGATTTTCTCTGAAAGGACAGCATTTAGAAAGTGAAGCAACAATCCATTCCCTTCGCACAGTAAATTGAAGTGTTGGAACAGACTGCTTCTCTTTCAGGGAAACGCATGTGAGTTTTTTGTGAAAGCTTGTAAGTAGCTTAAGGTACTTTCAAAGAAAGTGATTTTCTCTGAAAGGACAGCATTTAGAATGTGAAGCAACACTCTATTCACTTCGCACAGTGAATTGAAGTGTTGGAACAGACTGCTTCTCTTTCAGAGAAACGCATGTGAATTTCTGTTGAATGCTTGTAAGTAGCTTAAGGCACTTTCAAAGGAAAGTGATTTTCTGTGAAAGGACAGCATTTAGAAAGTGAAGCAACACTCCATTCACTTCGCACAGTGAATTGAAGTGTTGGAACAGACTGCTTCTCTTTCAGAGAAACGCATGTGAATTTCTGTTGAATGCTTGTAAGTAGCTTAAGGCACTTTCAAAGGAAAGTGATTTTCTCTGACAGGACATGATTTAGAAAGTGAAGCAACACTCCATTCACTTCGCACAGTGAATTGAAGTGTTGGAACAGACTGCTTCTCTTTCAGAGAAACGGATGTGAGTTTTTTGTGAAAGCTTGTAAGTAGCTTAAGGCACTTTCAAAGGAAAGTGATTTTCTCTGACAGGACTGCATTTAGAAATTGAAGCAACACTCCATTCACTTCGCACAGTGAATTGAAGTGTTGGAACAGACTGCTTCTCTTTCAGAGAAACGCATGTGAATTTCTTTTGAATGCTTCTAAGTAGCTTAAGGCACTTTCAAAGGAAATTGATTTACTCTGAAAGGACAGCATTTAGAAAGTGAAGCAACACTCCATTCACTTCGCACAGTGAATTGAAGTGTTGGAACAGACTGCTTCTCTTTCAGAGAAACGCATGTGAGTTTTTTGTAAAAGCTTGTAAGTAGCTTAAGGCACTTTCAAAGGAAAGTGATTATCTCTGACAGGACAGCATTTAGAAAGTGAAGCAACACTCCATTCACTTCGCACAGTGAATTGAAGTGTTGAAACAGACTGATTCTCTTACAGAGAAACGCATGTGAATTTCTGTTGAATGCTTGTAAGTAGCTTAAGGCGCTTTCAAAGAAAGTGATTTTCTCTGAAAGGACAGCATTTAGAAAGTGAAGCAACACTCCATTCACTTCGCACAGTGAATTGAAGTGTTGGAACAGACTGCTTCTCTTTCAGAGAAACGCATGTGAATTTCTGTTCAATGCTTGTAAGTAGCTTAAGGCACTTTCAAAGGAAAGTGATTTTCTCTGAAAGGACAGCATGTAGAAAGTGAAGCAACACTCCATTCACTTCGCACAGTGAATTGAAGTGTTGGAACAAACTGCTTCTCTTTCAGAGAAACGGATGTGAGTTTTTTGTGAAAGCTTGTAAGTAGCTTAAGGCACTTTCAAAGGAAAGTGATTTTCTCTGACAGGACAGCATTTAGAAAGTGAAGCAACACTCCAATCACTTCGCACAGTGAATTGAAGTGTTGGAACAGACTGCTTCTCTTTCAGGGAAACGCATGTGAATTTCTGTTGAATGCTTGTAAGTAGCTTAAGGCGCTTTCAAAGGAAAGTGATTATCTCTGACAGGACAGCATTTAGAAAGTGAAGCAACACTCCATTCACTTCGCACAGTGAATTGAAGTGTTTGAACAGACTGCTTCTCTTTCAGCGAAACGCTTGTGAATTTCTGTTCAATGCTTGTAAGTAGCTTAAGGCACTTTCAAAGGAAAGTGATTTTCTCTGAAAGGACAGCATTTAGAAAGTGAAGCAACACTCCATTCACTTCGCACAGTGAATTGAAGTGTTGGAACAGACTGCTTCTCTTTCAGGGAAACGCATGTGAGTTTTTTTGTGAAAGCTTGTAAGTAGCTTAAGGCACTTTCAAAGGAAAGTGATTTTCTCTGAAAGGACAGCATTTAGAAAGTGAAGCAACACTCCCTTCACTTCGCACAGTGAATTGAAGTGTTGGAACAGACTGCTTCTCTTTCAGGGAAACGCATGTGAGTTTTTTGTGAAAGCTTGTAAGTAGCTTAAGGCACTTTAAAAGGAAAGTGATTTTCTCTGAAAGGACAGCATTTAGAAAGTGAAGCAACACTCCATTCACTTCGCACAGTGAATTGAAGTGTTGGAACAGACTGCTTCTCTTTCAGAGAAACGCATGTGAATTTCTGTTCAATGCTTGTAAGTAGCTTAAGGCCCTTTCAAAGGAAAGTGATTTTCTCTGAAAGGACAGCATTTAGAAAGTGAAGCAACACTCCATTCACTTCGCACAGTGAATTGAAGTGTTGGAACAGACTGCTTCTCTTTCAGAGAAACAGATGTGAGTTTTTTGTGAAAGCTTGTAAGTAGCTTAAGGCACTTTTAAAGGAAAGTGATTTTCTCTGAAAGGACAGCATTTAGAAAGTGAAGCAACACTCCATTCACTTCGCACAGTGAATGGAAGTGTTGGAACAGACTGCTTCTCTTTCAGAGAAACGGATGTGAGTTTTTTGTGAAAGCTTATAAGTAGCTTAAGGCACTTTCAAGGAAAGTGATTTTCTTTGAAAGGACAGCATTTAGAAAGTGAAGCAACACTCCATTCACTTCGCACAGTGAATTGAAGTGTTGGAACAGACTGCTTCTCTTTCAGAGAAACGCATGTGAATTTCTGTTGAATGCTTGTAAGTAGCTTAAGGCACTTTCAAAGGAAAGTGATTTTCTCTGAAAGGACAGCATTTAGAAAGTGAAGCAACACTCCATTCACTTCGCACAGTGAATTGAAGTGTTGGAACAGACTGCTTCTCTTTCAGAGAAACGGATGTGAGTTTTTTGTGAAAGCTTGTAAGTAGCTTAAGGCACTTTCAAAGGAAAGTGATTTTCTCTGAAAGGACAGCATTTAGAAAGTGAAGCAACACTCCCTTCACTTCGCACAGTGAATTGAAGTGTTAGAACAGACTGCTTCTATTTCAGAGAAACGCATGTGAATTTCTGTTGAATGCTTCTAAGTAGCTTAAGGCACTTTCAAAGGAAATTGATTTACTCTGAAAGGACAGCATTTAGAAAGTGAAGCAACACTCCATTCACTTCGCACCGTGAATTGAAGTGTTGGAACAGACTGCTTCTCTTTCAGAGAAACGCATGTGAGTTTTTTGTAAAAGCTTGTAAGTAGATTAAGGCACTTTCAAAGGAAAGTGATTATCTCTGACAGGACAGCATTTAGAAAGTGAAGCAACACTCCATTCACTTCGCACAGTGAATTGAATTGTTGAAACAGACTGATTCTCTTGCAGAGAAACGCATGTGAATTTCTGTTGAATGCTTGTAAGTAGCTTAAGGTGCTTTCAAAGAAAGTGATTTTCTCTGAAAGGACAGCATTTAGAAAGTGAAGCAACACTCCATTCACTTCACACAGTGAATTGAAGTGTTGGAACAGACTGCTTCTCTTTCAGAGAAACGCATGTGAATTACTGTTGAATGCTTGTAAGTAGCTTAAGGCACTTTCAAAGGAAAGTGATTTTCTCTGAAAGGACAGCATTTAGAAAGTGAAGCAACACTCCATTCACTTCGCACAGTGAATTGAAGTGTTGGAACAGACTGCTTCTCTTTCAGAGAAACGGATGTGAGTTTTTTTGTGAAAGCTTGTAAGTAGCTTAAGGCACTTTCAAAGGAAAGTGATTTTCTCTGAAAGGACAGCATGTAGAAAGTGAAGCAACACTCCATTCACTTCGCACAGTGAATTGAATTGTTGAAACAGACTGATTCTCTTACAGAGAAACGCATGTGAATTTCTGTTGAATGCTTGTAAGTAGCTTAAGGCGCTTCCAAAGAAAGTGATTTTCTCTGAAAGGACAGCATTTAGAAAGTGAAGCAACACTCCATTCACTTCACACAGTGAATTGAAGTGTTGGAACAGACTGCTTCTCTTTCAGAGAAACGCATGTGAATTTCTGTTGAATGCTTGTAAGTAGCTTAAGGCACTTTCAAAGGAAAGTGATTTTCTCTGAAAGGACAGCATTTAGAAAGTGAAGCAACACTCCATTCACTTCGCACAGTGAATTGAAGTGTTGGAACAGACTGCTTCTCTTTCAGAGAAACGGATGTGAGTTTTTTGTGAAAGCTTGTAAGTAGCTTAAGGCACTTTCAAAGGAAAGTGATTTTCTCTGAAAGGACAGCATGTAGAAAGTGAAGCAACACTCCATTCACTTCGCACAGTGAATTGAAGTGTTGGAACAGACTGCTTCTCTTTCAGAGAAACGGATGTGAGTTTTTTGTGAAAGCTTGTAAGTAGCTTAAGGCACTTTCAAAGGAAAGTGATTTTCTCTGACAGGACAGCATTTAGAAAGTGAAGCAACACTCCATTCACTTCGCACAGTGAATTGAAGTGTTGGAACAGACTGCTTCTCTTTCAGGGAAACGCATGTGAATTTCTGTTGAATGCTTGTAAGTAGCTTAAGGCGCTTTCAAAGGAAAGTGATTATCTCTGACAGGACAGCATTTAGAAAGTGAAGCAACACTCCATTCACTTCGCACAGCGAATTGAAGTGTTTGAACAGACTGCTTCTCTTTCAGTGAAACGCTTGTGAATTTCTGTTCAATGCTTGTAAGTAGCTTAAGGCACTTTCAAAGGAAAGTGATTTTCTCTGAAAGGACAGCATTTAGAAAGTGAAGCAACACTCCATTCACTTCGCACAGTGAATTGAAGTGTTGGAACAGACTGCTTCTCTTTCAGAGAAACGGATGTGAGTTTTTTGTGAAAGCTTGTAAGTAGCTTAAAGCACTTTCAAAGGAAAGTGATTTTCTCTGAAAGGACAGCATTTAGAAAGTGAAGCAACACTCCATTCACTTCGCACAGTGAATTGAAGTGTTAGAACAGACTGCTTCTATTTCAGAGAAACGCATGTGAATTTCTGTTGAATGCTTCTAAGTAGCTTAAGGCACTTTCAAAGGAAATTGATTTACTCTGAAAGTACAGCATTTAGAAAGTGAAGCAACACTCCATTCACTTCGCACCGTGAATTGAAGTGTTGGAACAGACTGCTTCTCTTTCAGAGAAACGCATGTGAGTTTTTTGTAAAAGCTTGCAAGTAGCTTAAGGCACTTTCAAAGGAAAGTGATTATCTCTGACAGGACAGCATTTAGAAAGTGAAGCAACACTCCATTCACTTCGCACAGTGAATTGAATTGTTGAAACAGACTGATTCTCTTACAGAGAAACGCATGTGAATTTCTGTTGAATGCTTGTAAGTAGCTTAAGGCGCTTTCAAAGAAAGTGATTTTCTCTGAAAGGACAGCATTTAGAAAGTGAAGCAACACTCCATTCACTTCACACAGTGAATTGAAGTGTTGGAACAGACTGCTTCTCTTTCAGAGAAACGCATGTGAATTTCTGTTGAATGCTTGTAAGTAGCTTAAGGCACTTTCAAAGGAAAGTGATTTTCTCTGAAAGGACAGCATTTAGAAAGTGAAGCAACACTCCATTCACTTCGCACAGTGAATTGAAGTGTTGGAACAGACTGCTTCTCTTTCAGAGAAACGGATGTGAGTTTTTTGTGAAAGCTTGTAAGTAGCTTAAGGCACTTTCAAAGGAAAGTGATTTTCTCTGAAAGGACAGCATGTAGAAAGTGAAGCAACACTCCATTCACTTCGCACAGTGAATTGATGTGTTGGAACAGACTGCTTCTCTTTCAGAGAAACGGATGTGAGTTTTTTGTGAAAGCTTGTAAGTAGCTTAAGGCACTTTCAAAGGAAAGTGATTTTCTCTGACAGGACAGCATTTAGAAAGTGAAGCAACACTCCATTCACTTCGCACAGTGAATTGAAGTGTTGGAACAGACTGCTTCTCTTTCAGGGAAACGCATGTGAATTTCTGTTGAATGCTTGTAAGTAGCTTAAGGCGCTTTCAAAGGAAAGTGATTATCTCTGACAGGACAGCATTTAGAAAGTGAAGCAACACTCCATTCACTTCGCACAGTGAATTGAAGTGTTTGAACAGACTGCTTCTCTTTCAGTGAAACGCTTGTGAATTTCTGTTCAATGCTTGTAAGTAGCTTAAGGCACTTTCAAAGGAAAGTGATTTTCTCTGAAAGGACAGCATTTAGAAAGTGAAGCAACACTCCATTCACTTCGCACAGTGAATTGAAGTGTTGGAACAGACTGCTTCTCTTTCAGGGAAACGCATGTGAGTTTTTTGTGAAAGCTTGTAAGTAGCTTAAGGCACTTTCAAAGGAAAGTGATTTTCTCTGAAAGGACAGCATTTAGAAAGTGACGAACACTCCCTTCACTTCGCACAGTGAATTTAAGTGTTGGAACAGACTGCTTCTCTTTCAGAGAAACGCATGTGAATTTCTGTTGAATGCTTGTAAGTAGCTTAAGGCACTTTCAAAGGAAAGTGATTTTCTCTGAAAGGACAGCATTTAGAAAGTGAAGCAACACTCCATTCACTTCGCACAGTGAATTGAAGTGTTGGAACAGACTGCTTCTCTTTCAGAGAAACGGATGTGAGTTTTTTGTGAAAGCTTGTAAGTAGCTTAAGGCACTTTCAAAGGAAAGTGATTTTCTCTGAAAGGACAGCATTTAGAAAGTGAAGCAACACTCCATTCACTTCGCACAGTGAATTGAAGTGTTGGAACAGACTGCTTCTCTTTCAGAGAAACGGATGTGTGTTTTTTGTGAAAGCTTGTAAGTAGCTTAAGGCACTTTCAAAGGAAAGTGATTTTCTCTGAAAGAACAGCATTTAGAAAGTGAAGCAACACTCCATTCACTTCGCACAGTGAATTGAAGCGTTGGAACAGACTGCTTCTCTTTCAGAGAAACGGATGTGTGTTTTTTGTGAAAGCTTGTAAGTAGCTTAAGGCACATTCAAGGAAAGTGATTTTCTCTGAAAGAACAGCATTTAGAAAGTGAAGCAACACTCCATTCACTTCGCACAGTGAATTGAAGTGTTGGAACAGACTGCTTCTCTTTCAGAGAAACACATGTGAATTTCTGTTCAATGCTTGTAAGTAGCTTAAGGCACTTTCAAAGGAAAGTGATTTTCTCTGAAAGGACAGCATTTAGAAAGTGAAGCAACACTCCATTCACTTCGCACAGTGAATTGAAGTGTTGGAACAGACTGCTTCTCTTTCAGAGAAACGGATGTGTGTTTTTTTGTGAAAGCTAGTAAGTAGCTTAAGGCACTTTCAAAGGAAAGTGATTTTCTCTGACAGGACAGCATTTAGAAAGTGAAGCAACACTCCATTCACTTCGCACAGTTAATTGAAGTGTTGGAACAGACTGCTTCTCTTTCAGAGAAACGGATGTGAGTTTTTTGTGAAAGCTTATAAGTAGCTTAAGGCACTTTCAAGGAAAGTGATTTTCTCTGAAAGAACAGCATTTAGAAAGTGAAGCAACACTCCATTCACTTCGCACAGTGAATTGAAGTGTTGGAACAGACTGATTCTCTTACAGAGAAACGGATGTGAATTTCTGTTGAATGCTTGTAAGTAGCTTAAGGCGCTTTCAAAGAAAGTGATTTTCTCTGAAAGGACAGCATTTAGAAAGTGAAGCAACACTCCATTCACTTCGCACAGTGAATTGAAGTGTTGGAACAGACTGCTTCTCTTTCAGAGAAACGCATGTGATTTTCTATTGAATGCTTGTAAGTAGCTTAAGGCGCTTTCAAAGGAAAGTGACTATCTCTGACAGGACAGCATTTAGAAAGTGAAGCAACACTCCATTCACTTCGCACAGTGAACTGAAGTGTTTGAACAGACTGCTTCTCTTTCAGTGAAACGCTTGTGAATTTCTGTTCAATGCTTGTAAGTAGCTTAAGGCACTTTCAAAGGAAAGTGATTTTCTCTGAAAGGACAGCATTTAGAAAGTGAAGCAACACTCCATTCACTTCGCACAGTGAATTGAAGTGTTGGAACAGACTGCTTCTCTTTCAGGGAAACGGATGTGAGTTTTTTGTGAAAGCTTGTAAGTAGCTTAAGGCACTTTCAAAGGAAAGTGATTTTCTCTGAAAGGACAGCATTTAGAAAGTGACGCAACACTCCCTTCACTTCGCACAGTGAATTGAAGTGTTGGAACAGACTGCTTCTCTTTCAGAGAAACGCATGTGTGTTTTTTGTGAAAGCTTGTAAGTAGCTTAAGGCACTTTCAAAGGAAAGTGATTTTCTCTGACAGGACAGCATTTAGAAAGTGAAGCAACACTCCATTCACTTCGCACAGTTAATTGAAGTGTTGGAACAGACTGCTTCTCTTTCAGAGAAACGGATGTGAGTTTTTTGTGAAAGCTTATAAGTAGCTTAAGGCACTTTCAAGGAAAGTGATTTTCTCTGAAAGAACAGCATTTAGAAAGTGAAGCAACACTCCATTCACTTCGCACAGTGAATTGAAGTGTTGGAACAGACTGATTCTCTTACAGAGAAACGGATGTGAATTTCTGTTGAATGCTTGTAAGTAGCTTAAGGCGCTTTCAAAGAAAGTGATTTTCTCTGAAAGGACAGCATTTAGAAAGTGAAGCAACACTCCATTCACTTCGCACAGTGAATTGAAGTGTTGGAACAGACTGCTTCTCTTTCAGAGAAACGCATGTGATTTTCTATTGAATGCTTGTAAGTAGCTTAAGGCGCTTTCAAAGGAAAGTGACTATCTCTGACAGGACAGCATTTAGAAAGTGAAGCAACACTCCATTCACTTCGCACAGTGAATTGAAGTGTTTGAACAGACTGCTTCTCTTTCAGTGAAACGCTTGTGAATTTCTGTTCAATGCTTGTAAGTAGCTTAAGGCACTTTCAAAGGAAAGTGATTTTCTCTGAAAGGACAGCATGTAGAAAGTAAAGCAACACTCCATTCACTTCGCACAGTGAATTGAAGTGTTGGAACAGACTGCTTCTCTTTCAGAGAAACGGATGTGAGTTTTTTGTGAAAGCTTGTAAGTAGCTTAAGGCACTTTCAAAGGAAAGTGATTTTCTCTGACAGGACAGCATTTAGAAAGTGAAGCAACACTCCACTCACTTCGCACAGTGAATTGAAGTGTTGGAACAGACTGCTTCTCTTTCAGGGAAACGCATGTGAATTTCTGTTGAATGCTTGTAAGTAGCTTAAGGCGCTTTCAAAGGAACATGATTATCTCTGACAGGACAGCATTTAGAAAGTGAAGCAACACTCCATTCACTTCGCACAGTGAATTGAAGTGTTGGAACAGACTGCTTCTCTTTCAGTGAAACGCTTGTGAATTTCTGTTCAATGCTTGTAAGTAGCTTAAGGCACTTTCAAAGGAAAGTGATTTTCTCTGAAAGGACAGCATTTAGAAAGTGAAGCAACACTCCATTCACTTCCCACAGTGAATTGAAGTGTTGGAACAGACTGCTTCTCTTTCAGGGAAACGCATGTGAGTTTTTTGTGAAAGCTTGTAAGTAGCTTAAGGCACTTTCAAAGGAAAGTGATTTTCTCTGAAAGGACAGCATTTAGAAAGTGACGCAACACTCCCTTCACTTCGCACAGTGTATTGAAGTGTTGGAACAGACTGCTTCTCTTTCAGAGAAACGCATGTGAATTTCTGTTCAATGCTTGTAAGTAGCTTAAGGCACTTTCAAAGGAAAGTGATTTTCTCTTAAAGGACAGCATTTAGAAAGTGAAGCAACACTCCATTCACTTCGTACAGTGAATTGAAGTGTTGGAACAGACTGCTTCTCTTTCAGAGAAACGGATGTGAGTTTTTTGTGAAAGCTTGTAAGTAGCTTAAGGCACTTTCAAAGGAAAGTGATTTTCTCTGAAAGAACAGCATTTAGAAAGTGAAGCAACACTCCATTCACTTCGCACAGTGAATTGAAGTGTTGGAACAGAATGCTTCTCTTTCAGAGAAACGCATGTGTGTTTTTTGTGAAAGCTTGTAAGTAGCTTAAGGCACATTCAAGGAAAGTGATTTTCTCTGAAAGAACAGCATTTAGAAAGTGAAGCAACACTCCATTCACTTCGCACAGTCAACTGAAGTGTTGGAACAGACTGCTTCTCTTTCAGAGAAACGCATGTGAATTTCTGTTGAATGCTTGTAAGTAGCTTAAGGCACTTTCAAAGGAAAGTGATTTTCTCTGAAAGGACAGCATTTAGAAAGTGAAGCAACACTCCATTCACTTCGCACAGTGAATTGAAGTGTTGGAACAGACTGCTTCTCTTTCAGATAAACGGATGTGTGTTTTTTGTGAAAGCTTGTAAGTAGCTTAAGGCACTTTCAAAGGAAAGTGATTTTCTCTGAAAGAACAGCATTTAGAAAGTGAAGCAACACTCCATTCACTTCGCACAGTGAATTGAAGTGTTGGAACAGACTGCTTCTCTTTCAGGGAAACGCATGTGAGTTTTTTGTGAAAGCTTGTAAGTAGCTTAAGGCACTTTCAAAGGAAAGTGATTTTCTCTGAAAGGACAGCATTTAGAAAGTGAAACAACACTCCCTTCACTTCGCACAGTGAATTGAAGTGTTGGAACAGACTGCTTCTCTTTCAGAGAAACGCATGTGAATTTCTGTTCAATGCTTTTAAGGAGCTTAAGGCACTTTCAAAGGAAAGTGATTTTCTCTGAAAGGACAGCATTTAGAAAGTGAAGCAACACTCCATTCACTTCGCACAGTGAATTGAAGTGTTGGAACAGACTGCTTCTCTTTCAGAGAAACGGATGTGAGTTTTTTGTGAAAGCTTGTAAGTAGCTTAAGGCACTTTCAAGGAAAGTGATTTTCTCTGAAAGAACAGCATTTAGAAAGTGAAGCAACACTCCATTCACTTCGCACAGTGAATTGAAGTGTTGGAACAGACTGCTTCTCTTTCAGAGAAACGCATGTGAATTTCTGTTGAATGCTTGGAAGTAGCTTAAGGCACTTTCAAAGGAAAGTGATTTTCTCTGAAAGGACAGGATTTAGAAAGTGAAGTAACACTCCATTCACTTCGTACAGTGAATTGAAGTGTTTGAACAGACTGCTTCTCTTTCAGTGAAACGCTTTTGAATTTCTGTTCAATGCTTGTAAGAAGCTTAAGGCACTTTCAAAGGAAAGTGATTTTCTCTGAAAGGACAGCATTTAGAAAGTGAAGCAACAATCCATTCACTTCGCACAGTAAATTGAAGTGTTGGAACAGACTGCTTCTCTTTCAGGGAAACGCATGTGAGTTTTTTGTGAAAGCTTGTAAGTAGCTTAAGGTACTTTCAAAGAAAGTGATTTTCTCTGAAAGGACAGCATTTAGAATGTGAAGCAACACTCCATTCACTTCGCACAGTGAATTGAAGTGTTGGAACAGACTGCTTCTCTTTCAGAGAAACGCATGTGAATTTCTGTTCAATGCTTGTAAGTAGCTTAAGGCACTGTCAAAGGAAAGTGAATTTCTCTGAAAGGACAGCATTTAGAAAGTGAAGCAACACTCCATTCACTTCGCACAGTGAATTGAAGTGTTGGAACAGACTACTTCTCTTTCAGAGAAACGGATGTGAGTTTTTTGTGAAAGCTTGTAAGTAGCTTAAGGCACTTTCAAGGGAAAGTGATTTTCTCTGAAAGGACAGCATGTAGAAAGTGAAGCAACACTCCATTCACTTCGCACAGTGAATTGAAGTGTTGGAACAGACTGCTTCTCTTTCAGAGAAACGGATGTGAGTTTTTTGTGAAAGCTTGTAAGTAGCTTAAGGCACTTTCAAAGGAAAGTGATTTTCTCTGAAAGAACAGCATTTAGAAAGTGAAGCAACACTCCATTCACTTCGCACAGTGAATTGAAGTGTTGGAACAGACTGCTTCTCTTTCAGAGAAACGGATGTGTGTTTTTTGTGAAAGCTTGTAAGTAGCTTAAGGCACTTTCAAAGGAAAGTGATTTTCTCTGAAAGAACAGCATTTAGAAAGTGAAGCAACACTCCATTCACTTCGCACAGTGAATTGAAGTGTTGGAACAGACTGCTTCTCTTTCAGAGAAACGGATGTGTGTTTTTTGTGAAAGCTTGTAAGTAGCTTAAGTCACATTCAAGGAAAGTGATTTTCTCTGAAAGAACAGCATTTAGAAAGTGAAGCAACACTCCATTCACTTCGCACAGTGAATTGAAGTGTTGGAAAAGACTGCTTCTCTTTCAGAGAAACGCATGTGAATTTCTGTTCAATGCTTGTAAGTAGCTTAAGGCACTTTCAAAGGAAAGTGATTTTCTCTGAAAGGACAGCATTTAGAAAGTGAAGCAACACTCCATTCACTTCGCACAGTGAATTGAAGTGTTGGAACAGACTGCTTCTCTTTCAGAGAAACGGATGTGTGTTTTTTGTGAAAGCTTGTAAGCAGCTTAAGGCACTTTCAAAGGAAAGTGATTTTCTCTGAAAGAACAGCATTTAGAAAGTGAAGCAACACTCCATTCACTTCGCACAGTGAATTGAAGTGTTGGAACAGACTGCTTCTCTTTTAGGGAAACGCATGTGAGTTTTTTGTGAAAGCTTGTAAGTAGCTTAAGGCACTTTCAAAGGAAAGTGATTTTCTCTGAAAGGACAGCATTTAGAAAGTGAAGCAACACTCCCTTCACTTCGCACAGTGAATTGAAGTGTTAGAACAGACTGCTTCTCTTTCAGAGAAACGCATGTGAATTTCTGTTGAATGCTTGTAAGTAGCTTAAGGCACTTTCAAAGGAAAGTGATTTTCTCTGAAAGGACAGCATTTAGAAAGTGAAGCAACACTCCATTCCCTTCGCACAGTGAATTGAAGTGTTGGAACAGACTGCTTCTCTTTCAGAGAAACGGATGTGAGTTTTTTGTGAAAGCTTGTAAGTAGCTTAAGGCACTTTCAAAGGAAAGTGATTTTCTCTGACAGGACAGCATGTTGAAAGTGAAGCAACACTCCATTCACTTCGCACAGTGAATTGAAGTGTTGGAACAGACTGCTTCTCTTTCAGAGAAACGCATGTGAATTTCTGTTGAATGCTTGGAAGTAGCTTAAGGCACTTTCAAAGGAAAGTGATTTTCTCTGAAAGGACAGGATTTAGAAAGTGAAACAACACTCCATTCACTTCGTACAGTGAATTGAAGTGTTGGAACAGACTGCTTCTCTTTCAGTGAAACGCTTGTGAATTTCTGTTCAATGCTTGTAAGAAGCTTAAGGCACTTTCAAAGGAAAGTGATTTTCTCTGAAAGGACAGCATTTAGAAAGTGAAGCAACAATCCATTCACTTCGCACAGTAAATTGAAGTGTTGGAACAGACTGCTTCTCTTTCAGGGAAACGCATGTGAGTTTTTTGTGAAAGCTTGTAAGTAGCTTAAGGTACTTTCAAAGAAAGTGATTTTCTCTGAAAGGACAGCATTTAGAATGTGAAGCAACACTCCATTCACTTCGCACAGTGAATTGAAGTGTTGGAACAGACTGCTTCTCTTTCAGAGAAACGGATGTGTGTTTTTTGTGAAAGCTTGTAAGTAGCTTAAGGCACTTTCAAAGGAAAGTGATTTTCTCTGAAAGAACAGCATTTAGAAAGTGAAGCAACACTCCATTCACTTCGCACAGTTATTTGAAGTGTTGGAACAAACTGCTTCTCTTTCAGAGAAACGGATGTGAGTTTTTTGTGAAAGCTTGTAAGTAGCTTAAGGCACTTTCAAGGAAAGTGATTTTCTCTGAAAGAACAGCATTTAGAAAGTGAAGCAACACTCCATTCACTTCGCACAGTAAATTGAAGTGTTGGAACAGACTGCTTCTCTTTCAGAGAAACGCATGTGAATTTCTGTTGAATGCTTATAAGTAGCTTAAGGCACTTTCAAAGGAAAGTGATTTTCTCTGAAAGGACAGCATTTAGAAAGTGAAGCAACACTCCATTCACTTCGCACAGTGAATTGAAGTGTTGGAACAGACTGCTTCTCTTTCAGAGAAACGGATGTGAGTTTTTTGTGAAAGCTTGGAAGTAGCTTAAGGCAATTTCAAAGGAAAGTGATTTTCTCTGAAAGGACAGCATTTAGAAAGTGAAGCAACACTCCCTTCACTTCGCACAGTGAATTGAAGTGTTGGAACAGACTGCTTCTCTTTCAGAGAAACGTATGTGAATTTCTGTTGAATGCTTCTAAGTAGCTTAAGGCACTTTCAAAGGAAATTGATTTACTCTGAAAGGACAGCATTTAGAAAGTGAAGCAACACTCCTTTCACTTCGCACAGTGAATTGAAGTGTTGGAACAGACTGCTTCTCTTTCAGAGAAATGCATGTGAGTTTTTTGTAAAAGCTTGTAAGTAGCTTAAGGCGCTTTCAAAGGAAAGTGATTATCTCTGACAGGACAGCATTTAGAAAGTGAAGCAACACTCCATTCACTTCGCACAGTGAATTGAAGTGTTTGAACAGACTGCTTCTCTTTCAGCGAAACGCTTGTGAATTTCTGTTCAATGCTTGTAAGTAGCTTAAGGCACTTTCAAAGGAAAGTGATTTTCTCTGAAAGGACAGCATTTAGAAAGTGAAGCAACACTCCATTCACTTCGCACAGTGAATTGAAGTGTTGGAACAGACTGCTTCTCTTTCAGGGAAACGCATGTGAGTTTTTTTGTGAAAGCTTGTAAGTAGCTTAAGGCACTTTCAAAGGAAAGTGATTTTCTCTGAAAGGACAGCATTTAGAAAGTGAAGCAACACTCCCTTCACTTCGCACAGTGAATTGAAGTGTTGGAACAGACTGCTTCTCTTTCAGAGAAACGCATGTTAATTTCTGTTCAATGCTTGTAAGTAGCTTAAGGCACTTTCAAAGGAAAGTGATTTTCTCTGAAAGGACAGCATTTAGAAAGTGAAGCAACACTCCATTCACTTCGCACAGTGAATTGAAGTGTTGGAACAGACTGCTTCTCTTTCAGGGAAACGCATGTGAGTTTTTTGTGAAAGCTTGTAAGTAGCTTAAGGCACTTTCAAAGGAAAGTGATTTTCTCTGAAAGGACAGCATTTAGAAAGTGAAGCAACACTCCATTCACTTCGCACAGTGAATTGAAGTGTTGGAACAGACTGCTTCTCTTTCAGAGAAACGCATGTGAATTTCTGTTCAATGCTTGTAAGTAGCTTAAGGCCCTTTCAAAGGAAAGTGATTTCCTCTGAAAGGACAGCATTTAGAAAGTGAAGCAACACTCCATTCACTTCGCACAGTGAATTGAAGTGTTGGAACAGACTGCTTCTCTTTCAGAGAAACGGATGTGAGTTTTTTGTGAAAGCTTGTAAGTAGCTTAAGGCACTTTTAAAGGAAAGTGATTTTCTCTGAAAGGACAGCATTTAGAAAGTGAAGCAACACTCCATTCACTTCGCACAGTGAATGGAAGTGTTGGAACAGACTGCTTCTCTTTCAGAGAAACGGATGTGAGTTTTTTGTGAAAGCTTATAAGTAGCTTAAGGCACTTTCAAGGAAAGTGATTTTCTTTGAAAGGACAGCATTTAGAAAGTGAAGCAACACTCCATTCACTTCGCACAGTGAATTGAAGTGTTGGAACAGACTGCTTCTCTTTCAGAGAAACGCATGTGAATTTCTGTTGAATGCTTGTAAGTAGCTTAAGGCACTTTCAAAGGAAAGTGATTTTCTCTGAAAGGACAGCATTTAGAAAGTGAAGCAACACTCCATTCACTTCGCACAGTGAATTGAAGTGTTGGAACAGACTGCTTCTCTTTCAGAGAAACGGATGTGAGTTTTTTGTGAAAGCTTGTAAGTAGCTTAAGGCACTTTCAAAGGAAAGTGATTTTCTCTGAAAGGACAGCATTTAGAAAGTGAAGCAACACTCCCTTCACTTCGCACAGTGAATTGAAGTGTTAGAACAGACTGCTTCTATTTCAGAGAAACGCATGTGAATTTCTGTTGAATGCTTCTAAGTAGCTTAAGGCACTTTCAAAGGAAATTGATTTACTCTGAAAGGACAGCATTTAGAAAGTGAAGCAACACTCCATTCACTTCGCACCGTGAATTGAAGTGTTGGAACAGACTGCTTCTCTTTCAGAGAAACGCATGTGAGTTTTTTGTAAAAGCTTGTAAGTAGATTAAGGCACTTTCAAAGGAAAGTGATTATCTCTGACAGGACAGCATTTAGAAAGTGAAGCAACACTCCATTCACTTCGCACAGTGAATTGAATTGTTGAAACAGACTGATTCTCTTGCAGAGAAACGCATGTGAATTTCTGTTGAATGCTTGTAAGTAGCTTAAGGCGCTTTCAAAGAAAGTGATTTTCTCTGAAAGGACAGCATTTAGAAAGTGAAGCAACACTCCATTCACTTCACACAGTGAATTGAATTGTTGGAACAGACTGCTTCTCTTTCAGAGAAACGCATGTGAATTACTGTTGAATGCTTGTAAGTAGCTTAAGGCACTTTCAAAGGAAAGTGATTTTCTCTGAAAGGACAGCATTTAGAAAGTGAAGCAACACTCCATTCACTTCGCACAGTGAATTGAAGTGTTGGAACAGACTGCTTCTCTTTCAGAGAAACGGATGTGAGTTTTTTGTGAAAGCTTGTAAGTAGCTTAAGGCACTTTCAAAGGAAAGTGATTTTCTCTGAAAGGACAGCATGTAGAAAGTTTAGCAACACTCCATTTACTTCGCACAGTGAATTGAAGTGTTGGAACAGACTGCTTCTCTTTCAGAGAAACGGATGTGAGTTTTTTGTGAAAGCTTGTAAGTAGCTTAAGGCACTTTCAAAGGAAAGTGATTTTCTCTGACAGGACAGCATTTAGAAAGTGAAGCAACACTCCATTCACTTCGCACAGTGAATTGAAGTGTTGGAACAGACTGCTTCTCTTTCAGGGAAACGCATGTGAATTTCTGTTGAATGCTTGTAAGTAGCTTAAGGCGCTTTCAAAGGAAAGTGATTATCTCTGACAGGACAGCATTTAGAAAGTGAAGCAACACTCCATTCACTTCGCACAGTGAATTGAAGTGTTTGAACAGACTGCTTCTCTTTCAGTGAAACGCTTGTGAATTTCTGTTCAATGCTTGTAAGTAGCTTAAGGCACTTTCAAAGGAAAGTGATTTTCTCTGAAAGGACAGCATTTAGAAAGTGAAGCAACACTCCATTCACTTCGCACAGTGAATTGAAGTGTTGGAACAGACTGCTTCTCTTTCAGGGAAACGCATGTGAGTTTTTTGTGAAAGATTGTAAGTAGCTTAAGGCACTTTCAAAGGAAAGTGATTTTCTCTGAAAGGACAGCATTTAGAAAGTGACGCAACACTCCCTTCACTTCGCACAGTGAATTTAAGTGTTGGAACAGACTGCTTCTCTTTCAGAGAAACGCATGTGAATTTCTGTTCAATGCTTGTAAGTAGCTTAAGGCACTTTCAAAGGAAAGTGATTTTCTCTGAAAGGACAGCATTTAGAAAGTGAAGCAACACTCCATTCACTTCGCACAGTGAATTGAAGTGTTGGAACAGACTGCTTCTCTTTCAGAGAAACGGATGTGAGTTTTTTGTGAAAGCTTGTAAGTAGCTTAAGGCACGTTCAAAGGAAAGTGATTTTCTCTGAAAGGACAGCATTTAGAAAGTGAAGCAACACTCCATTCACTTCGCACAGTGAATTGAAGTGTTGGAACAGACTGCTTCTCTTTCAGAGAAACGGATGTGTGTTTTTTGTGAAAGCTTGTAAGTAGCTTAAGGCACTTTCAAAGGAAAGTGATTTTCTCTGAAAGAACAGCATTTAGAAAGTGAAGCAACACTCCATTCACTTCGCACAGTGAATTGAAGTGTTGGAACAGACTGCTTCTCTTTCAGAGAAACGGATGTGTGTTTTTTGTGAAAGCTTGTAAGTAGCTTAAGGCACATTCAAGGAAAGTGATTTTCTCTGAAAGAACAGCATTTAGAAAGTGAAGCAACACTCCATTCACTTCGCACAGTGAATTGAAGTGTTGGAACAGACTGCTTCTCTTTCAGAGAAACGCATGTGAATTTCTGTTCAATGCTTGTAAGTAGCTTAAGGCACTTTCAAAGGAAATTGATTTACTCTGAAAGGACAGCATTTAGAAAGTGAAGCAACACTCCATTCACTTCGCACAGTGAATTGAATTGTTGAAACAGACTGATTCTCTTACAGAGAAACGCATGTGAATTTCTGTTGAATGCTTGTATGTAGCTTAAGGCGCTTTCAAAGAAAGTGATTTTCTCTGAAAGGACAGCATTTAGAAAGTGAAGCAACACTCCATTCACTTCACACAGTGAATTGAAGTGTTGGAACAGACTGCTTCTCTTTCAGAGAAACGCATGTGAATTTCTGTTGAATGCTTGTAAGTAGCTTAAGGCACTTTCAAAGGAAAGTGATTTTCTCTGAAAGGACAGCATTTAGAAAGTGAAGCAACACTCCATTCACTTCGCACAGTGAATTGAAGTGTTGGAACAGACTGCTTCTCTTTCAGAGAAACGGATGTGAGTTTTTTGTGAAAGCTTGTAAGTAGCTTAAGGCACTTTCAAAGGAAAGTGATTTTCTCTGAAAGGACAGCATGTAGAAAGTGAAGCAACACTCCATTCACTTTGCACAGTGAATTGAAGTGTTGGAACAGACTGCTTCTCTTTCAGAGAAACGGATGTGAGTTTTTTGTGAAAGCTTGTAAGTAGCTTAAGGCACTTTCAAAGGAAAGTGATTTTCTCTGACAGGACAGCATTTAGAAAGTGAAGCAACACTCCATTCACTTCGCACAGTGAATTGAAGTGTTGGAACAGACTGCTTCTCTTTCAGGGAAACGCATGTGAATTTCTGTTGAATGCTTGTAAGTAGCTTAAGGCGCTTTCAAAGGAAAGTGATTATCTCTGACAGGACAGCATTTAGAAAGTGAAGCAACACTCCATTCACTTCGCACAGCGAATTGAAGTGTTTGAACAGACTGCTTCTCTTTCAGTGAAACGCTTGTGAATTTCTGTTCAATGCTTGTAAGTAGCTTAAGGCACTTTCAAAGGAAAGTGATTTTCTCTGAAAGGACAGCATTTAGAAAGTGAAGCAACACTCCATTCACTTCGCACAGTGAATTGAAGTGTTGGAACAGACTGCTTCTCTTTCAGAGAAACGGATGTGAGTTTTTTGTGAAAGCTTGTAAGTAGCTTAAGGCACTTTCAAAGGAAAGTGATTTTCTCTGAAAGGACAGCATTTAGAAAGTGAAGCAACACTCCCTTCACTTCGCACAGTGAATTGAAGTGTTAGAACAGACTGCTTCTATTTCAGAGAAACGCATGTGAATTTCTGTTGAATGCTTCTAAGTAGCTTAAGGCACTTTCAAAGGAAATTGATTTACTCTGAAAGTACAGCATTTAGAAAGTGAAGCAACACTCCATTCACTTCGCACAGTGAATTGAAGTGTTGGAACAGACTGCTTCTCTTTCAGAGAAACGCATGTGAGTTTTTTGTAAAAGCTTGTAAGTAGCTTAAGGCACTTTCAAAGGAAAGTGATTATCTCTGACAGGACAGCATTTAGAAAGTGAAGCAACACTCCATTCACTTCGCACAGTGAATTGAATTGTTGAAACAGACTGATTCTCTTACAGAGAAACGCATGTGAATTTCTGTTGAATGCTTGTAAGTAGCTTAAGGCGCTTTCAAAGAAAGTGATTTTCTCTGAAAGGACAGCATTTAGAAAGTGAAGCAACACTCCATTCACTTCACACAGTGAATTGAAGTGTTGGAACAGACTGCTTCTCTTTCAGAGAAACGCATGTGAATTTCTGTTGAATGCTTGTAAGTAGCTTAAGGCACTTTCAAAGGAAAGTGATTTTCTCTGAAAGGACAGCATTTAGAAAGTGAAGCAACACTCCATTCACTTCGCACAGTGAATTGAAGTGTTGGAACAGACTGCTTCTCTTTCAGGGAAACGCATGTGAGTTTTTTGTGAAAGCTTGTAAGTAGCTTAAGGCACTTTCAAAGGAAAGTGATTTTCTCTGAAAGGACAGCATTTAGAAAGTGACGCAACACTCCCTTCACTTCGCACAGTGAATTTAAGTGTTGGAACAGACTGCTTCTCTTTCAGAGAAACGCATGTGAATTTCTGTTCAATGCTTGTAAGTAGCTTAAGGCACTTTCAAAGGAAAGTGATTTTCTCTGAAAGGACAGCATTTAGAAAGTGAAGCAACACTCCATTCACTTCGCACAGTGAATTGAAGTGTTGGAACAGACTGCTTCTCTTTCAGAGAAACGGATGTGAGTTTTTTGTGAAAGCTTGTAAGTAGCTTAAGGCACTTTCAAAGGAAAGTGATTTTCTCTGAAAGGACAGCATTTAGAAAGTGAAGCAACACTCCATTCACTTCGCACAGTGAATTGAAGTGTTGGAACAGACTGCTTCTCTTTCAGGGAAACGGATGTGTGTTTTTTGTGAAAGCTTGTAAGTAGCTTAAGGCACTTTCAAAGGAAAGTGATTTTCTCTGAAAGAACAGCATTTAGAAAGTGAAGCAACACTCCATTCACTTCGCACAGTGAATTGAAGTGTTGGAACAGACTGCTTCTCTTTCAGAGAAACGGATGTGTGTTTTTTGTGAAAGCTTGTAAGTAGCTTAAGGCACATTCAAGGAAAGTGATTTTCTCTGACAGGACAGCATTTAGAAAGTGAAGCAACACTCCATTCACTTCGCACAGTGAATTGAAGTGTTGGAACAGACTGCTTCTCTTTCAGAGAAACGGATGTGAGTTTTTTGTGAAAGCTTGGAAGTAGCTTAAGGCAATTTCAAAGGAAAGTGATTTTCTCTGAAAGGACAGCATTTAGAAAGTGAAGCAACACTCCCTTCACTTCGCACAGTGAATTGAAGTGTTGGAACAGACTGCTTCTCTTTCAGAGAAACGTATGTGAATTTCTGTTGAATGCTTCTAAGTAGCTTAAGGCACTTTCAAAGGAAATTGATTTACTCTGAAAGGACAGCATTTAGAAAGTGAAGCAACACTCCTTTCACTTCGCACAGTGAATTGAAGTGTTGGAACAGACTGCTTCTCTTTCAGAGAAATGCATGTGAGTTTTTTGTAAAAGCTTGTAAGTAGCTTAAGGCACTTTCAAAGGAAAGTGATTATCTCTGACAGGACAGCATTTAGAAAGTGAAGCAACACTCCATTCACTTCGCACAGTGAATTGAAGTGTTGAAACAGACTGATTCTCTTACAGAGAAACGCATGTGAATTTCTGTTGAATGCTTGTAAGTAGCTTAAGGCGCTTTCAAAGAAAGTGATTTTCTCTGAAAGGACAGCATTTAGAAAGTGAAGCAACACTCCATTCACTTCGCAAAGTGAATTGAAGTGTTGGAACAGACTGCTTCTCTTTCAGAGAAACGCATGTGAATTTCTGTTGAATGCTTGTAAGTAGCTTAAGGCACTTTCAAAGGAAAGTGATTTTCTCTGAAAGGACAGCATTTAGAAAGTGAAGCAACACTCCATTCACTTCGCACAGTGAATTGAAGTGTTGGAACAGACTGCTTCTCTTTCAGAGAAACGGATGTGAGTTTTTTGTGAAAGCTTGTAAGTAGCTTAAGGCACTTTCAAAGGAAAGTGATTTTCTCTGAAAGGACAGCATGTAGAAAGTAAAGCAACACTCCATTCACTTCGCACAGTGAATTGAAGTGTTGGAACAGACTGCTTCTCTTTCAGAGAAACGGATGTGAGTTTTTTGTGAAAGCTTGTAAGTAGCTTAAGGCACTTTCAAAGGAAAGTGATTATCTCTGACAGGACAGCATTTAGAAAGTGAAGCAACACTCCATTCACTTCGCACAGTGAATTGAAGTGTTGGAACAGACTGCTTCTCTTTCAGGGAAACGCATGTGAGTTTTTTGTGAAAGCTTGTAAGTAGCTTAAGGCACTTTCAAAGGAAAGTGATTTTCTCTGAAAGGACAGCATTTAGAAAGTGACGCAACACTCCCTTCACTTCGCACAGTGAATTGAAGTGTTGGAACAGACTGCTTCTCTTTCAGAGAAACGCATGTGAATTTCTGTTCAATGCTTGTAAGTAGCTTAAGGCACTTTCAAAGGAAAGTGATTTTCTCTGAAAGGACAGCATTTAGAAAGTGAAGCAACACTCCATTCACTTCGCACAGTGAATTGAAGTGTTGGAACAGACTGCTTCTCTTTCAGAGAAACGGATGTGAGTTTTTTGTGAAAGCTTGTAAGTAGCTTAAGGCACTTTCAAAGGAAAGTGATTTTCTCTGAAAGGACAGCATTTAGAAAGTGAAGCAACACTCCATTCATTTCGCACAGTGAATTGAAGTGTTGGAACAGACTGCTTCTCTTTCAGAGAAACGGATGTGTGTTTTTTGTGAAAGCTTGTAAGTAGCTTAAGGCACTTTCAAAGGAAAGTGATTTTCTCTGAAAGAACAGCATTTAGAAAGTGAAGCAACACTCCATTCACTTCGCACAGTGAATTGAAGTGTTGGAACAGACTGCTTCTCTTTCAGAGAAACGGATGTGTGTTTTTTGTGAAAGCTTGTAAGTAGCTTAAGGCACATTCAAGGAAAGTGATTTTCTCTGAAAGGACAGCATTTAGAAAGTGAAGCAACACTCCATTCACTTCGCACAGTGAATTGAAGTGTTGGAACAGACTGCTTCTCTTTCAGAGAAACGCATGTGAATTTCTGTTCAATGCTTGTAAGTAGCTTAAGGCACTTTCAAAGGAAAGTGATTTTCTCTGAAAGGACAGCATTTAGAAAGTGAAGCAACACTCCATTCACTTCGCACAGTGAATTGAAGTGTTGGAACAGACTGCTTCTCTTTCAGAGAAACGGATGTGAGTTTTTTGTGAAAGCTTGTAAGTAGCTTAAGGCACTTTCAAAGGAAAGTGATTTTCTCTGAAAGGACAGCATTTAGAAAGTGAAGCAACACTCCATTCACTTCGCACAGTGTATTGAAGTGTTGGAACAGACTGCTTCTCTTTCAGAGAAACGGATGTGTGTTTTTTGTGAAAGCTTGTAAGTAGCTTAAGGCACTTTCAAAGGAAAGTGATTTTCTCTGAAAGAACAGCATTTAGAAAGTGAAGCAACACTCCATTCACTTCGCACAGTGAATTGAAGTGTTGGAACAGACTGCTTCTCTTTCAGAGAAACGGATGTGTGTTTTTTGTGAAAGCTTGTAAGTAGCTTAAGGCACATTCAAGGAAAGTGATTTTCTCTGACAGGACAGCATTTAGAAAGTGAAGCAACACTCCATTCACTTCGCACAGTGAATTGAAGTGTTGGAACAGACTGCTTCTCTTTCAGAGAAACGCATGTGAATTTCTGTTCAATGCTTGTAAGTAGCTTAAGGCACTTTCAAAGGAAAGTGATTTTCTCTGAAAGGACAGCATTTAGAAAGTGAAGCAACACTCCATTCACTTCGCACAGTGAATTGAAGTGTTGGAACAGACTGCTTCTCTTTCAGAGAAACGGATGTGAGTTTTTTGTGAAAGCTTGGAAGTAGCTTAAGGCAATTTCAAAGGAAAGTGATTTTCTCTGAAAGGACAGCATTTAGAAAGTGAAGCAACACTCCCTTCACTTCGCACAGTGAATTGAAGTGTTGGAACAGACTGCTTCTCTTTCAGAGAAACGTATGTGAATTTCTGTTGAATGCTTCTAAGTAGCTTAAGGCACTTTCAAAGGAAATTGATTTACTCTGAAAGGACAGCATTTAGAAAGTGAAGCAACACTCCTTTCACTTCGCACAGTGAATTGAAGTGTTGGAACAGACTGCTTCTCTTTCAGAGAAATGCATGTGAGTTTTTTGTAAAAGCTTGTAAGTAGCTTAAGGCACTTTCAAAGGAAAGTGATTATCTCTGACAGGACAGCATTTAGAAAGTGAAGCAACACTCCATTCACTTCGCACAGTGAATTGAAGTGTTGAAACAGACTGATTCTCTTACAGAGAAACGCATGTGAATTTCTGTTGAATGCTTGTAAGTAGCTTAAGGCGCTTTCAAAGAAAGTGATTTTCTCTGAAAGGACAGCATTTAGAAAGTGAAGCAACACTCCATTCACTTCCCAAAGTGAATTGAAGTGTTGGAACAGACTGCTTCTCTTTCAGAGAAACGCATGTGAATTTCTGTTGAATGCTTGTAAGTAGCTTAAGGCACTTTCAAAGGAAAGTGATTTTCTCTGAAAGGACAGCATTTAGAAAGTGAAGCAACACTCCATTCACTTCGCACAGTGAATTGAAGTGTTGGAACAGACTGCTTCTCTTTCAGAGAAACGGATGTGAGTTTTTTGTGAAAGCTTGTAAGTAGCTTAAGGCACTTTCAAAGGAAAGTGATTTTCTCTGAAAGGACAGCATGTAGAAAGTAAAGCAACACTCCATTCACTTCGCACAGTGAATTGAAGTGTTGGAACAGACTGCTTCTCTTTCAGAGAAACGGATGTGAGTTTTTTGTGAAAGCTTGTAAGTAGCTTAAGGCACTTTCAAAGGAAAGTGATTATCTCTGACAGGACAGCATTTAGAAAGTGAAGCAACACTCCATTCACTTCGCACAGTGAATTGAAGTGTTGGAACAGACTGCTTCTCTTTCAGGGAAACGCATGTGAGTTTTTTGTGAAAGCTTGTAAGTAGCTTAAGGCACTTTCAAAGGAAAGTGATTTTCTCTGAAAGGACAGCATTTAGAAAGTGACGCAACACTCCCTTCACTTCGCACAGTGAATTGAAGTGTTGGAACAGACTGCTTCTCTTTCAGAGAAACGCATGTGAATTTCTGTTCAATGCTTGTAAGTAGCTTAAGGCACTTTCAAAGGAAAGTGATTTTCTCTGAAAGGACAGCATTTAGAAAGTGAAGCAACACTCCATTCACTTCGCACAGTGAATTGAAGTGTTGGAACAGACTGCTTCTCTTTCAGAGAAACGGATGTGAGTTTTTTGTGAAAGCTTGTAAGTAGCTTAAGGCACTTTCAAAGGAAAGTGATTTTCTCTGAAAGGACAGCATTTAGAAAGTGAAGCAACACTCCATTCATTTCGCACAGTGAATTGAAGTGTTGGAACAGACTGCTTCTCTTTCAGAGAAACGGATGTGTGTTTTTTGTGAAAGCTTGTAAGTAGCTTAAGGCACTTTCAAAGGAAAGTGATTTTCTCTGAAAGAACAGCATTTAGAAAGTGAAGCAACACTCCATTCACTTCGCACAGTGAATTGAAGTGTTGGAACAGACTGCTTCTCTTTCAGAGAAACGGATGTGTGTTTTTTGTGAAAGCTTGTAAGTAGCTTAAGGCACATTCAAGGAAAGTGATTTTCTCTGAAAGGACAGCATTTAGAAAGTGAAGCAACACTCCATTCACTTCGCACAGTGAATTGAAGTGTTGGAACAGACTGCTTCTCTTTCAGAGAAACGCATGTGAATTTCTGTTCAATGCTTGTAAGTAGCTTAAGGCACTTTCAAAGGAAAGTGATTTTCTCTGAAAGGACAGCATTTAGAAAGTGAAGCAACACTCCATTCACTTCGCACAGTGAATTGAAGTGTTGGAACAGACTGCTTCTCTTTCAGAGAAACGGATGTGTGTTTTTTGTGAAAGCTTGTAAGTAGCTTAAGGCACTTTCAAAGGAAAGTGATTTTCTCTGAAAGAACAGCATTTAGAAAGTGAAGCAACACTCCATTCACTTCGCACAGTGAATTGAAGTGTTGGAACAGACTGCTTCTCTTTCAGGGAAACGCATGTGAGTTTTTTGTGAAAGCTTGTAAGTAGCTTAAGGCACTTTCAAAGGAAAGTGATTTTCTCTGAAAGGACAGCATTTAGAAAGTGAAGCAACACTCCCTTCACTTCGCACAGTGAATTGAAGTGTTGGAACAGACTGCTTCTCTTTCAGAGAAACGCATGTGAATTTCTGTTCAATGCTTTTAAGTAGCTTAAGGCACTTTCAAAGGAAAGTGATTTTCTCTGAAAGGATAGCATTTAGAAAGTGAAGCAACACTCCATTCACTTCGCACAGTGAATTGAAGTGTTGGAACAGACTGCTTCTCTTTCAGAGAAACGGATGTGAGTTTTTTGTGAAAGCTTGTAAGTAGCTTAAGGCACTTTCAAGGAAAGTGATTTTCTCTGAAAGAACAGCATTTAGAAAGTGAAGCAACACTCCATTCACTTCGCACAGTGAATTGAAGTGTTGGAACAGACTGCTTCTCTTTCAGAGAAACGCATGTGAATTTCTGTTGAATGCTTGGAAGTAGCTTAAGGCACTTTCAAAGGAAAGTGATTTTCTCTGAAAGGACAGGATTTAGAAAGTGAAGCAACACTCCATTCACTTCGTACAGTGAATTGAAGTGTTTGAACAGACTGCTTCTCTTTCAGTGAAACGCTTGTGAATTTCTGTTCAATGCTTGTAAGAAGCTTAAGGCACTTTCAAAGGAAAGTGATTTTCTCTGAAAGGACAGCATTTAGAAAGTGAAGCAACAATCCATTCACTTCGCACAGTAAATTGAAGTGTTGGAACAGACTGCTTCTCTTTCAGGGAAGCGCATGTGAGTTTTTTGTGAAAGCTTGTAAGTAGCTTAAGGTACTTTCAAAGAAAGTGATTTTCTCTGAAAGGACAGCATTTAGAATGTGAAGCAACACTCCATTCACTTCGCACAGTGAATTGAAGTGTTGGAACAGACTGCTTCTCTTTCAGAGAAACGCATGTGAATTTCTGTTCAATGCTTGTAAGTAGCTTAAGGCACTGTCAAAGGAAAGTGATTTTCTCTGAAAGGACAGCATTTAGAAAGTGAAGCAACACTCCATTCACTTCGCACAGTGAATTGAAGTGTTGGAACAGACTGCTTCTCTTTCAGAGAAACGGATGTGAGTTTTTTGTGAAAGCTTGTAAGTAGCTTAAGGCACTTTCAAAGGAAAGTGATTTTCTCTGAAAGGACAGCATTTAGAAAGGGAAGCAACACTCCATTCACTACGCACAGTGAATTGAAGTGTTGGAACAGACTGCTTCTCTTTCAGAGAAACGGATGTGAATTTCTGTTGAATGCTTGTAAGTAGCTTAAGGCACTTTCAAAGGAAAGTGATTTTCTCTGAAAGAACAGCATTTAGAAAGTGAAGCAACACTCCATTCACTTCGCACAGTTAATTGAAGTGTTGGAACAGACTGCTTCTCTTTCAGAGAAACGGATGTGTGTTTTTTGTGAAAGCTTGTAAGTAGCTTAAGGCACTTTCAAGGAAAGTGATTTTCTCTGAAAGAACAGCATTTAGAAAGTGAAGCAACACTCCATTCACTTCGCACAGTGAATTGAAGTGTTGGAACAGACTGCTTCTCTTTCAGAGAAACGCATGTGAATTTCTGTTGAATGCTTCTAAGTAGCTTAAGGCACTTTCAAAGGAAAGTGATTTTCTCTGAAAGGACAGCATTTAGAAAGTGAAGCAACACTCCATTCACTTCGCACAGTGAATTGAAGTGTTGGAACAGACTGCTTCTCTTTCAGAGAAACGGATGTGAGTTTTTTGTAAAAGCTTGTAAGTAGCTTAAGGCACTTTCAAAGGAAAGTGATTTTCTCTGAAAGGACAGCATTTAGAAAGTGAAGCAACACTCCCTTCACTTCGCACAGTGAATTGAAGTGTTGGAACAGACTGCTTCTCTTTCAGAGAAACGGATGTGAGTTTTTGTGAAAGCTTGTAAGTAGCTTAAGGCACTTTCAAGGGAAAGTGATTTTCTCTGAAAGGACAGCCTGTAGAAACTGAAGCAACACTCCATTCACTTCGCACAGTGAATTGAAGTGTTGGAACAGACTGCTTCTCTTTCAGAGAAACGGATGTGAGTTTTTTGTGAAAGCTTGTAAGTAGCTTAAGGCACTTTCAAAGGAAAGTGATTTTCTCTGAAAGGACAGCATTTAGAAAGTGAAGCAACACTCCATTCACTTCGCACAGTGAATTGAAGTGTTGGAACAGACTGCTTCTCTTTCAGAGAAACGGATGTGAGTTTTTTGTGAAAGCTTGTAAGTAGCTTAAGGCACTTTCAAGGAAAGTGATTTTCTCTGAAAGAACAGCATGTAGAAAGTGAAGCAACACTCCATTCACTTCGCACAGTGAATTGAAGTGTTGGAACAGACTGCTTCTCTTTCAGAGAAATGCATGTGAATTTCTGTTGAATGCTTGGAAGTAGCTTAAGGCACTTTCAAAGGAAAGTGATTTTCTCTGAAAGGACAGGATTTAGAAAGTGAAGCAACACTCCATTCACTTCGTACAGTGAATTGAAGTGTTGGAACAGACTGCTTCTCTTTCAGTGAAACGCTTGTGAATTTCTGTTCAATGCTTGTAAGAAGCTTAAGGCACTTTCAAAGGAAATTGATTTACTCTGAAAGGACAGCATTTAGAAAGTGAAGCAACACTCCTTTCACTTCGCACAGTGAATTGAAGTGTTGGAACAGACTGCTTCTCTTTCAGAGAAATGCATGTGAGTTTTTTGTAAAAGCTTGTAAGTAGCTTAAGGCACTTTCAAAGGAAAGTGATTATCTCTGACAGGACAGCATTTAGAAAGTGAAGCAACACTCCATTCACTTCGCACAGTGAATTAAAGTGTTGAAACAGACTGATTCTCTTACAGAGAAACGCATGTGAATTTCTGTTGAATGCTTGTAAGTAGCTTAAGGCGCTTTCAAAGAAAGTGATTTTCTCTGAAAGGACAGCATTTAGAAAGTGAAGCAACACTCCATTCACTTCGCAAAGTGAATTGAAGTGTTGGAACAGACTGCTTCTCTTTCAGAGAAACGCATGTGAATTTCTGTTGAATGCTTGTAAGTAGCTTAAGGCACTTTCAAAGGAAAGTGATTTTCTCTGAAAGGACAGCATTTAGAAAGTGAAGCAACACTCCATTCACTTCGCACAGTGAATTGAAGTGTTGGAACAGACTGCTTCTCTTTCAGAGAAACGGATGTGAGTTTTTTGTGAAAGCTTGTAAGTAGCTTAAGGCACTTTCAAAGGAAAGTGATTTTCTCTGAAAGGACAGCATGTAGAAAGTAAAGCAACACTCCATTCACTTCGCACAGTGAATTGAAGTGTTGGAACAGACTGCTTCTCTTTCAGAGAAACGGATGTGAGTTTTTTGTGAAAGCTTGTAAGTAGCTTAAGGCACTTTCAAAGGAAAGTGATTTTCTCTGACAGGACAGCATTTAGAAAGTGAAGCAACACTCCATTCACTTCGCACAGTGAATTGAAGTGTTGGAACAGACTGCTTCTCTTTCAGGGAAACGCATGTGAGTTTTTTGTGAAAGCTTGTAAGTAGCTTAAGGCACTTTCAAAGGAAAGTGATTTTCTCTGAAAGGACAGCATTTAGAAAGTGACGCAACACTCCCTTCACTTCGCACAGTGAATTGAAGTGTTGGAACAGACTGCTTCTCTTTCAGAGAAACGCATGTGAATTTCTGTTCAATGCTTGTAAGTAGCTTAAGGCACTTTCAAAGGAAAGTGATTTTCTCTGAAAGGACAGCATTTAGAAAGTGAAGCAACACTCCATTCACTTCGCACAGTGAATTGAAGTGTTGGAACAGACTGCTTCTCTTTCAGAGAAACGGATGTGAGTTTTTTGTGAAAGCTTGTAAGTAGCTTAAGGCACTTTCAAAGGAAAGTGATTTTCTCTGAAAGGACAGCATTTAGAAAGTGAAGCAACACTCCATTCATTTCGCACAGTGAATTGAAGTGTTGGAACAGACTGCTTCTCTTTCAGAGAAACGGATGTGTGTTTTTTGTGAAAGCTTGTAAGTAGCTTAAGGCACTTTCAAAGGAAAGTGATTTTCTCTGAAAGAACAGCATTTAGAAAGTGAAGCAACACTCCATTCACTTCGCACAGTGAATTGAAGTGTTGGAACAGACTGCTTCTCTTTCAGAGAAACGGATGTGTGTTTTTTGTGAAAGCTTGTAAGTAGCTTAAGGCACATTCAAGGAAAGTGATTTTCTCTGAAAGGACAGCATTTAGAAAGTGAAGCAACACTCCATTCACTTCGCACAGTGAATTGAAGTGTTGGAACAGACTGCTTCTCTTTCAGAGAAACGCATGTGAATTTCTGTTCAATGCTTGTAAGTAGCTTAAGGCACTTTCAAAGGAAAGTGATTTTCTCTGAAAGGACAGCATTTAGAAAGTGAAGCAACACTCCATTCACTTCGCACAGTGAATTGAAGTGTTGGAACAGACTGCTTCTCTTTCAGAGAAACGGATGTGTGTTTTTTGTGAAAGCTTGTAAGTAGCTTAAGGCACTTTCAAAGGAAAGTGATTTTCTCTGAAAGAACAGCATTTAGAAAGTGAAGCAACACTCCATTCACTTCGCACAGTGAATTGAAGTGTTGGAACAGACTGCTTCTCTTTCAGGGAAACGCATGTGAGTTTTTTGTGAAAGCTTGTAAGTAGCTTAAGGCACTTTCATAGGAAAGTGATTTTCTCTGAAAGGACAGCATTTAGAAAGTGAAGCAACACTCCCTTCACTTCGCACAGTGAATTGAAGTGTTGGAACAGACTGCTTCTCTTTCAGAGAAACGCATGTGAATTTCTGTTCAATGCTTTTAAGTAGCTTAAGGCACTTTCAAAGGAAAGTGATTTTCTCTGAAAGGACAGCATTTAGAAAGTGAAGCAACACTCCATTCACTTCGCACAGTGAATTGAAGTGTTGGAACAGACTGCTTCTCTTTCAGAGAAACGGATGTGAGTTTTTTGTGAAAGCTTGTAAGTAGCTTAAGGCACTTTCAAGGAAAGTGATTTTCTCTGAAAGAACAGCATTTAGAAAGTGAAGCAACACTCCATTCACTTCGCACAGTGAATTGAAGTGTTGGAACAGACTGCTTCTCTTTCAGAGAAATGCATGTGAATTTCTGTTGAATGCTTGGAAGTAGCTTAAGGCACTTTCAAAGGAAAGTGATTTTCTCTGAAAGGACAGGATTTAGAAAGTGAAGCAACACTCCATTCACTTCGTACAGTGAATTGAAGTGTTTGAACAGACTGCTTCTCTTTCAGTGAAACGCTTGTGAATTTCTGTTCAATGCTTGTAAGAAGCTTAAGGCACTTTCAAAGGAAAGTGATTTTCTCTGAAAGGACAGCATTTAGAAAGTGAAGCAACAATCCATTCACTTCGCACAGTAAATTGAAGTGTTGGAACAGACTGCTTCTCTTTCAGGGAAGCGCATGTGAGTTTTTTGTGAAAGCTTGTAAGTAGCTTAAGGTACTTTCAAAGAAAGTGATTTTCTCTGAAAGGACAGCATTTAGAATGTGAAGCAACACTCCATTCACTTCGCACAGTGAATTGAAGTGTTGGAACAGACTGCTTCTCTTTCAGAGAAACGGATGTGAGTTTTTTGTGAAAGCTTGTAAGTAGCTTAAGGCACTTTCAAAGGAAAGTGATTTTCTCTGAAAGGACAGCATTTAGAAAGGGAAGCAACACTCCATTCACTTCGCACAGTGAATTGAAGTGTTGGAACAGACTGCTTCTCTTTCAGAGAAACGGATGTGAGTTTTTTGTGAAAGCTTGTAAGTAGCTTAAGGCACTTTCAAAGGAAAGTGATTTTCTCTGAAAGGACAGCATTTAGAAAGGGAAGCAACACTCCATTCACTTCGCACAGTGAATTGAAGTGTTGGAACAGACTGCTTCTCTTTCAGAGAAACGCATGTGAATTTCTGTTGAATGCTTGTAAGTAGCTTAAGGCACTTTCAAAGGAAAGTGATTTTCTCTGAAAGAACAGCATTTAGAAAGTGAAGCAACACTCCATTCACTTCGCACAGTTAATTGAAGTGTTGGAACAGACTGCTTCTCTTTCAGAGAAACGGATGTGTGTTTTTTGTGAAAGCTTGTAAGTAGCTTAAGGCACTTTCAAGGAAAGTGATTTTCTCTGAAAGAACAGCATTTAGAAAGTGAAGCAACACTCCATTCACTTCGCACAGTGAATTGAAGTGTTGGAACAGACTGCTTCTCTTTCAGAGAAACGCATGTGAATTTCTGTTGAATGCTTCTAAGTAGCTTAAGGCACTTTCAAAGGAAAGTGATTTTCTCTGAAAGGACAGCATTTAGAAAGTGAAGCAACACTCCATTCACTTCGCACAGTGAATTGAAGTGTTGGAACAGACTGCTTCTCTTTCAGAGAAACGGATGTGAGTTTTTTGTGAAAGCTTGTAAGTAGCTTAAGGCACTTTCAAAGGAAAGTGATTTTCTCTGAAAGGACAGCATTTAGAAAGTGAAGCAACACTCCCTTCACTTCGCACAGTGAATTGAAGTGTTGGAACAGACTGCTTCTCTTTCAGAGAAACGGATGTGAGTTTTTTGTGAAAGCTTGTAAGTAGCTTAAGGCACTTTCAAGGGAAAGTGATTTTCTCTGAAAGGACAGCCTGTAGAAAGTGAAGCAACACTCCATTCACTTCGCACAGTGAATTGAAGTGTTGGAACAGACTGCTTCTCTTTCAGAGAAACGGATGTGAGTTTTTTGTGAAAGCTTGTAAGTAGCTTAAGGCACTTTCAAAGGAAAGTGATTTTCTCTGAAAGGACAGCATTTAGAAAGTGAAGCAACACTCCCTTCACTTCGCACAGTGAATTGAAGTGTTGGAACAGACTGCTTCTCTTTCAGAGAAACGCATGTGAATTTCTGTTCAATGCTTGTAAGTAGCTTAAGGTACTTTCAAAGGAAAGTGATTTTCTCTGAAAGGACAGCATTTAGAAAGTGAAGCAACACTCCATTCACTTCGCACAGTGAATTGAAGTGTTGGAACAGACTGCTTCTCTTTCAGAGAAACGGATGTGAGTTTTTTGTGAAAGCTTGTAAGTAGCTTAAGGCACTTTCAAAGGAAAGTGATTTTCTCTGAAAGGACAGCATTTAGAAAGTGAAGCAACACTCCATTCACTTCGCACAGTGAATTGAAGTGTTGGAACAGACTGCTTCTCTTTCAGAGAAACAGATGTGTGTTTTTTGTGAAAGCTTGTAAGTAGCTTAAGGCACTTTCAAAGGAAAGTGATTTTCTCTGAAAGAACAGCATTTAAAAAGTGAAGCAACACTCCATTCACTTCGCACAGTGAATTGAAGTGTTGGAAGAGACTGCTTCTCTTTCAGAGAAACGGATGTGTGTTTTTTGTGAAAGCTTGTAAGTAGCTTAAGGCACTTTCAAGGAAAGTTATTTTCTCTGAAAGAACAGCATTTAGAAAGTGAAGCAACACTCCATTCACTTCGCACAGTGAATTGAAGTGTTGGAACAGACTGCTTCTCTTTCAGAGAAACGCATGTGAATTTCTGTTGAATGCTTGTAAGTAGCTTAAGGCACTTTCAAAGGAAAGTGATTTTCTCTGAAAGGACAGGATTTAGAAAGTGAAGCAACACTCCATTCACTTCGTACAGTGAATTGAAGTGTTTGAACAGACTGCTTCTCTTTCAGTGAAACGCTTGTGAATTTCTGTTCAATGCTTGTAAGAAGCTTAAGGCACTTTCAAAGGAAAGTGATTTTCTCTGAAAGGACAGCATTTAGAAAGTGAAGCAACACTCCATTCACTTCGCACAGTAAATTGAAGTGTTGGAACAGACTGCTTCTCTTTCAGGGAAACGCATGTGAGTTTTTTGTGAAAGCTTGTAAGTAGCTTAAGGTACTTTCAAAGAAAGTGATTTTCTCTGAAAGGACAGCATTTAGAATGTGAAGCAACACTCCATTCACTTCGCACAGTGAATTGAAGTGTTGGAACAGACTGCTTCTCTTTCAGAGAAACGCATGTGAATTTCTGTTCAATGCTTGTAAGTAGCTTAAGGCACTTTCAAAGGAAAGTGATTTTCTCTGAAAGGACAGCATTTAGAAAGTGAAGCAACACTCCATTCACTTCGCACAGTGAATTGAAGTGTTGGAACAAACTGCTTCTCTTTCAGAGAAACGGATGTGAGTTTTGTGTGAAAGCTTGTAAGTAGCTTAAGGCACTTTCAAAGGAAAGTGATTTTCTCTGAAAGGATAGCATTTAGAAAGTGAAGCAACACTCCATTCACTTCGCACAGTGAATTGAAGTGTTGGAACAGACTGCTTCTCTTTCAGAGAAACGCATGTGAATTTCTGTTGAATGCTTCTAAGTAGCTTAAGGCACTTTCAAAGGAAATTGATTTACTCTGAAAGGACAGCATTTAGAAAGTGAAGCAACACTCCATTCACTTCGCACAGTGAATTGAAGTGTTGGAACAGACTGCTTCTCTTTCAGAGAAACGCATGTGAGTTTTTTGTAATAGCTTGTAAGTAGCTTAAGGCACTTTCAAAGGAAAGTGATTATCTCTGACAGGACAGCATTTAGAAAGTGAAGCAACACTCCATTCACTTCGCACAGTGAATTGAAGTGTTGAAACAGACTGATTCTCTTACAGAGAAACGCATGTGAATTTCTGTTGAATGCTTGTAAGTAGCTTAAGGCGCTTTCAAAGAAAGTGATTTTCTCTGAAAGGACAGCATTTAGAAAGTGAAGCAACACTCCATTCACTTCGCACAGTGAATTGAAGTGTTGGAACAGACTGCTTCTCTTTCAGAGAAACGGATGTGAGTTTTTTGTGAAAGCTTGTAAGTAGCTTAAGGCACTTTCAAGGGAAAGTGATTTTCTCTGAAAGGACAGCATTTAGAAAGTGAAGCAACACTCCATTCACTTCGCACAGTGAATTGAAGTGTTGGAACAGACTGCTTCTCTTTCAGAGAAACGGATGTGAGTTTTTTGTGAAAGCTTGTAAGTAGCTTAAGGCACTTTCAAGGGAAAGTGATTTTCTCTGAAAGGACAGCATGTAGAAAGTGAAGCAACACTCCATTCACTTCGCACAGTGAATTGAAGTGTTGGAACAGACTGCTTCTCTTTCAGAGAAACGGATGTGAGTTTTTTGTGAAAGCTTGTAAGTAGCTTAAGGCACTTTCAAAGGAAAGTGATTTTCTCTGAAAGGACAGCATTTAGAAAGTGAAGCAACACTCCATTCACTTCGCACAGTGAATTGAAGTGTTGGAACAGACTGCTTCTCTTTCAGAGAAACGGATGTGTGTTTTTTGTGAAAGCTTGTAAGTAGCTTAAGGCACTTTCAAAGGAAAGTGATTTTCTCTGAAAGAACAGCATTTAGAAAGTGAAGCAACACTCCATTCACTTCACAGAGTGAATTGAAGTGTTGGAACAGACTGCTTCTCTTTCAGGGAAAGGCATGTGAGTTTTTTGTGAAAGCTTGTAAGTAGCTTAAGGCACTTTCAAAGGAAAGTGATTTTCTCTGAAAGGACAGCATTTAGAAAGTGAAGCAACACTCCCTTCACTTCGCACAGTGAATTGAAGTGTTGGAACAGACTGCTTCTCTTTCAGAGAAACGCATGTGAATTTCTGTTCAATTCTTGTAAGTAGCTTAAGGTACTATCAAAGAAAGTGATTTTCTCTGAAAGGACAGCATTTAGAAAGTGAAGCAACACTCCATTCACTTCGCACAGTGAATTGAAGTGTTGGAACAGACTGCTTCTCTTTCAGAGAAACGGATGTGAGTTTTGTGTGAAAGCTTGTAAGTAGCTTAAGGCACTTTCAAAGGAAAGTGATTTTCTCTGAAAGGATAGCATTTAGAAAGTGAAGCAACACTCCATTCACTTCGCACAGTGAATTGAAGTGTTGGAACAGACTGCTTCTCTTTCAGAGAAACGCATGTGAATTTCTGTTGAATGCTTCTAAGTAGCTTAAGGCACTTTCAAAGGAAATTGATTTACTCTGAAAGGACAGCATTTAGAAAGTGAAGCAACACTCCATTCACTTCGCACAGTGAATTGAAGTGTTGGAACAGACTGCTTCTCTTTCAGAGAAATGCATGTGAGTTTTTTGTAATAGCTTGTAAGTAGCTTAAGGCACTTTCAAAGGAAAGTGATTATCTCTGACAGGACAGCATTTAGAAAGTGAAGCAACACTCCATTCACTTCGCACAGTGAATTGAAGTGTTGAAACAGACTGATTCTCTTACAGAGAAACGCATGTGAATTTCTGTTGAATGCTTGTAAGTAGCTTAAGGCGCTTTCAAAGAAAGTGATTTTCTCTGAAAGGACAGCATTTAGAAAGTGAAGCAACACTCCATTCACTTCGCACAGTGAATTGAAGTGTTGGAACAGACTGCTTCTCTTTCAGAGAAACGGATGTGAGTTTTTTGTGAAAGCTTGTAAGTAGCTTAAGGCACTTTCAAGGGAAAGTGATTTTCTCTGAAAGGACAGCATTTAGAAAGTGAAGCAACACTCCATTCACTTCGCACAGTGAATTGAAGTGTTGGAACAGACTGCTTCTCTTTCAGAGAAACGGATGTGAGTTTTTTGTGAAAGCTTGTAAGTAGCTTAAGGCACTTTCAAAGGAAAGTGATTTTCTCTGAAAGGACAGCATTTAGAAAGTGAAGCAACACTCCATTCACTTCGCACAGTGAATTGAAGTGTTGGAACAGACTGCTTCTCTTTCAGAGAAACGGATGTGTGTTTTTTGTGAAAGCTTGTAAGTAGCTTAAGGCTCTTTCAAAGGAAAGTGATTTACTCTGAAAGAACAGCATTTAGAAAGTGAAGCAACACTCCATTCACTTCGCACAGTGAATTGAAGTGTTGGAACAGACTGCTTCTCTTTCAGAGAAACGGATGTGTGTTTTTTGTGAAAGCTTGTAAGTAGCTTAAGGCACTTTCAAGGAAAGTTATTTTCTCTGAAAGAACAGCATTTAGAAAGTGAAGCAACACTCCATTCACTTCGCACAGTGAATTGAAGTGTTGGAACAGACTGCTTCTCTTTCAGAGAAATGCATGTGAATTTCTGTTGAATGCTTGTAAGAAGCTTTTGGCACTTTCAAAGGAAAGTGATTTTCTCTGAAAGGACAGGATTTAGAAAGTGAAGCAACACTCCATTCACTTCGTACAGTGAATTGAAGTGTTTGAACAGACTGCTTCTCTTTCAGTGAAACGCTTGTGAATTTCTGTTCAATGCTTGTAAGAAGCTTAAGGCACTTTCAAAGGAAAGTGATTTTCTCTGAAAGGACAGCATTTAGAAAGTGAAGCAATAATCCATTCACTTCGCACAGTAAATTGAAGTGTTGGAACAGACTGCTTCTCTTTCAGGGAAACGCATGTGAGTTTTTTTTGAAAGCTTGTAAGTAGCTTAAGGTACTTTCAAAGAAAGTGATTTTCTCTGAAAGGACAGCATTTAGAATGTGAAGCAACACTCCATTCACTTCGCACAGTGAATTGAAGTGTTGGAACAGACTGCTTCTCTTTCAGAGAAACGGATGTGAGTTTTTTGTGAAAGCTTGTAAGTAGCTTAAGGCACTTTCAAAGGAAAGTGATTTTCTCTGAAAGGACAGCATTTAGAAAGGGAAGCAACACTCCATTCACTTCGCACAGTGAATTGAAGTGTTGGAACAGACTGCTTCTCTTTCAGAGAAACGGATGTGAGTTTTTTGTGAAAGCTTGTAAGTAGCTTAAGGCACTTTCAAAGGAAAGTGATTTTCTCTGAAAGGACAGCATTTAGAAAGGGAAGCAACACTCCATTCACTTCGCACAGTGAATTGAAGTGTTGGAACAGACTGCTTCTCTTTCAGAGAAACGCATGTGAATTTCTGTTGAATGCTTGTAAGTAGCTTAAGGCACTTTCAAAGGAAAGTGATTTTCTCTGAAAGAACAGCATTTAGAAAGTGAAGCAACACTCCATTCACTTCGCACAGTTAATTGAAGTGTTGGAACAGACTGCTTCTCTTTCAGAGAAACGGATGTGTGTTTTTTGTGAAAGCTTGTAAGTAGCTTAAGGCACTTTCAAGGAAAGTGATTTTCTCTGAAAGAACAGCATTTAGAAAGTGAAGCAACACTCCATTCACTTCGCACAGTGAATTGAAGTGTTGGAACAGACTGCTTCTCTTTCAGAGAAACGCATGTGAATTTCTGTTGAATGCTTCTAAGTAGCTTAAGGCACTTTCAAAGGAAAGTGATTTTCTCTGAAAGGACAGCATTTAGAAAGTGAAGCAACACTCCATTCACTTCGCACAGTGAATTGAAGTGTTGGAACAGACTGCTTCTCTTTCAGAGAAACGGATGTGAGTTTTTTGTGAAAGCTTGTAAGTAGCTTAAGGCACTTTCAAAGGAAAGTGATTTTCTCTGAAAGGACAGCATTTAGAAAGTGAAGCAACACTCCCTTCACTTCGCACAGTGAATTGAAGTGTTGGAACAGACTGCTTCTCTTTCAGAGAAACGGATGTGAGTTTTTTGTGAAAGCTTGTAAGTAGCTTAAGGCACTTTCAAGGGAAAGTGATTTTCTCTGAAAGGACAGCCTGTAGAAAGTGAAGCAACACTCCATTCACTTCGCACAGTGAATTGAAGTGTTGGAACAGACTGCTTCTCTTTCAGAGAAACGGATGTGAGTTTTTTGTGAAAGCTTGTAAGTAGCTTAAGGCACTTTCAAAGGAAAGTGATTTTCTCTGAAAGGACAGCATTTAGAAAGTGAAGCAACACTCCCTTCACTTCGCACAGTGAATTGAAGTGTTGGAACAGACTGCTTCTCTTTCAGAGAAACGCATGTGAATTTCTGTTCAATGCTTGTAAGTAGCTTAAGGTACTTTCAAAGGAAAGTGATTTTCTCTGAAAGGACAGCATTTAGAAAGTGAAGCAACACTCCATTCACTTCGCACAGTGAATTGAAGTGTTGGAACAGACTGCTTCTCTTTCAGAGAAACGGATGTGAGTTTTTTGTGAAAGCTTGTAAGTAGCTTAAGGCACTTTCAAAGGAAAGTGATTTTCTCTGAAAGGACAGCATTTAGAAAGTGAAGCAACACTCCATTCACTTCGCACAGTGAATTGAAGTGTTGGAACAGACTGCTTCTCTTTCAGAGAAACAGATGTGTGTTTTTTGTGAAAGCTTGTAAGTAGCTTAAGGCACTTTCAAAGGAAAGTGATTTTCTCTGAAAGAACAGCATTTAAAAAGTGAAGCAACACTCCATTCACTTCGCACAGTGAATTGAAGTGTTGGAAGAGACTGCTTCTCTTTCAGAGAAACGGATGTGTGTTTTTTGTGAAAGCTTGTAAGTAGCTTAAGGCACTTTCAAGGAAAGTTATTTTCTCTGAAAGAACAGCATTTAGAAAGTGAAGCAACACTCCATTCACTTCGCACAGTGAATTGAAGTGTTGGAACAGACTGCTTCTCTTTCAGAGAAACGCATGTGAATTTCTGTTGAATGCTTGTAAGTAGCTTAAGGCACTTTCAAAGGAAAGTGATTTTCTCTGAAAGGACAGGATTTAGAAAGTGAAGCAACACTCCATTCACTTCGTACAGTGAATTGAAGTGTTTGA
Source organism: Myodes glareolus (assembly GCF_982192425.1). Lineage (NCBI taxonomy): Eukaryota > Metazoa > Chordata > Mammalia > Rodentia > Cricetidae > Myodes > Myodes glareolus. The sequence goes on along the minus strand of NC_142035.1, from coordinate 90,464,149 downwards.
ACAGACTGCTTCTCTTTCAGTGAAACGCTTGTGAATTTCTGTTCAATGCTTGTAAGAAGCTTAAGGCACTTTCAAAGGAAAGTGATTTTCTCTGAAAGGACAGCATTTAGAAAGTGAAGCAACACTCCATTCACTTCGCACAGTAAATTGAAGTGTTGGAACAGACTGCTTCTCTTTCAGGGAAACGCATGTGAGTTTTTTGTGAAAGCTTGTAAGTAGCTTAAGGTACTTTCAAAGAAAGTGATTTTCTCTGAAAGGACAGCATTTAGAATGTGAAGCAACACTCCATTCACTTCGCACAGTGAATTGAAGTGTTGGAACAGACTGCTTCTCTTTCAGAGAAACGCATGTGAATTTCTGTTCAATGCTTGTAAGTAGCTTAAGGCACTTTCAAAGGAAAGTGATTTTCTCTGAAAGGACAGCATTTAGAAAGTGAAGCAACACTCCATTCACTTCGCACAGTGAATTGAAGTGTTGGAACAAACTGCTTCTCTTTCAGAGAAACGGATGTGAGTTTTGTGTGAAAGCTTGTAAGTAGCTTAAGGCACTTTCAAAGGAAAGTGATTTTCTCTGAAAGGATAGCATTTAGAAAGTGAAGCAACACTCCATTCACTTCGCACAGTGAATTGAAGTGTTGGAACAGACTGCTTCTCTTTCAGAGAAACGCATGTGAATTTCTGTTGAATGCTTCTAAGTAGCTTAAGGCACTTTCAAAGGAAATTGATTTACTCTGAAAGGACAGCATTTAGAAAGTGAAGCAACACTCCATTCACTTCGCACAGTGAATTGAAGTGTTGGAACAGACTGCTTCTCTTTCAGAGAAACGCATGTGAGTTTTTTGTAATAGCTTGTAAGTAGCTTAAGGCACTTTCAAAGGAAAGTGATTATCTCTGACAGGACAGCATTTAGAAAGTGAAGCAACACTCCATTCACTTCGCACAGTGAATTGAAGTGTTGAAACAGACTGATTCTCTTACAGAGAAACGCATGTGAATTTCTGTTGAATGCTTGTAAGTAGCTTAAGGCGCTTTCAAAGAAAGTGATTTTCTCTGAAAGGACAGCATTTAGAAAGTGAAGCAACACTCCATTCACTTCGCACAGTGAATTGAAGTGTTGGAACAGACTGCTTCTCTTTCAGAGAAACGGATGTGAGTTTTTTGTGAAAGCTTGTAAGTAGCTTAAGGCACTTTCAAGGGAAAGTGATTTTCTCTGAAAGGACAGCATTTAGAAAGTGAAGCAACACTCCATTCACTTCGCACAGTGAATTGAAGTGTTGGAACAGACTGCTTCTCTTTCAAGGAACGGATGTGAGTTTTTTGTGAAAGCTTGTAAGTAGCTTAAGGCACTTTCAAGGGAAAGTGATTTTCTCTGAAAGGACAGCATTTAGAAAGTGAAGCAACACTCCATTCACTTCGCACAGTGAATTGAAGTGTTGGAACAGACTGCTTCTCTTTCAGAGAAACGGATGTGAGTTTTTTGTGAAAGCTTGTAAGTAGCTTAAGGCACTTTCAAAGGAAAGTGATTTTCTCTGAAAGGACAGCATTTAGAAAGTGAAGCAACACTCCATTCACTTCGCACAGTGAATTGAAGTGTTGGAACAGACTGCTTCTCTTTCAGAGAAACGGATGTGTGTTTTTTGTGAAAGCTTGTAAGTAGCTTAAGGCACTTTCAAAGGAAAGTGATTTTCTCTGAAAGAACAGCATTTAGAAAGTGAAGCAACACTCCATTCACTTCACAGAGTGAATTGAAGTGTTGGAACAGACTGCTTCTCTTTCAGGGAAAGGCATGTGAGTTTTTTGTGAAAGCTTGTAAGTAGCTTAAGGCACTTTCAAAGGAAAGTGATTTTCTCTGAAAGGACAGCATTTAGAAAGTGAAGCAACACTCCCTTCACTTCGCACAGTGAATTGAAGTGTTGGAACAGACTGCTTCTCTTTCAGAGAAACGCATGTGAATTTCTGTTCAATTCTTGTAAGTAGCTTAAGGTACTATCAAAGGAAAGTGATTTTCTCTGAAAGGACAGCATTTAGAAAGTGAAGCAACACTCCATTCACTTCGCACAGTGAATTGAAGTGTTGGAACAGACTGCTTCTCTTTCAGAGAAACGGATGTGAGTTTTGTGTGAAAGCTTGTAAGTAGCTTAAGGCACTTTCAAAGGAAAGTGATTTTCTCTGAAAGGATAGCATTTAGAAAGTGAAGCAACACTCCATTCACTTCGCACAGTGAATTGAAGTGTTGGAACAGACTGCTTCTCTTTCAGAGAAACGCATGTGAATTTCTGTTGAATGCTTCTAAGTAGCTTAAGGCACTTTCAAAGGAAATTGATTTACTCTGAAAGGACAGCATTTAGAAAGTGAAGCAACACTCCATTCACTTCGCACAGTGAATTGAAGTGTTGGAACAGACTGCTTCTCTTTCAGAGAAATGCATGTGAGTTTTTTGTAATAGCTTGTAAGTAGCTTAAGGCACTTTCAAAGGAAAGTGATTATCTCTGACAGGACAGCATTTAGAAAGTGAAGCAACACTCCATTCACTTCGCACAGTGAATTGAAGTGTTGAAACAGACTGATTCTCTTACAGAGAAACGCATGTGAATTTCTGTTGAATGCATGTAAGTAGCTTAAGGCGCTTTCAAAGAAAGTGATTTTCTCTGAAAGGACAGCATTTAGAAAGTGAAGCAACACTCCATTCACTTCGCACAGTGAATTGAAGTGTTGGAACAGACTGCTTCTCTTTCAGAGAAACGGATGTGAGTTTTTTGTGAAAGCTTGTAAGTAGCTTAAGGCACTTTCAAAGGAAAGTGATTTTCTCTGAAAGGACAGCATTTAGAAAGTGAAGCAACACTCCATTCACTTCGCACAGTGAATTGAAGTGTTGGAACAGACTGCTTCTCTTTCAGAGAAACGGATGTGTGTTTTTTGTGAAAGCTTGTAAGTAGCTTAAGGCTCTTTCAAAGGAAAGTGATTTACTCTGAAAGAACAGCATTTAGAAAGTGAAGCAACACTCCATTCACTTCGCACAGTGAATTGAAGTGTTGGAACAGACTGCTTCTCTTTCAGAGAAACGGATGTGTGTTTTTTGTGAAAGCTTGTAAGTAGCTTAAGGCACTTTCAAGGAAAGTTATTTTCTCTGAAAGAACAGCATTTAGAAAGTGAAGCAACACTCCATTCACTTCGCACAGTGAATTGAAGTGTTGGAACAGACTGCTTCTCTTTCAGAGAAATGCATGTGAATTTCTGTTGAATGCTTGTAAGAAGCTTTTGGCACTTTCAAAGGAAAGTGATTTTCTCTGAAAGGACAGGATTTAGAAAGTGAAGCAACACTCCATTCACTTCGTACAGTGAATTGAAGTGTTTGAACAGACTGCTTCTCTTTCAGTGAAACGCTTGTGAATTTCTGTTCAATGCTTGTAAGAAGCTTAAGGCACTTTCAAAGGAAAGTGATTTTCTCTGAAAGGACAGCATTTAGAAAGTGAAGCAATAATCCATTCACTTCGCACAGTAAATTGAAGTGTTGGAACAGACTGCTTCTCTTTCAGGGAAACGCATGTGAGTTTTTTTTGAAAGCTTGTAAGTAGCTTAAGGTACTTTCAAAGAAAGTGATTTTCTCTGAAAGGACAGCATTTAGAATGTGAAGCAACACTCCATTCACTTCGCACAGTGAATTGAAGTGTTGGAACAGACTGCTTCTCTTTCAGAGAAACGCATGTGAATTTCTGTTCAATGCTTTTAAGTAGCATAAGGCACTTTCAAAGGAAAGTGATTTTCTCTGAAAGGACAGCATTTAGAAAGTGAAGCAACACTCCATTCACTTCGCACAGTGAATTGAAGTGTTGGAACAGACTGCTTCTCTTTCAGAGAAACGGATGTGTGTTTTTTGTGAAAGCTTGTAAGTAGCTTAAGGCACTTTCAAAGGAAAGTGATTTTCTCTGAAAGAACAGCATTTAGAAAGTGAAGCAACACTCCATTCACTTCGCACAGTGAATTGAAGTGTTGGAACAGACTGCTTCTCTTTCAGAGAAACGGATGTGTGTTTTTTGTGAAAGCTTGTAAGTAGCTTAAGGCACTTTCAAGGAAAGTTATTTTCTCTGAAAGAACAGCATTTAGAAAGTGAAGCAACACTCCATTCACTTCGCACAGTGAATTGAAGTGTTGGAACAGACTGCTTCTCTTTCAGGGAAACGCAAGTGAGTTTTTTGTGAAAGCTTGTAAGTAGCTTAAGGTACTTTCAAAGAAAGTGATTTTCTCTGAAAGGACAGCATTTAGAAAGTGAAGCAACACTCCATTCATTTCGCACAGTGAATTGAAGTGTTGGAACAGACTGCTTCTCTTTCAGAGAAACGGATGTGAGTTTTGTGTGAAAGCTTGTAAGTAGCTTAAGGCACTTTCAAAGGAAAGTGATTTTCTCTGAAAGGATAGCATTTAGAAAGTGAAGCAACACTCCATTCACTTCGCACAGTGAATTGAAGTGTTGGAACAGACTGCTTCTCTTTCAGAGAAACGCATGTGAATTTCTGTTGAATGCTTCTAAGTAGCTTAAGGCACTTTCAAAGGAAATTGATTTACTCTGAAAGGACAGCATTTAGAAAGTGAAGCAACACTCCATTCACTTCGCACAGTGAATTGAAGTGTTGGAACAGACTGCTTCTCTTTCAGAGAAACGCATGTGAGTTTTTTGTAATAGCTTGTAAGTAGCTTAAGGCACTTTCAAAGGAAAGTGATTATCTCTGACAGGACAGCATTTAGAAAGTGAAGCAACACTCCATTCACTCCGCACAGTGAATTGAAGTGTTGAAACAGACTGATTCTCTTACAGAGAAACGCATGTGAATTTCTGTTGAATGCTTGTAAGTAGCTTAAGGCGCTTTCAAAGAAAGTGATTTTCTCTGAAAGGACAGCATTTAGAAAGTGAAGCAACACTCCATTCACTTCACACAGTGAATTGAAGTGTTGGAACAGACTGCTTCTCTTTCAGAGAAACGGATGTGAGTTTTTTGTGAAAGCTTGTAAGTAGCTTAAGGCACTTTCAAGGGAAAGTGATTTTCTCTGAAAGGACAGCATTTAGAAAGTGAAGCAACACTACATTCACTTCGCACAGTGAATTGAAGTGTTGGAACAGACTGCTTCTCTTTCAGAGAAACGGATGTGAGTTTTTTGTGAAAGCTTGTAAGTAGCTTAAGGCACTTTCAAGGGAAAGTGATTTTCTCTGAAAGGACAGCATGTAGAAAGTGAAGCAACACTCCATTCACTTCGCACAGTGAATTGAAGTGTTGGAACAGACTGCTTCTCTTTCAGAGAAACGGATGTGAGTTTTTTGTGAAAGCTTGTAAGTAGCTTAAGGCACTTTCAAAGGAAAGTGATTTTCTCTGAAAGGACAGCATTTAGAAAGTGAAGCAACACTCCCTTCACTTCGCACAGTGAATTGAAGTGTTGGAACAGACTGCTTCTCTTTCAGAGAAACGCATGTGAATTTCTGTTCAATGCTTGTAAGTAGCTTAAGGCACTTTCAAAGGAAAGTGATTTTCTCTGAAACGACAGCATGTAGAAAGTGAAGCAACACTCCATTCACTTCGCACAGTGAATTGAAGTGTTGGAACAGACTGCTTCTCTTTCAGAGAAACGGATGTGTGTTTTTTGTGAAAGCTTGTAAGTAGCTTAAGGCACTTTCAAAGGAAAGTGATTTTCTCTGAAAGAACAGCATTTAGAAAGTGAAGCAACACTCCATTCACTTCGCACAGTGAATTGAAGTGTTGGAACAGACTGCTTCTCTTTCAGAGAAACGCATGTGAATTTCTGTTGAATGCTTCTAAGTAGCTTAAGGCACTTTCAAAGGAAATTGATTTACTCTGAAAGGACAGCATTTAGAAAGTGAAGCAACACTCCATTCACTTCGCACAGTGAATTGAAGTGTTGGAACAGACTGCTTCTCTTTCAGAGAAATGCATGTGAGTTTTTTGTAATAGCTTGTAAGTAGCTTAAGGCACTTTCAAAGGAAAGTGATTATCTCTGACAGGACAGCATTTAGAAAGTGAAGCAACACTCCATTCACTTCGCACAGTGAATTGAAGTGTTGAAACAGACTGATTCTCTTACAGAGAAACGCATGTGAATTTCTGTTGAATGCTTGTAAGTAGCTTAAGGCGCTTTCAAAGAAAGTGATTTTCTCTGAAAGGACAGCATTTAGAAAGTGAAGCAACACTCCATTCACTTCGCACAGTGAATTGAAGTGTTGGAACAGACTGCTTCTCTTTCAGAGAAACGGATGTGAGTTTTTTGTGAAAGCTTGTAAGTAGCTTAAGGCACTTTCAAGGGAAAGTGATTTTCTCTGAAAGGACAGCATTTAGAAAGTGAAGCAACACTCCATTCACTTCGCACAGTGAATTGAAGTGTTGGAACAGACTGCTTCTCTTTCAGAGAAACGGATGTGAGTTTTTTGTGAAAGCTTGTAAGTAGCTTAAGGCATTTTCAAAGGAAAGTGATTTTCTCTGAAAGAACAGCATTTAGAAAGTGAAGCAACACTCCATTCACTTCGCACAGTGAATTGAAGTGTTGGAACAGACTGCTTCTCTTTCAGGGAAACGCATGTGAGTTTTTTGTGAAAGCTTGTAAGTAGCTTAAGGCACTTTCAAAGGAAAGTGATTTTCTCTGAAAGGACAGCATTTAGAAAGTGAAGCAACACTCCATTCACTTCGCACAGTGAATTGAAATGTTGGAACAGACTGCTTCTCTTTCAGAGAAACGGATGTGTGTTTTTTGTGAAAGCTTGTAAGTAGCTTAAGGCACTTTCAAGGAAAGTGATTTTCTCTGAAAGAACAGCACTTAGAAAGTGAAGCAACACTCCATTCACTTCGCACAGTGAATTGAAGTGTTGGAACAGACTGCTTCTCTTTCAGAGAAACGCATGTGAATTTCTGTTCAATGCTTGTAAGTAGCTTAAGGCACTTTCAAAGGAAAGTGATTTTCTCTGAAAGGACAGCATTTAGAAAGTGAAGCAACACTCCATTCACTTCGCACAGTGAATTGAAGTGTTGGAACAAACTGCTTCTCTTTCAGAGAAACGGATGTGTGTTTTTTGTGAAAGCTTGTAAGTAGCTTAAGGCACTTTCAAAGGAAAGTGATTTTCTCTGAAAGAACAGCATTTAGAAAGTGAAGCAACACTCCATTCACTTCGCACAGTGAATTGAAGTGTTGGAACAGACTGCTTCTCTTTCAGGGAAACGCATGTGAGTTTTTTGTGAAAGCTTGTAAGTAGCTTAAGGCACTTTCAAAGGAAAGTGATTTTCTCTGAAAGGACAGCATTTAGAAAGTGAAGCAACACTCCATTCACTTCGCACAGTGAATTGAAGTGTTGGAACATACTGCTTCTCTTTCAGAGAAACGCATGTGAATTTCTGTTCAATGCTTGTAAGTAGCTTAAGGCACTTTCAAAGGAAAGTGATTTTCTCTGAAAGGACAGCATTTAGAAAGTGAAGCAACACTCCATTCACTTCGCACAGTGAATTGAAGTGTTGGAACAGACTGCTTCTCTTTCAGAGAAACGGATGTGAGTTTTTTGTGAAAGCTTGTAAGTAGCTTAAGGCACTTTCAAAGGAAAGTGATTTTCTCTGAAAGGACAGCATTTAGAAAGTGAAGCAACACTCCATTCACTTCGCACAGTGAATTGAAGTGTTGGAACAGACTGCTTCTCTTTCAGAGAAATGCATGTGAATTTCTGTTGAATGCTTGTAAGAAGCTTTTGGCACTTTCAAAGGAAAGTGATTTTCTCTGAAAGGACAGGATTTAGAAAGTGAAGCAACACTCCATTCACTTCGTACAGTGAATTGAAGTGTTTGAACAGACTGCTTCTCTTTCAGTGAAACGCTTGTGAATTTCTGTTCAATGCTTGTAAGAAGCTTAAGGCACTTTCAAAGGAAAGTGATTTTCTCTGAAAGGACAGCATTTAGAAAGTGAAGCAATAATCCATTCACTTCGCACAGTAAATTGAAGTGTTGGAACAGACTGCTTCTCTTTCAGGGAAACGCATGTGAGTTTTTTGTGAAAGCTTGTAAGTAGCTTAAGGTACTTTCAAAGAAAGTGATTTTCTCTGAAAGGACAGCATTTAGAATGTGAAGCAACACTCCATTCACTTCGTACAGTGAATTGAAGTGTTTGAACAGACTGCTTCTCTTTCAGAGAAACGCATGTGAATTTCTGTTGAATGCTTGTAAGTAGCTTAAGGCACTTTCAAAGGAAAGTGATTTTCTCTGAAAGGACAGGATTTAGAAAGTGAAGCAACACTCCATTCACTTCGTACAGTGAATTGAAGTGTTTGAACAGACTGCTTCTCTTTCAGTGAAACGCTTGTGAATTTCTGTTCAATGCTTGTAAGAAGCTTAAGGCACTTTCAAAGGAAAGTGATTTTCTCTGAAAGGACAGCATTTAGAAAGTGAAGCAACAATCCATTCACTTCGCACAGTAAATTGAAGTGTTGGAACAGACTGCTTCTCTTTCAGGGAAACGCAAGTGAGTTTTTTGTGAAAGCTTGTAAGTAGCTTAAGGTACTTTCAAAGAAAGTGATTTTCTCTGAAAGGACAGCATTTAGAATGTGAAGCAACACTCCATTCACTTCGCACAGTGAATTGAAGTGTTGGAACAGACTGCTTCTCTTTCAGAGAAACGCATGTGAATTTCTGTTCAATGCTTGTAAGTAGCTTAAGGCACTTTCAAAGGAAAGTGATTTTCTCTGAAAGGACAGCATTTAGAAAGTGAAGCAACACTCCATTCACTTCGCACAGTGAATTGAAGTGTTGGAACAGACTGCTTCTCTTTCAGAGAAACGGATGTGTGTTTTTTGTGAAAGCTTGTAAGTAGCTTAAGGCACTTTCAAAGGAAAGTGATTTTCTCTGAAAGAACAGCATTTAGAAAGTGAAGCAACACTCCATTCACTTCGCACAGTGAATTGAAGTGTTGGAACAGACTGCTTCTCTTTCAGAGAAACGGATGTGTGTTTTTTGTGAAAGCTTGTAAGTAGCTTAAGGCACTTTCAAGGAAAGTGATTTTCTCTGAAAGAACAGCATTTAGAAAGTGAAGCAACACTCCATTCACTTCGCACAGTGAATTGAAGTGTTGGAACAGACTGCTTCTCTTTCAGAGAAACGCATGTGAATTTCTGTTGAATGCTTGTAAGTAGCTTAAGGCACTTTCAAAGGAAAGTGATTTTCTCTGAAAGGACAGCATTTAGAAAGTGAAGCAACACTCCATTCACTTCGCACAGTGAATTGAAGTGTTGGAACAGACTGCTTCTCTTTCAGAGAAACGGATGTGAGTTTTTTGTGAAAGCTTGTAAGTAGCTTAAGGCACTTTCAAAGGAAAGTGATTTTCTCTGAAAGGACAGCATTTAGAAAGTGAAGCAACACTCCCTTCACTTCGCACAGTGAATTGAAGTGTTGGAACAGACTGCTTCTCTTTCAGAGAAACGCATGTGAATTTCTGTTGAATGCTTCTAAGTAGCTTAAGGCACTTTCAAAGGAAATTGATTTACTCTGAAAGGACAGCATTTAGAAAGTGAAGCAACACTCCATTCACTTCGCACAGTGAATTGAAGTGTTGGAACAGACTGCTTCTCTTTCAGAGAAACGCATGTGAGTTTTTTGTAAAAGCTTGTAAGGAGCTTAAGGCACTTTCAAAGGAAAGTGATTTTCTCTGACAGGACAGCATTTAGAAAGTGAAGCAACACTCCATTCACTTCGCACAGTGAATTGAAGTGTTGAAACAGACTGATTCTCTTACAGAGAAACGCATGTGAATTTCTGTTGAATGCTTGTAAGTAGCTTAAGGCGCTTTCAAAGAAAGTGATTTTCTCTGAAAGGACAGCATTTAGAAAGTGAAGCAACACTCCATTCACTTCGCACAGTGAATTGAAGTGTTGGAACAGACTGCTTCTCTTTCAGAGAAACGCATGTGAATTTCTGTTGAATGCTTGTAAGTAGCTTAAGGCACTTTCAAAGGAAAGTGATTTTCTCTGAAAGGACAGCATTTAGAAAGTGAAGCAACACTCCATTCACTTCGCACAGTGAATTGAAGTGTTGGAACAGACTGCTTCTCTTTCACAGAAACAGATGTGAGTTTTTTGTGAAAGATTGTAAGTAGCTTAAGGCACTTTCAAAGGAAAGTGATTTTCTCTGAAAGGACAGCATGGAGAAAGTGAAGCAACACTCCATTCACTTCGCACAGTGAATTGAAGTGTTGGAACAGACTGCTTCTCTTTCAGAGAAACGGATGTGTGTTTTTTGTGAAAGCTTGTAAGTAGCTTAAGGCACTTTCAAGGAAAGTGATTTTCTCTGAAAGAACAGCATTTAGAAAGTGAAGCAACACTCCATTCACTTCGCACAGTGAATTGAAGTGTTGGAACAGACTGCTTCTCTTTCAGAGAAACAGATGTGAGTTTTTTGTGAAAGCTTGTAAGTAGCTTAAGGCACTTTCAAAGGAAAGTGATTTTCTCTGAAAGGACAGCATTTAGAAAGTGAAGCAACACTCCATTCACTTCGCACAGTGAATTGAAGTGTTGGAACAGACTGCTTCTCTTTCAGAGAAACGCATGTGAATTTCTGTTCAATGCTTGTAAGTAGCTTAAGGCACTTTCAAAGGAAAGTGATTTTCTCTGAAACGACAGCATGTAGAAAGTGAAGCAACACTCCATTCACTTCGCACAGTGAATTGAAGTGTTGGAACAGACTGCTTCTCTTTCAGAGAAACGGATGTGTGTTTTTTGTGAAAGCTTGTAAGTAGCTTAAGGCACTTTCAAAGGAAAGTGATTTTCTCTGAAAGAACAGCATTTAGAAAGTGAAGCAACACTCCATTCACTTCGCACAGTGAATTGAAGTGTTGGAACAGACTGCTTCTCTTTCAGAGAAACGCATGTGAATTTCTGTTGAATGCTTCTAAGTAGCTTAAGGCACTTTCAAAGGAAATTGATTTACTCTGAAAGGACAGCATTTAGAAAGTGAAGCAACACTCCATTCACTTCGCACAGTGAATTGAAGTGTTGGAACAGACTGCTTCTCTTTCAGAGAAATGCATGTGAGTTTTTTGTAATAGCTTGTAAGTAGCTTAAGGCACTTTCAAAGGAAAGTGATTATCTCTGACAGGACAGCATTTAGAAAGTGAAGCAACACTCCATTCACTTCGCACAGTGAATTGAAGTGTTGAAACAGACTGATTCTCTTACAGAGAAACGCATGTGAATTTCTGTTGAATGCTTGTAAGTAGCTTAAGGCGCTTTCAAAGAAAGTGATTTTCTCTGAAAGGACAGCATTTAGAAAGTGAAGCAACACTCCATTCACTTCGCACAGTGAATTGAAGTGTTGGAACAGACTGCTTCTCTTTCAGAGAAACGGATGTGAGTTTTTTGTGAAAGCTTGTAAGTAGCTTAAGGCACTTTCAAGGGAAAGTGATTTTCTCTGAAAGGACAGCATTTAGAAAGTGAAGCAACACTCCATTCACTTCGCACAGTGAATTGAAGTGTTGGAACAGACTGCTTCTCTTTCAGAGAAACGGATGTGAGTTTTTTGTGAAAGCTTGTAAGTAGCTTAAGGCATTTTCAAAGGAAAGTGATTTTCTCTGAAAGAACAGCATTTAGAAAGTGAAGCAACACTCCATTCACTTCGCACAGTGAATTGAAGTGTTGGAACAGACTGCTTCTCTTTCAGGGAAACGCATGTGAGTTTTTTGTGAAAGCTTGTAAGTAGCTTAAGGCACTTTCAAAGGAAAGTGATTTTCTCTGAAAGGACAGCATTTAGAAAGTGAAGCAACACTCCATTCACTTCGCACAGTGAATTGAAATGTTGGAACAGACTGCTTCTCTTTCAGAGAAACGGATGTGTGTTTTTTGTGAAAGCTTGTAAGTAGCTTAAGGCACTTTCAAGGAAAGTGATTTTCTCTGAAAGAACAGCACTTAGAAAGTGAAGCAACACTCCATTCACTTCGCACAGTGAATTGAAGTGTTGGAACAGACTGCTTCTCTTTCAGAGAAACGCATGTGAATTTCTGTTCAATGCTTGTAAGTAGCTTAAGGCACTTTCAAAGGAAAGTGATTTTCTCTGAAAGGACAGCATTTAGAAAGTGAAGCAACACTCCATTCACTTCGCACAGTGAATTGAAGTGTTGGAACAAACTGCTTCTCTTTCAGAGAAACGGATGTGTGTTTTTTGTGAAAGCTTGTAAGTAGCTTAAGGCACTTTCAAAGGAAAGTGATTTTCTCTGAAAGAACAGCATTTAGAAAGTGAAGCAACACTCCATTCACTTCGCACAGTGAATTGAAGTGTTGGAACAGACTGCTTCTCTTTCAGGGAAACGCATGTGAGTTTTTTGTGAAAGCTTGTAAGTAGCTTAAGGCACTTTCAAAGGAAAGTGATTTTCTCTGAAAGGACAGCATTTAGAAAGTGAAGCAACACTCCATTCACTTCGCACAGTGAATTGAAGTGTTGGAACATACTGCTTCTCTTTCAGAGAAACGCATGTGAATTTCTGTTCAATGCTTGTAAGTAGCTTAAGGCACTTTCAAAGGAAAGTGATTTTCTCTGAAAGGACAGCATTTAGAAAGTGAAGCAACACTCCATTCACTTCGCACAGTGAATTGAAGTGTTGGAACAGACTGCTTCTCTTTCAGAGAAACGGATGTGAGTTTTTTGTGAAAGCTTGTAAGTAGCTTAAGGCACTTTCAAAGGAAAGTGATTTTCTCTGAAAGGACAGCATTTAGAAAGTGAAGCAACACTCCATTCACTTCGCACAGTGAATTGAAGTGTTGGAACAGACTGCTTCTCTTTCAGAGAAATGCATGTGAATTTCTGTTGAATGCTTGTAAGAAGCTTTTGGCACTTTCAAAGGAAAGTGATTTTCTCTGAAAGGACAGGATTTAGAAAGTGAAGCAACACTCCATTCACTTCGTACAGTGAATTGAAGTGTTTGAACAGACTGCTTCTCTTTCAGTGAAACGCTTGTGAATTTCTGTTCAATGCTTGTAAGAAGCTTAAGGCACTTTCAAAGGAAAGTGATTTTCTCTGAAAGGACAGCATTTAGAAAGTGAAGCAATAATCCATTCACTTCGCACAGTAAATTGAAGTGTTGGAACAGACTGCTTCTCTTTCAGGGAAACGCATGTGAGTTTTTTGTGAAAGCTTGTAAGTAGCTTAAGGTACTTTCAAAGAAAGTGATTTTCTCTGAAAGGACAGCATTTAGAATGTGAAGCAACACTCCATTCACTTCGTACAGTGAATTGAAGTGTTTGAACAGACTGCTTCTCTTTCAGAGAAACGCATGTGAATTTCTGTTGAATGCTTGTAAGTAGCTTAAGGCACTTTCAAAGGAAAGTGATTTTCTCTGAAAGGACAGGATTTAGAAAGTGAAGCAACACTCCATTCACTTCGTACAGTGAATTGAAGTGTTTGAACAGACTGCTTCTCTTTCAGTGAAACGCTTGTGAATTTCTGTTCAATGCTTGTAAGAAGCTTAAGGCACTTTCAAAGGAAAGTGATTTTCTCTGAAAGGACAGCATTTAGAAAGTGAAGCAACAATCCATTCACTTCGCACAGTAAATTGAAGTGTTGGAACAGACTGCTTCTCTTTCAGGGAAACGCAAGTGAGTTTTTTGTGAAAGCTTGTAAGTAGCTTAAGGTACTTTCAAAGAAAGTGATTTTCTCTGAAAGGACAGCATTTAGAATGTGAAGCAACACTCCATTCACTTCGCACAGTGAATTGAAGTGTTGGAACAGACTGCTTCTCTTTCAGAGAAACGCATGTGAATTTCTGTTCAATGCTTGTAAGTAGCTTAAGGCACTTTCAAAGGAAAGTGATTTTCTCTGAAAGGACAGCATTTAGAAAGTGAAGCAACACTCCATTCACTTCGCACAGTGAATTGAAGTGTTGGAACAGACTGCTTCTCTTTCAGAGAAACGGATGTGTGTTTTTTGTGAAAGCTTGTAAGTAGCTTAAGGCACTTTCAAAGGAAAGTGATTTTCTCTGAAAGAACAGCATTTAGAAAGTGAAGCAACACTCCATTCACTTCGCACAGTGAATTGAAGTGTTGGAACAGACTGCTTCTCTTTCAGAGAAACGGATGTGTGTTTTTTGTGAAAGCTTGTAAGTAGCTTAAGGCACTTTCAAGGAAAGTGATTTTCTCTGAAAGAACAGCATTTAGAAAGTGAAGCAACACTCCATTCACTTCGCACAGTGAATTGAAGTGTTGGAACAGACTGCTTCTCTTTCAGAGAAACGCATGTGAATTTCTGTTGAATGCTTGTAAGTAGCTTAAGGCACTTTCAAAGGAAAGTGATTTTCTCTGAAAGGACAGCATTTAGAAAGTGAAGCAACACTCCATTCACTTCGCACAGTGAATTGAAGTGTTGGAACAGACTGCTTCTCTTTCAGAGAAACGGATGTGAGTTTTTTGTGAAAGCTTGTAAGTAGCTTAAGGCACTTTCAAAGGAAAGTGATTTTCTCTGAAAGGACAGCATTTAGAAAGTGAAGCAACACTCCCTTCACTTCGCACAGTGAATTGAAGTGTTGGAACAGACTGCTTCTCTTTCAGAGAAACGCATGTGAATTTCTGTTGAATGCTTCTAAGTAGCTTAAGGCACTTTCAAAGGAAATTGATTTACTCTGAAAGGACAGCATTTAGAAAGTGAAGCAACACTCCATTCACTTCGCACAGTGAATTGAAGTGTTGGAACAGACTGCTTCTCTTTCAGAGAAACGCATGTGAGTTTTTTGTAAAAGCTTGTAAGGAGCTTAAGGCACTTTCAAAGGAAAGTGATTTTCTCTGACAGGACAGCATTTAGAAAGTGAAGCAACACTCCATTCACTTCGCACAGTGAATTGAAGTGTTGAAACAGACTGATTCTCTTACAGAGAAACGCATGTGAATTTCTGTTGAATGCTTGTAAGTAGCTTAAGGCGCTTTCAAAGAAAGTGATTTTCTCTGAAAGGACAGCATTTAGAAAGTGAAGCAACACTCCATTCACTTCGCACAGTGAATTGAAGTGTTGGAACAGACTGCTTCTCTTTCAGAGAAACGCATGTGAATTTCTGTTGAATGCTTGTAAGTAGCTTAAGGCACTTTCAAAGGAAAGTGATTTTCTCTGAAAGGACAGCATTTAGAAAGTGAAGCAACACTCCATTCACTTCGCACAGTGAATTGAAGTGTTGGAACAGACTGCTTCTCTTTCACAGAAACAGATGTGAGTTTTTTGTGAAAGATTGTAAGTAGCTTAAGGCACTTTCAAAGGAAAGTGATTTTCTCTGAAAGGACAGCATGGAGAAAGTGAAGCAACACTCCATTCACTTCGCACAGTGAATTGAAGTGTTGGAACAGACTGCTTCTCTTTCAGAGAAACGGATGTGTGTTTTTTGTGAAAGCTTGTAAGTAGCTTAAGGCACTTTCAAGGAAAGTGATTTTCTCTGAAAGAACAGCATTTAGAAAGTGAAGCAACACTCCATTCACTTCGCACAGTGAATTGAAGTGTTGGAACAGACTGCTTCTCTTTCAGAGAAACAGATGTGAGTTTTTTGTGAAAGCTTGTAAGTAGCTTAAGGCACTTTCAAAGGAAAGTGATTTTCTCTGAAAGGACAGCATTTAGAAAGTGAAGCAACACTCCATTCACTTCGCACAGTGAATTGAAGTGTTGGAACAGACTGCTTCTCTTTCAGAGAAACGGATGTGAGTTTTTTGTGAAAGCTTGTAAGTAGCTTAAGGCACTTTCAAAGGAAAGTGATTTTCTCTGAAAGGACAGCATTTAGAAAGTGAAGCAACACTCCATTCACTTCGCACAGTGAATTGAAGTGTTGGAACAGACTGCTTCTCTTTCAGGGAAACGCATGTGAATTTCTGTTGAATGCTTGTAAGTAGCTTAAGGCGCTTTCAAAGGAAAGTGATTATCTCTGACAGGACAGCATTTAGAAAGTGAAGCAACACTCCATTCACTTCGCACAGTGAATTGAAGTGTTTGAACAGCCTGCTTCTCTTTCAATGAAACGCTTGTGAATTTCTGTTCAATGCTTGTAAGTAGCTTAAGGCACTTTCAAAGGAAAGTGATTTTCTCTGAAAGGACAGCATTTAGAAAGTGAAGCAACACTCCATTCACTTCGCACAGTGAATTGAAGTGTGGGAACAGACTGCTTCTCTTTCAGGGAAACGGATGTGAGTTTTTTGTGAAAGCTTGTAAGTAGCTTAAGGCACTTTCAAAGGAAAGTGATTTTCTCTGAAAGGACAGCATTTAGAAAGTGAAGCAACACTCCATTCACTTCGCACAGTGAATTGAAGTGTTGGAACAGACTGCTTCTCTTTCAGAGAAACGGATGTGAGTTTTTTGTGAAAGCTTGTAAGTAGCTTAAGGCACTTTCAAAGGAAAGTGATTTTCTCTGAAAGAACAGCATTTAGAAAGTGAAGCAACACTCCATTCACTTCGCACAGTGAATTGAAGTGTTGGAACAGACTGCTTCTCTTTCAGAGAAACGCATGTGAATTTCTGTTCAATGCTTTTAACTAGCATAAGGCACTTTCAAAGGAAAGTGATTTTCTCTGAAAGGACAGCATTTAGAAAGAGAAGCAACACTCCATTCACTTCGCACAGTGAATTGAAGTGTTGGAACCGACTGCTTCTCTTTCAGAGAAACGGATGTGTGTTTTTTGTGAAAGCTTGTAAGTAGCTTAAGGCACTTTCAAGGAAAGTTATTTTCTCTGAAAGAACAGCATTTAGAAAGTGAAACAACACTCCATTCAGTTAGCACAGTGAATTGAAGTGTTGGAACAGACTGCTTCTCTTTCAGAGAAACAGATGTGAGTTTTTTGTGAAAGCTTGTAAGTAGCTTAAGGCACTTTCAAAGGAAAGTGATTTTCTCTGAAACGACAGCATGTAGAAAGTGAAGCAACACTCCATTCACTTCGCACAGTGAATTGAAGTGTTGGAACAGACTGCTTCTCTTTCAGAGAAACGGATGTGAGTTTTTTGTGAAAGCTTGTAAGTAGCTTAAGGCACTTTCAAAGGAAAGTGATTTTCTCTGAAAGGACAGCATTTAGAAAGTGAAGCAACACTCCATTCACTTCGCACAGTGAATTGAAGTGTTGGAACAGACTGCTTCTCTTTCAGGGAAACGCATGTGAATTTCTGTTGAATGCTTGTAAGTAGCTTAAGGCGCTTTCAAAGGAAAGTGATTATCTCTGACAGGACAGCATTTAGAAAGTGAAGCAACACTCCATTCACTTCGCACAGTGAATTGAAGTGTTTGAACAGCCTGCTTCTCTTTCAGTGAAACGCTTGTGAATTTCTGTTCAATGCTTGTAAGTAGCTTAAGGCACTTTCAAAGGAAAGTGATTTTCTCTGAAAGGACAGCATTTAGAAAGTGAAGCAACACTCCATTCACTTCGCACATGAATTGAAGTGTGGGAACAGACTGCTTCTCTTTCAGGGAAACGGATGTGAGTTTTTTGTGAAAGCTTGTAAGTAGCTTAAGGCACTTTCAAAGGAAAGTGATTTTCTCTGAAAGGACAGCATTTAGAAAGTGAAGCAACACTCCATTCACTTCGCACAGTGAATTGAAGTGTTGGAACAGACTGCTTCTCTTTCAGAGAAACGGATGTGAGTTTTTTGTGAAAGCTTGTAAGTAGCTTAAGGCACTTTCAAAGGAAAGTGATTTTCTCTGAAAGAACAGCATTTAGAAAGTGAAGCAACACTCCATTCACTTCGCACAGTGAATTGAAGTGTTGGAACAGACTGCTTCTCTTTCAGAGAAACGCATGTGAATTTCTGTTCAATGCTTTTAAGTAGCATAAGGCACTTTCAAAGGAAAGTGATTTTCTCTGAAAGGACAGCATTTAGAAAGTGAAGCAACACTCCATTCACTTCGCACAGTGAATTGAAGTGTTGGAACCGACTGCTTCTCTTTCAGAGAAACGGATGTGTGTTTTTTGTGAAAGCTTGTAAGTAGCTTAAGGCACTTTCAAGGAAAGTTATTTTCTCTGAAAGAACAGCATTTAGAAAGTGAAACAACACTCCATTCAGTTAGCACAGTGAATTGAAGTGTTGGAACAGACTGCTTCTCTTTCAGAGAAACAGATGTGAGTTTTTTGTGAAAGCTTGTAAGTAGCTTAAGGCACTTTCAAAGGAAAGTGATTTTCTCTGAAAGGACAGCATGTAGAAAGTGAAGCAACACTCCATTCACTTCGCACAGTGAATTGAAGTGTTGGAACAGACTGCTTCTCTTTCAGAGAAACGGATGTGAGTTTTTTGTGAAAGCTTGTAAGTAGCTTAAGGCACTTTCAAAGGAAAGTGATTTTCTCTGAAAGGACAGCATTTAGAAAGTGAAGCAACACTCCATTCACTTCGCACAGTGAATTGAAGTGTTGGAACAGACTGCTTCTCTTTCAGGGAAACGCATGTGAATTTCTGTTGAATGCTTGTAAGTAGCTTAAGGCGCTTTCAAATGAAAGTGATTATCTCTGACAGGACAGCATTTAGAAAGTGAAGCAACACTCCATTCACTTCGCACAGTGAATTGAAGTGTTTGAACAGCCTGCTTCTCTTTCAGTGAAACGCTTGTGAATTTCTGTTCAATGCTTGTAAGTAGCTTAAGGCACTTTCAAAGGAAAGTGATTTTCTCTGAAAGGACAGCATTTAGAAAGTGAAGCAACACTCCATTCACTTCGCACAGTGAATTGAAGTGTGGGAACAGACTGCTTCTCTTTCAGGGAAACGGATGTGAGTTTTTTGTGAAAGCTTGTAAGTAGCTTAAGGCACTTTCAAAGGAAAGTGATTTTCTCTGAAAGGACAGCATTTAGAAAGTGAAGCAACACTCCATTCACTTCGCACAGTGAATTGAAGTGTTGGAACAGACTGCTTCTCTTTCAGAGAAACGGATGTGAGTTTTTTGTGAAAGCTTGTAAGTAGCTTAAGGCACTTTCAAAGGAAAGTGATTTTCTCTGAAAGAACAGCATTTAGAAAGTGAAGCAACACTCCATTCACTTCGCACAGTGAATTGAAGTGTTGGAACAGACTGCTTCTCTTTCAGAGAAACGCATGTGAATTTCTGTTCAATGCTATTAAGTAGCATAAGGCACTTTCAAAGGAAAGTGATTTTCTCTGAAAGGACAGCATTTAGAAAGTGAAGCAACACTCCATTCACTTCGCACAGTGAATTGAAGTGTTGGAACAGACTGCTTCTCTTTCAGAGAAACGGATGTGTGTTTTTTGTGAAAGCTTGTAAGTAGCTTAAGGCACTTTCAAAGGAAAGTGATTTTCTCTGAAAGAACAGCATTTAGAAAGTGAAGCAACACTCCATTCACTTCGCACAGTGAATTGAAGTGTTGGAACAGACTGCTTCTCTTTCAGAGAAACGGATGTGTGTTTTTTGTGAAAGCTTGTAAGTAGCTTAAGGCACTTTCAAGGAAAGTTATTTTCTCTGAAAGAACAGCATTTAGAAAGTGAAGCAACACTCCATTCACTTCGCACAGTGAATTGAAATGTTGGAACAGACTGCTTCTCTTTCAGAGAAACGCATGTGAATTTCTGTTGAATGCTTGTAAGTAGCTTAAGGCACTTTCAAAGGAAAGTGATTTTCTCTGAAAGGACAGGATTTAGAAAGTGAAGCAACACTCCATTCACTTCGTACAGTGAATTGAAGTGTTTGAACAGACTGCTTCTCTTTCAGTGAAACGCTTGTGAATTTCTGTTCAATGCTTGTAAGAAGCTTAAGGCACTTTCAAAGGAAAGTGATTTTCTCTGAAAGGACAGCATTTAGAAAGTGAAGCAACAATCCATTCACTTCGCACAGTAAATTGAAGTGTTGGAACAGACTGCTTCTCTTTCAGGGAAACGCAAGTGAGTTTTTTGTGAAAGCTTGTAAGTAGCTTAAGGTACTTTCAAAGAAAGTGATTTTCTCTGAAAGGACAGCATTTAGAATGTGAAGCAACACTCCATTCACTTCGCACAGTGAATTGAAGTGTTGGAACAGACTGCTTCTCTTTCAGAGAAACGCATGTGAATTTCTGTTCAATGCTTGTAAGTAGCTTAAGGCACTTTCAAAGGAAAGTGATTTTCTCTGAAAGGACAGCATTTAGAAAGTGAAGCAACACTCCATTCACTTCGCACAGTGAATTGAAATGTTGGAACAGACTGCTTCTCTTTCAGAGAAACGCATGTGAATTTCTGTTGAATGCTTGTAAGTAGCTTAAGGCACTTTCAAAGGAAAGTGATTTTCTCTGAAAGGACAGGATTTAGAAAGTGAAGCAACACTCCATTCACTTCGTACAGTGAATTGAAGTGTTTGAACAGACTGCTTCTCTTTCAGTGAAACGCTTGTGAATTTCTGTTCAATGCTTGTAAGAAGCTTAAGGCACTTTCAAAGGAAAGTGATTTTCTCTGAAAGGACAGCATTTAGAAAGTGAAGCAACAATCCATTCACTTCGCACAGTAAATTGAAGTGTTGGAACAGACTGCTTCTCTTTCAGGGAAACGCAAGTGAGTTTTTTGTGAAAGCTTGTAAGTAGCTTAAGGTACTTTCAAAGAAAGTGATTTTCTCTGAAAGGACAGCATTTAGAATGTGAAGCAACACTCCATTCACTTCGCACAGTGAATTGAAGTGTTGGAACAGACTGCTTCTCTTTCAGAGAAACGCATGTGAATTTCTGTTCAATGCTTGTAAGTAGCTTAAGGCACTTTCAAAGGAAAGTGATTTTCTCTGAAAGGACAGCATTTAGAAAGTGAAGCAACACTCCATTCACTTCGCACAGTGAATTGAAGTGTTGGAACAGACTGCTTCTCTTTCAGAGAAACGGATGTGTGTTTTTTGTGAAAGCTTGTAAGTAGCTTAAGGCACTTTCAAAGGAAAGTGATTTTCTCTGAAAGGACAGCATGTAGAAAGTGAAGCAACACTCCATTCACTTCGCACAGTGAATTGAAGTGTTGGAACAGACTGCTTCTCTTTCAGAGAAACGGATGTGAGTTTTTTGTGAAAGCTTGTAAGTAGCTTAAGGCACTTTCAAAGGAAAGTGATTTTCTCTGAAAGGACAGCATTTAGAAAGTGAAGCAACACTCCATTCACTTCGCACAGTGAATTGAAGTGTTGGAACAGACTGCTTCTCTTTCAGGGAAACGCATGTGAATTTCTGTTGAATGCTTGTAAGTAGCTTAAGGCGCTTTCAAAGGAAAGTGATTATCTCTCACAGGACAGCATTTAGAAAGTGAAGCAACACTCCATTCACTTCGCACAGTGAATTGAAGTGTTTGAACAGCCTGCTTCTCTTTCAGTGAAACGCTTGTGAATTTCTGTTCAATGCTTGTAAGTAGCTTAAGGCACTTTCAAAGGAAAGTGATTTTCTCTGAAAGGACAGCATTTAGAAAGTGAAGCAACACTCCATTCACTTCGCACAGTGAATTGAAGTGTGGGAACAGACTGCTTCTCTTTCAGGGAAACGGATGTGAGTTTTTTGTGAAAGCTTGTAAGTAGCTTAAGGCACTTTCAAAGGAAAGTGATTTTCTCTGAAAGGACAGCATTTAGAAAGTGAAGCAACACTCCATTCACTTCGCACAGTGAATTGAAGTGTTGGAACAGACTGCTTCTCTTTCAGAGAAACGGATGTGAGTTTTTTGTGAAAGCTTGTAAGTAGCTTAAGGCACTTTCAAAGGAAAGTGATTTTCTCTGAAAGGACAGCATATAGAAAGTGAAGCAACACTCCATTCACTTCGCACAGTGAATTGAAGTGTTGGAACAGACTGCTTCTCTTTCAGAGAAACGGATGTGTGTTTTTTGTGAAAGCTTGTAAGTAGCTTAAGGCACTTTCAAGGAAAGTGATTTTCTCTGAAAGAACAGCATTTAGAAAGTGAAGCAACACTCCATTCACTTCGCACAGTGAATTGAAGTGTTGGAACAGACTGATTCTCTTTCAGAGAAACGCATGTGAATTTCTGTTCAATGCTTGTAAGTAGCTTAAGGCACTTTCAAAGGAAAGTGATTTTCTCTGAAAGGACAGCATTTAGAAAGTGAAGCAACACTCCATTCACTTCGCACAGTGAATTGAAGTGTTGGAACAGACTGCTTCTCTTTCAGAGAAACGCATGTGAGTTTTTTGTGAAAGCTTGTAAGTAGCTTAAGGCACTTTCAAAGGAAAGTGATTTTCTCTGAAAGGACAGCATTTAGAAAGTGAAGCAACACTCCATTCACTTCGCACAGTGAATTGAAGTGTTGGAACAGACTGCTTCTCTTTCAGAGAAACGCATGTGAATTTCTGTTCAATGCTTGTAAGTAGCTTAAGGCACTTTCAAAGGAAAGTGATTTTCTCTGAAAGGACAGCATTTAGAAAGTGAAGCAACACTCCATTCACTTCGCACAGTGAATTGAAGTGTTGGAACAGACTGCTTCTCTTTCAGAGAAACGGATGTGTGTTTTTTGTGAAAGCTTGTAAGTAGCTTAAGGCACTTTCAAAGGAAAGTGATTTTCTCTGAAAGAACAGCATTTAGAAAGTGAAGCAACACTCCATTCACTTCGCACAGTGAATTGAAGTGTTGGAACAGACTGCTTCTCTTTCAGAGAAACGGATGTGTGTTTTTTGTGAAAGCTTGTAAGTAGCTTAAGGCACTTTCAAGGAAAGTGATTTTCTCTGAAAGAACAGCATTTAGAAAGTGAAGCAACACTCCATTCACTTCGCACAGTGAATTGAAGTGTTGGAACAGACTGCTTCTCTTTCAGAGAAACGCATGTGAATTTCTGTTGAATGCTTGTAAGTAGCTTAAGGCACTTTCAAAGGAAAGTGATTTTCTCTGAAAGGACAGCATTTAGAAAGTGAAGCAACACTCCATTCACTTCGCACAGTGAATTGAAGTGTTGGAACAGACTGCTTCTCTTTCAGAGAAACGGATGTGAGTTTTTTGTGAAAGCTTGTAAGTAGCTTAAGGCACTTTCAAAGGAAAGTGATTTTCTCTGAAAGGACAGCATTTAGAAAGTGAAGCAACACTCCCTTCACTTCGCACAGTGAATTGAAGTGTTGGAACAGACTGCTTCTCTTTCAGAGAAACGCATGTGAATTTCTGTTGAATGCTTCTAAGTAGCTTAAGGCACTTTCAAAGGAAATTGATTTACTCTGAAAGGACAGCATTTAGAAAGTGAAGCAACACTCCATTCACTTCGCACAGTGAATTGAAGTGTTGGAACAGACTGCTTCTCTTTCAGAGAAACGCATGTGAGTTTTTTGTAAAAGCTTGTAAGGAGCTTAAGGCACTTTCAAAGGAAAGTGATTTTCTCTGACAGGACAGCATTTAGAAAGTGAAGCAACACTCCATTCACTTCGCACAGTGAATTGAAGTGTTGAAACAGACTGATTCTCTTACAGAGAAACGCATGTGAATTTCTGTTGAATGCTTGTAAGTAGCTTAAGGCGCTTTCAAAGAAAGTGATTTTCTCTGAAAGGACAGCATTTAGAAAGTGAAGCAACACTCCATTCACTTCGCACAGTGAATTGAAGTGTTGGAACAGACTGCTTCTCTTTCAGAGAAACGCATGTGAATTTCTGTTGAATGCTTGTAAGTAGCTTAAGGCACTTTCAAAGGAAAGTGATTTTCTCTGAAAGGACAGCATTTAGAAAGTGAAGCAACACTCCATTCACTTCGCACAGTGAATTGAAGTGTTGGAACAGACTGCTTCTCTTTCAGAGAAACAGATGTGAGTTTTTTGTGAAAAATTGTAAGTAGCTTAAGGCACTTTCAAAGGAAAGTGATTTTCTCTGAAAGGACAGCATGGAGAAAGTGAAGCAACACTCCATTCACTTCGCACAGTGAATTGAAGTGTTGGAACAGACTGCTTCTCTTTCAGAGAAACGGATGTGTGTTTTTTGTGAAAGCTTGTAAGTAGCTTAAGGCACTTTCAAGGAAAGTGATTTTCTCTGAAAGAACAGCATTTAGAAAGTGAAGCAACACTCCATTCACTTCGCACAGTGAATTGAAGTGTTGGAACAGACTGCTTCTCTTTCAGAGAAACGCATGTGAATTTCAGTTGAATGCTTGTAAGTAGCTTAAGGCACTTTCAAAGGAAAGTGATTTTCTCTGAAAGGACAGCATTTAGAAAGTGAAGCAACACTCCATTCACTTCGCACAGTGAATTGAAGTGTTGGAACAGACTGCTTCTCTTTCAGAGAAACAGATGTGAGTTTTTTGTGAAAGCTTGTAAGTAGCTTAAGGCACTTTCAAAGGAAAGTGATTTTCTCTGAAAGGACAGCATTTAGAAAGTGAAGCAACACTCCATTCACTTCGCACAGTGAATTGAAGTGTTGGAACAGACTGCTTCTCTTTCAGAGAAACGGATGTGAGTTTTTTGTGAAAGCTTGTAAGTAGCTTAAGGCACTTTCAAAGGAAAGTGATTTTCTCTGAAAGGACAGCATTTAGAAAGTGAAGCAACACTCCATTCACTTCGCACAGTGAATTGAAGTGTTGGAACAGACTGCTTCTCTTTCAGGGAAACGCATGTGAATTTCTGTTGAATGCTTGTAAGTAGCTTAAGGCGCTTTCAAAGGAAAGTGATTATCTCTGACAGGACAGCATTTAGAAAGTGAAGCAACACTCCATTCACTTCGCACAGTGAATTGAAGTGTTTGAACAGCCTGCTTCTCTTTCAATGAAACGCTTGTGAATTTCTGTTCAATGCTTGTAAGTAGCTTAAGGCACTTTCAAAGGAAAGTGATTTTCTCTGAAAGGACAGCATTTAGAAAGTGAAGCAACACTCCATTCACTTCGCACAGTGAATTGAAGTGTGGGAACAGACTGCTTCTCTTTCAGGGAAACGGATGTGAGTTTTTTGTGAAAGCTTGTAAGTAGCTTAAGGCACTTTCAAAGGAAAGTGATTTTCTCTGAAAGGACAGCATTTAGAAAGTGAAGCAACACTCCATTCACTTCGCACAGTGAATTGAAGTGTTGGAACAGACTGCTTCTCTTTCAGAGAAACGGATGTGAGTTTTTTGTGAAAGCTTGTAAGTAGCTTAAGGCACTTTCAAAGGAAAGTGATTTTCTCTGAAAGAACAGCATTTAGAAAGTGAAGCAACACTCCATTCACTTCGCACAGTGAATTGAAGTGTTGGAACAGACTGCTTCTCTTTCAGAGAAACGCATGTGAATTTCTGTTCAATGCTTTTAACTAGCATAAGGCACTTTCAAAGGAAAGTGATTTTCTCTGAAAGGACAGCATTTAGAAAGAGAAGCAACACTCCATTCACTTCGCACAGTGAATTGAAGTGTTGGAACCGACTGCTTCTCTTTCAGAGAAACGGATGTGTGTTTTTTGTGAAAGCTTGTAAGTAGCTTAAGGCACTTTCAAGGAAAGTTATTTTCTCTGAAAGAACAGCATTTAGAAAGTGAAACAACACTCCATTCAGTTAGCACAGTGAATTGAAGTGTTGGAACAGACTGCTTCTCTTTCAGAGAAACAGATGTGAGTTTTTTGTGAAAGCTTGTAAGTAGCTTAAGGCACTTTCAAAGGAAAGTGATTTTCTCTGAAACGACAGCATGTAGAAAGTGAAGCAACACTCCATTCACTTCGCACAGTGAATTGAAGTGTTGGAACAGACTGCTTCTCTTTCAGAGAAACGGATGTGAGTTTTTTGTGAAAGCTTGTAAGTAGCTTAAGGCACTTTCAAAGGAAAGTGATTTTCTCTGAAAGGACAGCATTTAGAAAGTGAAGCAACACTCCATTCACTTCGCACAGTGAATTGAAGTGTTGGAACAGACTGCTTCTCTTTCAGGGAAACGCATGTGAATTTCTGTTGAATGCTTGTAAGTAGCTTAAGGCGCTTTCAAAGGAAAGTGATTATCTCTGACAGGACAGCATTTAGAAAGTGAAGCAACACTCCATTCACTTCGCACAGTGAATTGAAGTGTTTGAACAGCCTGCTTCTCTTTCAGTGAAACGCTTGTGAATTTCTGTTCAATGCTTGTAAGTAGCTTAAGGCACTTTCAAAGGAAAGTGATTTTCTCTGAAAGGACAGCATTTAGAAAGTGAAGCAACACTCCATTCACTTCGCACATGAATTGAAGTGTGGGAACAGACTGCTTCTCTTTCAGGGAAACGGATGTGAGTTTTTTGTGAAAGCTTGTAAGTAGCTTAAGGCACTTTCAAAGGAAAGTGATTTTCTCTGAAAGGACAGCATTTAGAAAGTGAAGCAACACTCCATTCACTTCGCACAGTGAATTGAAGTGTTGGAACAGACTGCTTCTCTTTCAGAGAAACGGATGTGAGTTTTTTGTGAAAGCTTGTAAGTAGCTTAAGGCACTTTCAAAGGAAAGTGATTTTCTCTGAAAGAACAGCATTTAGAAAGTGAAGCAACACTCCATTCACTTCGCACAGTGAATTGAAGTGTTGGAACAGACTGCTTCTCTTTCAGAGAAACGCATGTGAATTTCTGTTCAATGCTTTTAAGTAGCATAAGGCACTTTCAAAGGAAAGTGATTTTCTCTGAAAGGACAGCATTTAGAAAGTGAAGCAACACTCCATTCACTTCGCACAGTGAATTGAAGTGTTGGAACCGACTGCTTCTCTTTCAGAGAAACGGATGTGTGTTTTTTGTGAAAGCTTGTAAGTAGCTTAAGGCACTTTCAAGGAAAGTTATTTTCTCTGAAAGAACAGCATTTAGAAAGTGAAACAACACTCCATTCAGTTAGCACAGTGAATTGAAGTGTTGGAACAGACTGCTTCTCTTTCAGAGAAACAGATGTGAGTTTTTTGTGAAAGCTTGTAAGTAGCTTAAGGCACTTTCAAAGGAAAGTGATTTTCTCTGAAAGGACAGCATGTAGAAAGTGAAGCAACACTCCATTCACTTCGCACAGTGAATTGAAGTGTTGGAACAGACTGCTTCTCTTTCAGAGAAACGGATGTGAGTTTTTTGTGAAAGCTTGTAAGTAGCTTAAGGCACTTTCAAAGGAAAGTGATTTTCTCTGAAAGGACAGCATTTAGAAAGTGAAGCAACACTCCATTCACTTCGCACAGTGAATTGAAGTGTTGGAACAGACTGCTTCTCTTTCAGGGAAACGCATGTGAATTTCTGTTGAATGCTTGTAAGTAGCTTAAGGCGCTTTCAAAGGAAAGTGATTATCTCTGACAGGACAGCATTTAGAAAGTGAAGCAACACTCCATTCACTTCGCACAGTGAATTGAAGTGTTTGAACAGCCTGCTTCTCTTTCAGTGAAACGCTTGTGAATTTCTGTTCAATGCTTGTAAGTAGCTTAAGGCACTTTCAAAGGAAAGTGATTTTCTCTGAAAGGACAGCATTTAGAAAGTGAAGCAACACTCCATTCACTTCGCACAGTGAATTGAAGTGTGGGAACAGACTGCTTCTCTTTCAGGGAAACGGATGTGAGTTTTTTGTGAAAGCTTGTAAGTAGCTTAAGGCACTTTCAAAGGAAAGTGATTTTCTCTGAAAGGACAGCATTTAGAAAGTGAAGCAACACTCCATTCACTTCGCACAGTGAATTGAAGTGTTGGAACAGACTGCTTCTCTTTCAGAGAAACGGATGTGAGTTTTTTGTGAAAGCTTGTAAGTAGCTTAAGGCACTTTCAAAGGAAAGTGATTTTCTCTGAAAGAACAGCATTTAGAAAGTGAAGCAACACTCCATTCACTTCGCACAGTGAATTGAAGTGTTGGAACAGACTGCTTCTCTTTCAGAGAAACGCATGTGAATTTCTGTTCAATGCTATTAAGTAGCATAAGGCACTTTCAAAGGAAAGTGATTTTCTCTGAAAGGACAGCATTTAGAAAGTGAAGCAACACTCCATTCACTTCGCACAGTGAATTGAAGTGTTGGAACAGACTGCTTCTCTTTCAGAGAAACGGATGTGTGTTTTTTGTGAAAGCTTGTAAGTAGCTTAAGGCACTTTCAAAGGAAAGTGATTTTCTCTGAAAGAACAGCATTTAGAAAGTGAAGCAACACTCCATTCACTTCGCACAGTGAATTGAAGTGTTGGAACAGACTGCTTCTCTTTCAGAGAAACGGATGTGTGTTTTTTGTGAAAGCTTGTAAGTAGCTTAAGGCACTTTCAAGGAAAGTTATTTTCTCTGAAAGAACAGCATTTAGAAAGTGAAGCAACACTCCATTCACTTCGCACAGTGAATTGAAATGTTGGAACAGACTGCTTCTCTTTCAGAGAAACGCATGTGAATTTCTGTTGAATGCTTGTAAGTAGCTTAAGGCACTTTCAAAGGAAAGTGATTTTCTCTGAAAGGACAGGATTTAGAAAGTGAAGCAACACTCCATTCACTTCGTACAGTGAATTGAAGTGTTTGAACAGACTGCTTCTCTTTCAGTGAAACGCTTGTGAATTTCTGTTCAATGCTTGTAAGAAGCTTAAGGCACTTTCAAAGGAAAGTGATTTTCTCTGAAAGGACAGCATTTAGAAAGTGAAGCAACAATCCATTCACTTCGCACAGTAAATTGAAGTGTTGGAACAGACTGCTTCTCTTTCAGGGAAACGCAAGTGAGTTTTTTGTGAAAGCTTGTAAGTAGCTTAAGGTACTTTCAAAGAAAGTGATTTTCTCTGAAAGGACAGCATTTAGAATGTGAAGCAACACTCCATTCACTTCGCACAGTGAATTGAAGTGTTGGAACAGACTGCTTCTCTTTCAGAGAAACGCATGTGAATTTCTGTTCAATGCTTGTAAGTAGCTTAAGGCACTTTCAAAGGAAAGTGATTTTCTCTGAAAGGACAGCATTTAGAAAGTGAAGCAACACTCCATTCACTTCGCACAGTGAATTGAAATGTTGGAACAGACTGCTTCTCTTTCAGAGAAACGCATGTGAATTTCTGTTGAATGCTTGTAAGTAGCTTAAGGCACTTTCAAAGGAAAGTGATTTTCTCTGAAAGGACAGGATTTAGAAAGTGAAGCAACACTCCATTCACTTCGTACAGTGAATTGAAGTGTTTGAACAGACTGCTTCTCTTTCAGTGAAACGCTTGTGAATTTCTGTTCAATGCTTGTAAGAAGCTTAAGGCACTTTCAAAGGAAAGTGATTTTCTCTGAAAGGACAGCATTTAGAAAGTGAAGCAACAATCCATTCACTTCGCACAGTAAATTGAAGTGTTGGAACAGACTGCTTCTCTTTCAGGGAAACGCAAGTGAGTTTTTTGTGAAAGCTTGTAAGTAGCTTAAGGTACTTTCAAAGAAAGTGATTTTCTCTGAAAGGACAGCATTTAGAATGTGAAGCAACACTCCATTCACTTCGCACAGTGAATTGAAGTGTTGGAACAGACTGCTTCTCTTTCAGAGAAACGCATGTGAATTTCTGTTCAATGCTTGTAAGTAGCTTAAGGCACTTTCAAAGGAAAGTGATTTTCTCTGAAAGGACAGCATTTAGAAAGTGAAGCAACACTCCATTCACTTCGCACAGTGAATTGAAGTGTTGGAACAGACTGCTTCTCTTTCAGAGAAACGGATGTGTGTTTTTTGTGAAAGCTTGTAAGTAGCTTAAGGCACTTTCAAAGGAAAGTGATTTTCTCTGAAAGGACAGCATGTAGAAAGTGAAGCAACACTCCATTCACTTCGCACAGTGAATTGAAGTGTTGGAACAGACTGCTTCTCTTTCAGAGAAACGGATGTGAGTTTTTTGTGAAAGCTTGTAAGTAGCTTAAGGCACTTTCAAAGGAAAGTGATTTTCTCTGAAAGGACAGCATTTAGAAAGTGAAGCAACACTCCATTCACTTCGCACAGTGAATTGAAGTGTTGGAACAGACTGCTTCTCTTTCAGGGAAACGCATGTGAATTTCTGTTGAATGCTTGTAAGTAGCTTAAGGCGCTTTCAAAGGAAAGTGATTATCTCTCACAGGACAGCATTTAGAAAGTGAAGCAACACTCCATTCACTTCGCACAGTGAATTGAAGTGTTTGAACAGCCTGCTTCTCTTTCAGTGAAACGCTTGTGAATTTCTGTTCAATGCTTGTAAGTAGCTTAAGGCACTTTCAAAGGAAAGTGATTTTCTCTGAAAGGACAGCATTTAGAAAGTGAAGCAACACTCCATTCACTTCGCACAGTGAATTGAAGTGTGGGAACAGACTGCTTCTCTTTCAGGGAAACGGATGTGAGTTTTTTGTGAAAGCTTGTAAGTAGCTTAAGGCACTTTCAAAGGAAAGTGATTTTCTCTGAAAGGACAGCATTTAGAAAGTGAAGCAACACTCCATTCACTTCGCACAGTGAATTGAAGTGTTGGAACAGACTGCTTCTCTTTCAGAGAAACGGATGTGAGTTTTTTGTGAAAGCTTGTAAGTAGCTTAAGGCACTTTCAAAGGAAAGTGATTTTCTCTGAAAGGACAGCATATAGAAAGTGAAGCAACACTCCATTCACTTCGCACAGTGAATTGAAGTGTTGGAACAGACTGCTTCTCTTTCAGAGAAACGGATGTGTGTTTTTTGTGAAAGCTTGTAAGTAGCTTAAGGCACTTTCAAGGAAAGTGATTTTCTCTGAAAGAACAGCATTTAGAAAGTGAAGCAACACTCCATTCACTTCGCACAGTGAATTGAAGTGTTGGAACAGACTGATTCTCTTTCAGAGAAACGCATGTGAATTTCTGTTCAATGCTTGTAAGTAGCTTAAGGCACTTTCAAAGGAAAGTGATTTTCTCTGAAAGGACAGCATTTAGAAAGTGAAGCAACACTCCATTCACTTCGCACAGTGAATTGAAGTGTTGGAACAGACTGCTTCTCTTTCAGAGAAACGCATGTGAGTTTTTTGTGAAAGCTTGTAAGTAGCTTAAGGCACTTTCAAAGGAAAGTGATTTTCTCTGAAAGGACAGCATTTAGAAAGTGAAGCAACACTCCATTCACTTCGCACAGTGTATTGAAGTGTTGGAACAGACTGCTTCTCTTTCAGAGAAACGCATGTGAATTACTGTTCAATGCTTGTAAGTAGCTTAAGGCACTTTCAAAGGAAAGTAATTTTCTCTGACAGGACAGCATTTAGAAAGGGAAGCAACACTCCATTCACTTCGCACAGTGAATTGAAGTGTTGGAACAGACTGCTTCTCTTTCAGAGAAACGCATGTGAATTTCTGTTGAATGCTTGTAAGTAGCTTAAGGCACTTTCAAAGGAAAGTGATTTTCTCTGAAAGGACAGCATTTAGAAAGTGAAGCAACACTCCATTCACTTCGCACAGTGAATTGAAGTGTTGGAACAGACTGCTTCTCTTTCAGAGAAACGGATGTGAGTTTTTTGTGAGTGCTTGTAAGTAGCTCAAGGCACTTTCAAAGGAAAGTGATTTTCTCTGAAAGGACAGCATTTAGAAAGTGAAGCAACACTCCATTCACTTCGTACAGTGAATTGAAGTGTTGGAACAGACTTCTTCTCTTTCAGAGTAACGGATGTGAGTTTTTTGTGCATGCTTGTAAGTAGCTTAAGGCCCTTTCAACCGAAAGTGATTTTCTCTGAAAGGACAGCATTTAGAAAGTGAAGCAACACTCCATTCACTTCGCACAGTGAATTGAAGTGTTGGAACAGACTGCTTCTCTTTCAGAGAAACGCATGTGTGTTTTTTGTGAAAGCTTGTAAGTATCTTAAGGCACTTTCAAGGAAAGTGATTTTCTCTGAAAGAACAGCATTTAGAAAGTGAAGCAACACTCCATTCACTTCGCACAGTGAATGGAAGTGTTGGAACAGACTGCTTCTCTTTCAGAGAAACGCATGTGAATTTCTGTTGAATGCTTGTAAGTAGCTTAAGGCACTTTCAAAGGAAAGTGATTTTCTCTGAAAGGACAGGATTTAGAAAGTGAAGCAACACTCCATTCACTTCGTACAGTGAATTGAAGTGTTTGAACAGACTGCTTCTCTTTCAGTGAAACGCTTGTGAATTTCTGTTCAATGCTTGTAAGATGCTTAAGGCACTTTCAAAGGAAAGTGATTTTCTCTGAAAGGACAGCATTTAGAAAGTGAAGCAACAATCCATTCACTTCGCACAGTAAATTGAAGTGCTGGAACAGACTGCTTCTCTTTCAGGGAAACGCATGTGAATTTTTTGTGAAAGCTTGTAAGTAGCTTAAGGTACTTTCAAAGAAAGTGATTTTCTCTGACAGGACAGCATTTAGAATGTGAAGCAACACTCCATTCACTTCGCACAGTGAATTGAAGTGTTGGAACAGACTGCTTCTCTTTCAGAGAAACGCATGTGAATTTCTATTCAATGCTTGTAAGTAGCTTAAGGCACTTTCAAAGGAAAGTGATTTTCTCTGAAAGGACAGCATTTAGAAAGTGAAGCAACACTCCATTCACTTCGCACAGTGAATTGAAGTGTTGGAACAGACTGCTTCTCTTTCAGAGAAATGGATGTGTGTTTTTTGTGAAAGCTTGTAAGTAGCTTAAGGCACTTTCAAAGGAAAGTGATTTTCTCTGAAAGAACAGCATTTAGAAAGTGAAGCAACACTCCATTCACTTCGCACAGTGAATTGAAGTGTTGGAACAGACTGCTTCTCTTTCAGAGAAACGGATGTGTGTTTTTTGTGAAAGCTTGTAAGTAACTTAAGGCACTTTCAAGGAAAGTGATTTTCTCTGAAAGAACAGCATTTAGAAAGTGAAGCAACACTCCATTCACTTCGCACAGTGAATTGAAGTGTTGGAACAGACTGCTTCTCTTTCAGACAAAGGCATGTGAATTTCTGTTGAATGCTTGTAAGTAGCTTAAGGCACTTTCAAAGGAAAGTGATTTTCTCTGAAAGGACAGCATTTAGAAAGTGAAGCAACACTCCATTCACTTCGCACAGTGAATTGAAGTGTTGGAACAGACTGCTTCTCTTTCAGAGAAACGGATGTGAGTTTTTTGTGAAAGCTTGTAAGTAGCTTAAGGCACTTTCAAAGGAAAGTGATTTTCTCTGAAAGGACAGCATTTAGAAAGTGAAGCAACACTCCCTTCACTTCGCACAGTGAATTGAAGTGTTGGAACAGACTGCTTCTCTTTCAGAGAAACGCATGTGAATTTCTGTTGAATGCTTCTAAATAGCTTAAGGCACTTTCAAAGGAAATTGATTTACTCTGAAAGGACAGCATTTAGAAAGTGAAGTAACACTCCATTCACTTCGCACAGTGAATTGAAGTGTTTGAACAGACTGCTTCTCTTTCAGTGAAACGCTTGTGAATTTCTGTTCAATGCTTGTAAGAAGCTTAAGGCACTTTCAAAGGAAAGTGATTTTCTCTGAAAGGACAGCATTTAGAAAGTGAAGCAACAATCCATTCACTTCGCACAGTAAATTGAAGTGTTGGAACAGACTGCTTCTCTTTCAGGGAAACGCAAGTGAGTTTTTTGTGAAAGCTTGTAAGTAGCTTAAGGTACTTTCAAAGAAAGTGATTTTCTCTGAAAGGACAGCATTTAGAATGTGAAGCAACACTCCATTCACTTCGCACAGTGAATTGAAGTGTTGGAACAGACTGCTTCTCTTTCAGAGAAACGCATGTGAATTTCTGTTCAATGCTTGTAAGTAGCTTAAGGCACTTTCAAAGGAAAGTGATTTTCTCTGAAAGGACAGCATTTAGAAAGTGAAGCAACACTCCATTCACTTCGCACAGTGAATTGAAATGTTGGAACAGACTGCTTCTCTTTCAGAGAAACGCATGTGAATTTCTGTTGAATGCTTGTAAGTAGCTTAAGGCACTTTCAAAGGAAAGTGATTTTCTCTGAAAGGACAGGATTTAGAAAGTGAAGCAACACTCCATTCACTTCGTACAGTGAATTGAAGTGTTTGAACAGACTGCTTCTCTTTCAGTGAAACGCTTGTGAATTTCTGTTCAATGCTTGTAAGAAGCTTAAGGCACTTTCAAAGGAAAGTGATTTTCTCTGAAAGGACAGCATTTAGAAAGTGAAGCAACAATCCATTCACTTCGCACAGTAAATTGAAGTGTTGGAACAGACTGCTTCTCTTTCAGGGAAACGCAAGTGAGTTTTTTGTGAAAGCTTGTAAGTAGCTTAAGGTACTTTCAAAGAAAGTGATTTTCTCTGAAAGGACAGCATTTAGAATGTGAAGCAACACTCCATTCACTTCGCACAGTGAATTAAAGTGTTGGAACAGACTGCTTCTCTTTCAGAGAAACGCATGTGAATTTCTGTTCAATGCTTGTAAGTAGCTTAAGGCACTTTCAAAGGAAAGTGATTTTCTCTGAAAGGACAGCATTTAGAAAGTGAAGCAACACTCCATTCACTTCGCACAGTGAATTGAAGTGTTGGAACAGACTGCTTCTCTTTCAGAGAAACGCATGTGTGTTTTTTGTGAAAGCTTGTAAGTAGCTTAAGGCACTTTCAAAGGAAAGTGATTTTCTCTGAAAGGACAGCATGTAGAAAGTGAAGCAACACTCCATTCACTTCGCACAGTGAATTGAAGTGTTGGAACAGACTGCTTCTCTTTCAGAGAAACGGATGTGAGTTTTTTGTGAAAGCTTGTAAGTAGCTTAAGGCACTTTCAAAGGAAAGTGATTTTCTCTGAAAGGACAGCATTTAGAAAGTGAAGCAACACTCCATTCACTTCGCACAGTGAATTGAAGTGTTGGAACAGACTGCTTCTCTTTCAGGGAAACGCATGTGAATTTCTGTTGAATGCTTGTAAGTAGCTTAAGGCGCTTTCAAAGGAAAGTGATTATCTCTCACAGGACAGCATTTAGAAAGTGAAGCAACACTCCATTCACTTCGCACAGTGAATTGAAGTGTTTGAACAGCCTGCTTCTCTTTCAGTGAAACGCTTGTGAATTTCTGTTCAATGCTTGTAAGTAGCTTAAGGCACTTTCAAAGGAAAGTGATTTTCTCTGAAAGGACAGCATTTAGAAAGTGAAGCAACACTCCATTCACTTCGCACAGTGAATTGAAGTGTGGGAACAGACTGCTTCTCTTTCAGGGAAACGGATGTGAGTTTTTTGTGAAAGCTTGTAAGTAGCTTAAGGCACTTTCAAAGGAAAGTGATTTTCTCTGAAAGGACAGCATTTAGAAAGTGAAGCAACACTCCATTCACTTCGCACAGTGAATTGAAGTGTTGGAACAGACTGCTTCTCTTTCAGAGAAACGGATGTGAGTTTTTTGTGAAAGCTTGTAAGTAGCTTAAGGCACTTTCAAAGGAAAGTGATTTTCTCTGAAAGGACAGCATATAGAAAGTGAAGCAACACTCCATTCACTTCGCACAGTGAATTGAAGTGTTGGAACAGACTGCTTCTCTTTCAGAGAAACGGATGTGTGTTTTTTGTGAAAGCTTGTAAGTAGCTTAAGGCACTTTCAAGGAAAGTGATTTTCTCTGAAAGAACAGCATTTAGAAAGTGAAGCAACACTCCATTCACTTCGCACAGTGAATTGAAGTGTTGGAACAGACTGATTCTCTTTCAGAGAAACGCATGTGAATTTCTGTTCAATGCTTGTAAGTAGCTTAAGGCACTTTCAAAGGAAAGTGATTTTCTCTGAAAGGACAGCATTTAGAAAGTGAAGCAACACTCCATTCACTTCGCACAGTGAATTGAAGTGTTGGAACAGACTGCTTCTCTTTCAGAGAAACGCATGTGAGTTTTTTGTGAAAGCTTGTAAGTAGCTTAAGGCACTTTCAAAGGAAAGTGATTTTCTCTGAAAGGACAGCATTTAGAAAGTGAAGCAACACTCCATTCACTTCGCACAGTGTATTGAAGTGTTGGAACAGACTGCTTCTCTTTCAGAGAAACGCATGTGAATTACTGTTCAATGCTTGTAAGTAGCTTAAGGCACTTTCAAAGGAAAGTAATTTTCTCTGACAGGACAGCATTTAGAAAGGGAAGCAACACTCCATTCACTTCGCACAGTGAATTGAAGTGTTGGAACAGACTGCTTCTCTTTCAGAGAAACGCATGTGAATTTCTGTTGAATGCTTGTAAGTAGCTTAAGGCACTTTCAAAGGAAAGTGATTTTCTCTGAAAGGACAGCATTTAGAAAGTGAAGCAACACTCCATTCACTTCGCACAGTGAATTGAAGTGTTGGAACAGACTGCTTCTCTTTCAGAGAAACGGATGTGAGTTTTTTGTGAGTGCTTGTAAGTAGCTCAAGGCACTTTCAAAGGAAAGTGATTTTCTCTGAAAGGACAGCATTTAGAAAGTGAAGCAACACTCCATTCACTTCGTACAGTGAATTGAAGTGTTGGAACAGACTTCTTCTCTTTCAGAGTAACGGATGTGAGTTTTTTGTGCATGCTTGTAAGTAGCTTAAGGCCCTTTCAACCGAAAGTGATTTTCTCTGAAAGGACAGCATTTAGAAAGTGAAGCAACACTCCATTCACTTCGCACAGTGAATTGAAGTGTTGGAACAGACTGCTTCTCTTTCAGAGAAACGCATGTGTGTTTTTTGTGAAAGCTTGTAAGTAGCTTAAGGCACTTTCAAGGAAAGTGATTTTCTCTGAAAGAACAGCATTTAGAAAGTGAAGCAACACTCCATTCACTTCGCACAGTGAATGGAAGTGTTGGAACAGACTGCTTCTCTTTCAGAGAAACGCATGTGAATTTCTGTTGAATGCTTGTAAGTAGCTTAAGGCACTTTCAAAGGAAAGTGATTTTCTCTGAAAGGACAGGATTTAGAAAGTGAAGCAACACTCCATTCACTTCGTACAGTGAATTGAAGTGTTTGAACAGACTGCTTCTCTTTCAGTGAAACGCTTGTGAATTTCTGTTCAATGCTTGTAAGATGCTTAAGGCACTTTCAAAGGAAAGTGATTTTCTCTGAAAGGACAGCATTTAGAAAGTGAAGCAACAATCCATTCACTTCGCACAGTAAATTGAAGTGCTGGAACAGACTGCTTCTCTTTCAGGGAAACGCATGTGAGTTTTTTGTGAAAGCTTGTAAGTAGCTTAAGGTACTTTCAAAGAAAGTGATTTTCTCTGACAGGACAGCATTTAGAATGTGAAGCAACACTCCATTCACTTCGCACAGTGAATTGAAGTGTTGGAACAGACTGCTTCTCTTTCAGAGAAACGCATGTGAATTTCTATTCAATGCTTGTAAGTAGCTTAAGGCACTTTCAAAGGAAAGTGATTTTCTCTGAAAGGACAGCATTTAGAAAGTGAAGCAACACTCCATTCACTTCGCACAGTGAATTGAAGTGTTGGAACTGACTGCTTCTCTTTCAGAGAAATGGATGTGTGTTTTTTGTGAAAGCTTGTAAGTAGCTTAAGGCACTTTCAAAGGAAAGTGATTTTCTCTGAAAGAACAGCATTTAGAAAGTGAAGCAACACTCCATTCACTTCGCACAGTGAATTGAAGTGTTGGAACAGACTGCTTCTCTTTCAGAGAAACGGATGTGTGTTTTTTGTGAAAGCTTGTAAGTAGCTTAAGGCACTTTCAAGGAAAGTGATTTTCTCTGAAAGAACAGCATTTAGAAAGTGAAGCAACACTCCATTCACTTCGCACAGTGAATTGAAGTGTTGGAACAGACTGCTTCTCTTTCAGACAAAGGCATGTGAATTTCTGTTGAATGCTTGTAAGTAGCTTAAGGCACTTTCAAAGGAAAGTGATTTTCTCTGAAAGGACAGCATTTAGAAAGTGAAGCAACACTCCATTCACTTCGCACAGTGAATTGAAGTGTTGGAACAGACTGCTTCTCTTTCAGAGAAACGGATGTGAGTTTTTTGTGAAAGCTTGTAAGTAGCTTAAGGCACTT
The DNA here is from genome assembly GCF_982192425.1 of Myodes glareolus. Classification (NCBI taxonomy): domain Eukaryota; kingdom Metazoa; phylum Chordata; class Mammalia; order Rodentia; family Cricetidae; genus Myodes; species Myodes glareolus. The sequence continues at coordinate 90,426,527 of NC_142035.1, read as the reverse complement.
TCAAAGGAAAGTGATTTTCTCTGAAAGGACAGCATTTAGAAAGTGAAGCAACACTCCCTTCACTTCGCACAGTGAATTGAAGTGTTGGAACAGACTGCTTCTCTTTCAGAGAAACGCATGTGAATTTCTGTTGAATGCTTCTAAATAGCTTAAGGCACTTTCAAAGGAAATTGATTTACTCTGAAAGGACAGCATTTAGAAAGTGAAGCAACACTCCATTCACTTCGCACAGTGAATTGAAGTGTTGGAACAGACTGCTTCTCTTTCAGAGAAACGCATGTGAGTTTTTTGTAAAAGCTTGTAAGTAGCTTAAGGCACTTTCAAAGGAAAGTGATTATCTCTGACAGGACAGCATTTAGAAAGTGAAGCAACACTCCATTCACTTCGCACAGTGAATTGAAGTGTTGAAACAGACTGATTCTCTTACAGAGAAACGCATGTGAATTTCTGTTGAATGCTTGTAAGTAGCTTAAGGCGCTTTCAAAGAAAGTGATTTTCTCTGAAAGGACAGCATTTAGAAAGTGAAGCAACACTCCATTCACTTCGCACAGTGAATTGAAGTGTTGGAACAGACTGCTTCTCTTTCAGAGAAACGCATGTGAATTTCTGTTGAATGCTTGTAAGTAGCTTAAGGCACTTTCAAAGGAAAGTGATTTTCTCTGAAAGGACAGCATTTAGAAAGTGAAGCAACACTCCATTCACTTCGCACAGTGAATTGAAGTGTTGGAACAGACTGCTTCTCTTTCAGAGAAACGGATGTGAGTTTTTTGTGAAAGCTTGTAAGTAGCTTAAGACACTTTCAAAGGAAAGTGATTTTCTCTGAAAGGACAGCATGTAGAAAGTGAAGCAACACTCCATTCACTTCGCACAGTGAATTGAAGTGTTGGAACAGACTGCTTCTCTTTCAGAGAAACGGATGTGTGTTTTTTGTGAAAGCTTGTAAGTAGCTTAAGGCACTTTCAAGGAAAGTGATTTTCTCTGAAAGAACAGCATTTAGAAAGTGAAGCAACACTCCATTCACTTCGCACAGTGAATTGAAGTGTTGGAACAGACTGCTTCTCTTTCAGAGAAACGGATGTGAGTTTTTTGTGAAAGCTTGTAAGTAGCTTAAGGCACTTTCAAAGGAAAGTGATTTTCTCTAAAGGACAGCATTTAGAAAGTGAAGCAACACTCCATTCACTTCACACAGTGTATTGAAGTGTTGGAACAGACTGCTTCTCTTTCAGAGAAACGCATGTGAATTTCTGTTCAATGCTTGTAAGTAGCTTAAGGCACTTTCAAAGGAAAGTGATTTTCTCTGACAGGACAGCATTTAGAAAGGGAAGCAACACTCCATTCACTTCGCACAGTGAATTGAAGTGTTGGAACAGACTGCTTCTCTTTCAGCAAAACGCATGTGAATTTCTGTTGAATGCTTGTAAGTAGCTTAAGGCACTTTCAAAGGAAAGTGATTTTCTCTGAAAGGACAGCATTTAGAAAGTGAAGCAACACTCCATTCACTTCGCACAGTGAATTGAAGTGTTGGAACAGACTGCTTCTCTTTCAGAGAAACGGATGTGAGTTTTTTGTGAAAGCTTGTAAGTAGCTTAAGGCACTTTCAAAGGAAAGTGATTTTCTGTGAAAGGACAGCATTTAGAAAGTGAAGCAACACTCCATTCACTTCGTACAGTGAATTGAAGTGTTGGAACAGACTGCTTCTCTTTCAGAGTAACGGATGTGAGTTTTTTGTGCATGCTTGTAAGTAGCTTAAGGCCCTTTCAACCGAAAGTGATTTTCTCTGAAAGGACAGCATTTAGAAAGTGAAGCAACACTCCATTCACTTCGCACAGTGAATTGAAGTGTTGGAACAGACTGCTTCTCTTTCAGAGAAACGGATGTGTGTTTTTTGTGAAAGCTTGTAAGTAGCTTAAGGCACTTTCAAAGGAAAGTGATTTTCTCTGAAAGGACAGCATGTAGAAAGTGAAGCAACACTCCATTCACTTCGCACAGTGAATTGAAGTGTTGGAACAGACTGCTTCTCTTTCAGAGAAACGGATGTGAGTTTTTTGTGAAAGCTTGTAAGTAGCTTAAGGCACTTTCAAAGGAAAGTGATTTTCTCTGAAAGAACAGCATTTAGAAAGTGAAGCAACACTCCATTCACTTCGCACAGTGAATTGAAGTGTTGGAACAGACTGCTTCTCTTTCAGAGAAACGGATGTGTGTTTTTTGTGAAAGCTTGTAAGTAGCTTAAGGCACTTTCAAGGAAAGTGATTTTCTCTGAAAGAACAGCATTTAGAAAGTGAAGCAACACTCCATTCACTTCGCACAGTGAATTGAAGTGTTGGAACAGACTGCTTCTCTTTCAGAGAAACGCATGTGAATTTCTGTTGAATGCTTGTAAGTAGCTTAAGGCACTTTCAAAGGAAAGTGATTTTCTCTGAAAGGACAGGATTTAGAAAGTGAAGCAACACTCCATTCACTTCGTACAGTGAATTGAAGTGTTTGAACAGACTGCTTCTCTTTCAGTGAAACGCTTGTGAATTTCTGTTCAATGCTTGTAAGAAGCTTAAGGCACTTTCAAAGGAAAGTGATTTTCTCTGAAAGGACAGCATTTAGAAAGTGAAGCAACAATCCATTCACTTCGCACAGTAAATTGAAGTGTTGGAACAGACTGCTTCTCTTTCAGGGAAACGCATGTGAGTTTTTTGTGAAAGCTTGTAAGTAGCTTAAGGTACTTTCAAAGAAAGTGATTTTCTCTGAAAGGACAGCATTTAGAATGTGAAGCAACACTCCATTCACTTCGCACAGTGAATTGAAGTGTTGGAACAGACTGCTTCTCTTTCAGAGAAACGCATGTGAATTTCTGTTCAATGCTTGTAAGTAGCTTAAGGCACTTTCAAAGGAAAGTGATTTTCTCTGAAAGGACAGCATTTAGAAAGTGAAGCAACACTCCATACACTTCGCACAGTGAATTGAAGTGTTGGAACAGACTGCTTCTCTTTCAGAGAAACGGATGTGTGTTTTTTGTGAAAGCTTGTAAGTAGCTTAAGGCACTTTCAAAGGAAAGTGATTTTCTCTGAAAAAACAGCATTTAGAAAGTGAAGCAACACTCCATTCACTTCGCACAGTTAATTGAAGTGTTGGAACAGACTGCTTCTCTTTCAGAGAAACGGATGTGTGTTTTTTGTGAAAGCTTGTAAGTAGCTTAAGGCACTTTCAAGGAAAGTGATTTTCTCTGAAAGAACAGCATTTAGAAAGTGAAGCAACACTCCATTCACTTCGCACAGTGAATTGAAGTGTTGGAACAGACTGCTTCTCTCTCAGAGAAACGCATGTGAATTTCTGTTGAATGCTTGTAAGTAGCTTAAGGCACTTTCAAAGGAAAGTGATTTTCTCTGAAAGGACAGCATTTAGAAAGTGAAGCAACACTCCATTCACTTCGCACAGTGAATTGAAGTGTTGGAACATACTGCTTCTCTTTCAGAGAAACGCATGTGAGTTTTTTGTAAAAGCTTGTAAGTAGCTTAAGGCACTTTCAAAGGAAAGTGATTATCTCTGACAGGACAGCATTTAGAAAGTGAAGCAACACTCCATTCACTTCGCACAGTGAATTGAAGTGTTGAAACAGACTGATTCTCTTACAGAGAAACGCATGTGAATTTCTGTTGAATGCTTGTAAGTAGCTTAAGGCGCTTTCAAAGAAAGTGATTTTCTCTGAAAGGACAGCATTTAGAAAGTGAAGCAACACTCCATTCACTTCGCACAGTGAATTGAAGTGTTGGAACAGACTGCTTCTCTTTCAGAGAAACGCATGTGAATTTCTGTTGAATGCTTGTAAGTAGCTTAAGGCACTTTCAAAGGAAAGTGATTTTCTCTGAAAGGACAGCATTTAGAAAGTGAAGCAACACTCCATTCACTTCGCACAGTGAATTGAAGTGTTGGAACAGACTGCTTCTCTTTCAGAGAAACGGATGTGAGTTTTTTGTGAAAGCTTGTAAGTAGCTTAAGACACTTTCAAAGGAAAGTGATTTTCTCTGAAAGGACAGCATGTAGAAAGTGAAGCAACACTCCATTCACTTCGCACAGTGAATTGAAGTGTTGGAACAGACTGCTTCTCTTTCAGAGAAACGGATGTGTGTTTTTTGTGAAAGCTTGTAAGTAGCTTAAGGCACTTTCAAGGAAAGTGATTTTCTCTGAAAGAACAGCATTTAGAAAGTGAAGCAACACTCCATTCACTTCGCACAGTGAATTGAAGTGTTGGAACAGACTGCTTCTCTTTCAGAGAAACGGATGTGAGTTTTTTGTGAAAGCTTGTAAGTAGCTTAAGGCACTTTCAAAGGAAAGTGATTTTCTCTGAAAGGACAGCATTTAGAAAGTGAAGCAACACTCCATTCACTTCGCACAGTGTATTGAAGTGTTGGAACAGACTGCTTCTCTTTCAGAGAAACGCATGTGAATTTCTGTTCAATGCTTGTAAGTAGCTTAAGGCACTTTCAAAGGAAAGTGATTTTCTCTGACAGGACAGCATTTAGAAAGGGAAGCAACACTCCATTCACTTCGCACAGTGAATTGAAGTGTTGGAACAGACTGCTTCTCTTTCAGCGAAACGCATGTGAATTTCTGTTGAATGCTTGTAAGTAGCTTAAGGCACTTTCAAAGGAAAGTGATTTTCTCTGAAAGGACAGCATTTAGAAAGTGAAGCAACACTCCATTCACTTCGCACAGTGAATTGAAGTGTTGGAACAGACTGCTTCTCTTTCAGAGAAACGGATGTGAGTTTTTTGTGAGTGCTTGTAAGTAGCTTAAGGCACTTTCAAAGGAAAGTGATTTTCTCTGAAAGGACAGCATTTAGAAAGTGAAGCAACACTCCATTCACTTCGTACAGTGAATTGAAGTGTTGGAACAGACTGCTTCTCTTTCAGAGTAACGGATGTGAGTTTTTTGTGCATGCTTGTAAGTAGCTTAAGGCCCTTTCAACCGAAAGTGATTTTCTCTGAAAGGACAGCATTTAGAAAGTGAAGCAACACTCCATTCACTTCGCACAGTGAATTGAAGTGTTGGAACAGACTGCTTCTCTTTCAGAGAAACGGATGTGTGTTTTTTGTGAAAGCTTGTAAGTAGCTTAAGGCACTTTCAAAGGAAAGTGATTTTCTCTGAAAGGACAGCATGTAGAAAGTGAAGCAACACTCCATTCACTTCGCACAGTGAATTGAAGTGTTGGAACAGACTGCTTCTCTTTCAGAGAAACGGATGTGAGTTTTTTGTGAAAGCTTGTAAGTAGCTTAAGGCACTTTCAAAGGAAAGTGATTTTCTCTGAAAGAACAGCATTTAGAAAGTGAAGCAACACTCCATTCACTTCGCACAGTGAATTGAAGTGTTGGAACAGACTGCTTCTCTTTCAGAGAAACGGATGTGTGTTTTTTGTGAAAGCTTGTAAGTAGCTTAAGGCACTTTCAAGGAAAGTGATTTTCTCTGAAAGAACAGCATTTAGAAAGTGAAGCAACACTCCATTCACTTCGCACAGTGAATTGAAGTGTTGGAACAGACTGCTTCTCTTTCAGAGAAACGCATGTGAATTTCTGTTGAATGCTTGTAAGTAGCTTAAGGCACTTTCAAAGGAAAGTGATTTTCTCTGAAAGGACAGGATTTAGAAAGTGAAGCAACACTCCATTCACTTCGTACAGTGAATTGAAGTGTTTGAACAGACTGCTTCTCTTTCAGTGAAACGCTTGTGAATTTCTGTTCAATGCTTGTAAGAAGCTTAAGGCACTTTCAAAGGAAAGTGATTTTCTCTGAAAGGACAGCATTTAGAAAGTGAAGCAACAATCCATTCACTTCGCACAGTAAATTGAAGTGTTGGAACAGACTGCTTCTCTTTCAGGGAAACGCATGTGAGTTTTTTGTGAAAGCTTGTAAGTAGCTTAAGGTACTTTCAAAGAAAGTGATTTTCTCTGAAAGGACAGCATTTAGAATGTGAAGCAACACTCCATTCACTTCGCACAGTGAATTGAAGTGTTGGAACAGACTGCTTCTCTTTCAGAGAAACGCATGTGAATTTCTGTTCAATGCTTGTAAGTAGCTTAAGGCACTTTCAAAGGAAAGTGATTTTCTCTGAAAGGACAGCATTTAGAAAGTGAAGCAACACTCCATACACTTCGCACAGTGAATTGAAGTGTTGGAACAGACTGCTTCTCTTTCAGAGAAACGGATGTGTGTTTTTTGTGAAAGCTTGTAAGTAGCTTAAGGCACTTTCAAAGGAAAGTGATTTTCTCTGAAAAAACAGCATTTAGAAAGTGAAGCAACACTCCATTCACTTCGCACAGTTAATTGAAGTGTTGGAACAGACTGCTTCTCTTTCAGAGAAACGGATGTGTGTTTTTTGTGAAAGCTTGTAAGTAGCTTAAGGCACTTTCAAGGAAAGTGATTTTCTCTGAAAGAACAGCATTTAGAAAGTGAAGCAACACTCCATTCACTTCGCACAGTGAATTGAAGTGTTGGAACAGACTGCTTCTCTCTCAGAGAAACGCATGTGAATTTCTGTTGAATGCTTGTAAGTAGCTTAAGGCACTTTCAAAGGAAAGTGATTTTCTCTGAAAGGACAGCATTTAGAAAGTGAAGCAACACTCCATTCACTTCGGACAGTGAATTGAAGTGTTGGAACAGACTGCTTCTCTTTCAGAGAAACGGATGTGAGTTTTTTGTGAAAGCTTGTAAGTAGCTTAAGGCACTTTCAAAGGAAAGTGATTTTCTCTGAAAGGACAGCATTTAGAAAGTGAAGCAACACTCCATTCACTTCGCACAGTGAATTGAAGTGTTGGAACAGACTGCTTCTCTTTCAGAGAAACGGATGTGAGTTTTTTGTGAGTGCTTGTAAGTAGCTTAAGGCACTTTCAAAGGAAAGTGATTTTCTGTGAAAGGACAGCATTTAGAAAGTGAAGCAACACTCCATTCACTTCGTACAGTGAATTGAAGTGTTGGAACAGACTGCTTCTCTTTCAGAGTAACGGATGTGAGTTTTTTGTGCATGCTTGTAAGTAGCTTAAGGCCCTTTCAACCGAAAGTGATTTTCTCTGAAAGGACAGCATTTAGAAAGTGAAGCAACACTCCATTCACTTCGCACAGTGAATTGAAGTGTTGGAACAGACTGCTTCTCTTTCAGAGAAACGGATGTGTGTTTTTTGTGAAAGCTTGTAAGTAGCTTAAGGCACTTTCAAAGGAAAGTGATTTTCTCTGAAAGGACAGCATGTAGAAAGTGAAGCAACACTCCATTCACTTCGCACAGTGAATTGAAGTGTTGGAACAGACTGCTTCTCTTTCAGAGAAACGGATGTGAGTTTTTTGTGAAAGCTTGTAAGTAGCTTAAGGCACTTTCAAAGGAAAGTGATTTTCTCTGAAAGAACAGCATTTAGAAAGTGAAGCAACACTCCATTCACTTCGCACAGTGAATTGAAGTGTTGGAACAGACTGCTTCTCTTTCAGAGAAACGGATGTGTGTTTTTTGTGAAAGCTTGTAAGTAGCTTAAGGCACTTTCAAGGAAAGTGATTTTCTCTGAAAGAACAGCATTTAGAAAGTGAAGCAACACTCCATTCACTTCGCACAGTGAATTGAAGTGTTGGAACAGACTGCTTCTCTTTCAGAGAAACGCATGTGAATTTCTGTTGAATGCTTGTAAGTAGCTTAAGGCACTTTCAAAGGAAAGTGATTTTCTCTGAAAGGATAGGATTTAGAAAGTGAAGCAACACTCCATTCACTTCGTACAGTGAATTGAAGTGTTTGAACAGACTGCTTCTCTTTCAGTGAAACGCTTGTGAATTTCTGTTCAATGCTTGTAAGAAGCTTAAGGCACTTTCAAAGGAAAGTGATTTTCTCTGAAAGGACAGCATTTAGAAAGTGAAGCAACAATCCATTCACTTCGCACAGTAAATTGAAGTGTTGGAACAGACTGCTTCTCTTTCAGGGAAACGCATGTGAGTTTTTTGTGAAAGCTTGTAAGTAGCTTAAGGTACTTTCAAAGAAAGTGATTTTCTCTGAAAGGACAGCATTTAGAATGTGAAGCAACACTCCATTCACTTCGCACAGTGAATTGAAGTGTTGGAACAGACTGCTTCTCTTTCAGAGAAACGCATGTGAATTTCTGTTCAATGCTTGTAAGTAGCTTAAGGCACTTTCAAAGGAAAGTGATTTTCTCTGAAAGGACAGCATTTAGAAAGTGAAGCAACACTCCATACACTTCGCACAGTGAATTGAAGTGTTGGAACAGACTGCTTCTCTTTCAGAGAAACGGATGTGTGTTTTTTGTGAAAGCTTGTAAGTAGCTTAAGGCACTTTCAAAGGAAAGTGATTTTCTCTGAAAAAACAGCATTTAGAAAGTGAAGCAACACTCCATTCACTTCGCACAGTTAATTGAAGTGTTGGAACAGACTGCTTCTCTTTCAGAGAAACGGATGTGTGTTTTTTGTGAAAGCTTGTAAGTAGCTTAAGGCACTTTCAAGGAAAGTGATTTTCTCTGAAAGAACAGCATTTAGAAAGTGAAGCAACACTCCATTCACTTCGCACAGTGAATTGAAGTGTTGGAACAGACTGCTTCTCTCTCAGAGAAACGCATGTGAATTTCTGTTGAATGCTTGTAAGTAGCTTAAGGCACTTTCAACCGAAAGTGATTTTCTCTGAAAGGACAGCATTTAGAAAGTGAAGCAACACTCCATTCACTTCGGACAGTGAATTGAAGTGTTGGAACAGACTGCTTCTCTTTCAGAGAAACGGATGTGAGTTTTTTGTGAAAGCTTGTAAGTAGCTTAAGGCACTTTCAAAGGAAAGTGATTTTCTCTGAAAGGACAGCATTTAGAAAGTGAAGCAACACTCCCTTCACTTCGCACAGTGAATTGAAGTGTTGGAACAGACTGCTTCTCTTTCAGAGAAACGCATGTGAATTTCTGTTGAATGCTTCTAAGTAGCTTAAGGCACTTTCAAAGGAAATTGAATTACTCTGAAAGGACAGCATTTAGAAAGTGAAGCAACACTCCATTCACTTCGCACAGTGAATTGAAGTGTTGGAACAGACTGCTTCTCTTTCAGAGAAACGCATGTGAGTTTTTTGTAAAAGCTTGTAAGTAGCTTAAGGCACTTTCAAAGGAAAGTGATTATCTCTGACAGGACAGCATTTAGAAAGTGAAGCAACACTCCATTCACTTCGCACAGTGAATTGAAGTGTTGAAACAGACTGATTCTCTTACAGAGAAACGCATGTGAATTTCTGTTGAATGCTTGTAAGTAGCTTAAGGCGCTTTCAAAGAAAGTTATTTTCTCTGAAAGGACAGCATTTAGAAAGTGAAGCAACACTCCATTCACTTCGCACAGTGAATTGAAGTGTTGGAACAGACTGCTTCTCTTTCAGAGAAACGCATGTGAATTTCTGTTGAATGCTTGTAAGTAGCTTAAGGCACTTTCAAAGGAAAGTGATTTTCTCTGAAAGGACAGCATTTAGAAAGTGAAGCAACACTCCATTCACTTCGCACAGTGAATTGAAGTGTTGGAACAGACTGCTTCTCTTTCAGAGAAACGGATGTGAGTTTTTTGTGAAAGCTTGTAAGTAGCTTAAGGCACTTTCAAAGGAAAGTGATTTTCTCTGAAAGGACAGCATGTAGAAAGTGAAGCAACACTCCATTCACTTCGCACAGTGAATTGAAGTGTTGGAACAGACTGCTTCTCTTTCAGAGAAACGGATGTGTGTTTTTTGTGAAAGCTTGTAAGTAGCTTAAGGCACTTTCAAGGAAAGTGATTTTCTCTGAAAGAACAGCATTTAGAAAGTGAAGCAACACTCCATTCACTTCGCACAGTGAATTGAAGTGTTGGAACAGACTGCTTCTCTTTCAGAGAAACGGATGTGAGTTTTTTGTGAAAGCTTGTAAGTAGCTTAAGGCACTTTCAAAGGAAAGTGATTTTCTCTGAAAGGACAGCATTTAGAAAGTGAAGCAACACTCCATTCACTTCGCACAGTGTATTGAAGTGTTGGAACAGACTGCTTCTCTTTCAGAGAAACGCATGTGAATTTCTGTTCAATGCTTGTAAGTAGCTTAAGGCACTTTCAAAGGAAAGTGATTTTCTCTGACAGGACAGCATTTAGAAAGGGAAGCAACACTCCATTCACTTCGCACAGTGAATTGAAGTGTTGGAACAGACTGCTTCTCTTTCAGCGAAACGCATGTGAATTTCTGTTGAATGCTTGTAAGTAGCTTAAGGCACTTTCAAAGGAAAGTGATTTTCTCTGAAAGGACAGCATTTAGAAAGTGAAGCAACACTCCATTCACTTCGCACAGTGAATTGAAGTGTTGGAACAGACTGCTTCTCTTTCAGAGAAACGGATGTGAGTTTTTTGTGAGTGCTTGTAAGTAGCTTAAGGCACTTTCAAAGGAAAGTGATTTTCTCTGAAAGGACAGCATTTAGAAAGTGAAGCAACACTCCATTCACTTCGTACAGTGAATTGAAGTGTTGGAACAGACTGCTTCTCTTTCAGAGTAACGGATGTGAGTTTTTTGTGCATGCTTGTAAGTAGCTTAAGGCCCTTTCAACCGAAAGTGATTTTCTCTGAAAGGACAGTATTTAGAAAGTGAAGCAACACTCCATTCACTTCGCACAGTGAATTGAAGTGTTGGAACAGACTGCTTCTCTTTCAGAGAAACGGATGTGTGTTTTGTGTGAAAGCTTGTAAGTAGCTTAAGGCACTTTCAAAGGAAAGTGATTTTCTCTGAAAGGACAGCATGTAGAAAGTGAAGCAACACTCCATTCACTACGCACAGTGAATTGAAGTGTTGGAACAGACTGCTTCTCTTTCAGAGAAACGGATGTGAGTTTTTTGTGAAAGCTTGTAAGTAGCTTAAGGCACTTTCAAAGGAAAGTGATTTTCTCTGAAAGAACAGCATTTAGAAATTGAAGCAACACTCCATTCACTTCGCACAGTGAATTGAAGTGTTGGAACAGACTGCTTCTCTTTCAGAGACACGGATGTGTGTTTTTTGTGAAAGCTTGTAAGTAGCTTAAGGCACTTTCAAGGAAAGTGATTTTCTCTGAAAGAACAGCATTTAGAAAGTGAAGCAACACTCCATTCACTTCGCACAGTGAATTGAAGTGTTGGAACAGACTGCTTCTCTTTCAGAGAAACGCATGTGAATTTCTGTTGAATGCTTGTAAGTAGCTTAAGGCACTTTCAAAGGAAAGTGATTTTCTCTGAAAGGACAGGATTTAGAAAGTGAAGCAACACTCCATTCACTTCGTACAGTGAATTGAAGTGTTTGAACAGACTGCTTCTCTTTCAGTGAAACGCTTGTGAATTTCTGTTCAATGCTTGTAAGAAGCTTAAGGCACTTTCAAAGGAAAGTGATTTTCTCTGAAAGGACAGCATTTAGAAAGTGAAGCAACAATCCATTCACTTCGCACAGTAAATTGAAGTGTTGGAACAGACTGCTTCTCTTTCAGGGAAACGCATGTGAGTTTTTTGTGAAAGCTTGTAAGTAGCTTAAGGTACTTTCAAAGAAAGTGATTTTCTCTGAAAGGACAGCATTTAGAATGTGAAGCAACACTCCATTCACTTCGCACAGTGAATTGAAGTGTTGGAACAGACTGCTTCTCTTTCAGAGAAACGGATGTGTGTTTTTTGTGAAAGCTTGTAAGTAGCTTAAGGCACTTTCAAAGGAAAGTGATTTTCTCTGAAAGGACAGCATGTAGAAAGTGAAGCAACACTCCATTCACTTCGCACAGTGAATTGAAGTGTTGGAACAGACTGCTTCTCTTTCAGAGAAACGGATGTGAGTTTTTTGTGAAAGCTTGTAAGTAGCTTAAGGCACTTTCAAAGGAAAGTGATTTTCTCTGAAAGAACAGCATTTAGAAAGTGAAGCAACACTCCATTCACTTCGCACAGTGAATTGAAGTGTTGGAACAGACTGCTTCTCTTTCAGAGAAACGGATGTGTGTTTTTTGTGAAAGCTTGTAAGTAGCTTAAGGCACTTTCAAGGAAAGTGATTTTCTCTGAAAGAACAGCATTTAGAAAGTGAAGCAACACTCCATTCACTTCGCACAGTGAATTGAAGTGTTGGAACAGACTGCTTCTCTTTCAGAGAAACGCATGTGAATTTCTGTTGAATGCTTGTAAGTAGCTTAAGGCACTTTCAAAGGAAAGTGATTTTCTCTGAAAGGATAGGATTTAGAAAGTGAAGCAACACTCCATTCACTTCGTACAGTGAATTGAAGTGTTTGAACAGACTGCTTCTCTTTCAGTGAAACGCTTGTGAATTTCTGTTCAATGCTTGTAAGAAGCTTAAGGCACTTTCAAAGGAAAGTGATTTTCTCTGAAAGGACAGCATTTAGAAAGTGAAGCAACAATCCATTCACTTCGCACAGTAAATTGAAGTGTTGGAACAGACTGCTTCTCTTTCAGGGAAACGCATGTGAGTTTTTTGTGAAAGCTTGTAAGTAGCTTAAGGTACTTTCAAAGAAAGTGATTTTCTCTGAAAGGACAGCATTTAGAATGTGAAGCAACACTCCATTCACTTCGCACAGTGAATTGAAGTGTTGGAACAGACTGCTTCTCTTTCAGAGAAACGCATGTGAATTTCTGTTCAATGCTTGTAAGTAGCTTAAGGCACTTTCAAAGGAAAGTGATTTTCTCTGAAAGGACAGCATTTAGAAAGTGAAGCAACACTCCATACACTTCGCACAGTGAATTGAAGTGTTGGAACAGACTGCTTCTCTTTCAGAGAAACGGATGTGTGTTTTTTGTGAAAGCTTGTAAGTAGCTTAAGGCACTTTCAAAGGAAAGTGATTTTCTCTGAAAAAACAGCATTTAGAAAGTGAAGCAACACTCCATTCACTTCGCACAGTTAATTGAAGTGTTGGAACAGACTGCTTCTCTTTCAGAGAAACGGATGTGTGTTTTTTGTGAAAGCTTGTAAGTAGCTTAAGGCACTTTCAAGGAAAGTGATTTTCTCTGAAAGAACAGCATTTAGAAAGTGAAGCAACACTCCATTCACTTCGCACAGTGAATTGAAGTGTTGGAACAGACTGCTTCTCTCTCAGAGAAACGCATGTGAATTTCTGTTGAATGCTTGTAAGTAGCTTAAGGCACTTTCAACCGAAAGTGATTTTCTCTGAAAGGACAGCATTTAGAAAGTGAAGCAACACTCCATTCACTTCGGACAGTGAATTGAAGTGTTGGAACAGACTGCTTCTCTTTCAGAGAAACGGATGTGAGTTTTTTGTGAAAGCTTGTAAGTAGCTTAAGGCACTTTCAAAGGAAAGTGATTTTCTCTGAAAGGACAGCATTTAGAAAGTGAAGCAACACTCCCTTCACTTCGCACAGTGAATTGAAGTGTTGGAACAGACTGCTTCTCTTTCAGAGAAACGCATGTGAATTTCTGTTGAATGCTTCTAAGTAGCTTAAGGCACTTTCAAAGGAAATTGAATTACTCTGAAAGGACAGCATTTAGAAAGTGAAGCAACACTCCATTCACTTCGCACAGTGAATTGAAGTGTTGGAACAGACTGCTTCTCTTTCAGAGAAACGCATGTGAGTTTTTTGTAAAAGCTTGTAAGTAGCTTAAGGCACTTTCAAAGGAAAGTGATTATCTCTGACAGGACAGCATTTAGAAAGTGAAGCAACACTCCCTTCACTTCGCACAGTGAATTGAAGTGTTGAAACAGACTGATTCTCTTACAGAGAAACGCATGTGAATTTCTGTTGAATGCTTGTAAGTAGCTTAAGGCGCTTTCAAAGAAAGTTATTTTCTCTGAAAGGACAGCATTTAGAAAGTGAAGCAACACTCCATTCACTTCGCACAGTGAATTGAAGTGTTGGAACAGACTGCTTCTCTTTCAGAGAAACGCATGTGAATTTCTGTTGAATGCTTGTAAGTAGCTTAAGGCACTTTCAAAGGAAAGTGATTTTCTCTGAAAGGACAGCATTTAGAAAGTGAAGCAACACTCCATTCACTTCGCACAGTGAATTGAAGTGTTGGAACAGACTGCTTCTCTTTCAGAGAAACGGATGTGAGTTTTTTGTGAAAGCTTGTAAGTAGCTTAAGGCACTTTCAAAGGAAAGTGATTTTCTCTGAAAGGACAGCATGTAGAAAGTGAAGCAACACTCCATTCACTTCGCACAGTGAATTGAAGTGTTGGAACAGACTGCTTCTCTTTCAGAGAAACGGATGTGTGTTTTTTGTGAAAGCTTGTAAGTAGCTTAAGGCACTTTCAAGGAAAGTGATTTTCTCTGAAAGAACAGCATTTAGAAAGTGAAGCAACACTCCATTCACTTCGCACAGTGAATTGAAGTGTTGGAACAGACTGCTTCTCTTTCAGAGAAACGGATGTGAGTTTTTTGTGAAAGCTTGTAAGTAGCTTAAGGCACTTTCAAAGGAAAGTGATTTTCTCTGAAAGGACAGCATTTAGAAAGTGAAGCAACACTCCATTCACTTCGCACAGTGTATTGAAGTGTTGGAACAGACTGCTTCTCTTTCAGAGAAACGCATGTGAATTTCTGTTCAATGCTTGTAAGTAGCTTAAGGCACTTTCAAAGGAAAGTGATTTTCTCTGACAGGACAGCATTTAGAAAGGGAAGCAACACTCCATTCACTTCGCACAGTGAATTGAAGTGTTGGAACAGACTGCTTCTCTTTCAGCGAAACGCATGTGAATTTCTGTTGAATGCTTGTAAGTAGCTTAAGGCACTTTCAAAGGAAAGTGATTTTCTCTGAAAGGACAGCATTTAGAAAGTGAAGCAACACTCCATTCACTTCGCACAGTGAATTGAAGTGTTGGAACAGACTGCTTCTCTTTCAGAGAAACGGATGTGAGTTTTTTGTGAGTGCTTGTAAGTAGCTTAAGGCACTTTCAAAGGAAAGTGATTTTCTCTGAAAGGACAGCATTTAGAAAGTGAAGCAACACTCCATTCACTTCGTACAGTGAATTGAAGTGTTGGAACAGACTGCTTCTCTTTCAGAGTAACGGATGTGAGTTTTTTGTGCATGCTTGTAAGTAGCTTAAGGCCCTTTCAACCGAAAGTGATTTTCTCTGAAAGGACAGTATTTAGAAAGTGAAGCAACACTCCATTCACTTCGCACAGTGAATTGAAGTGTTGGAACAGACTGCTTCTCTTTCAGAGAAACGGATGTGTGTTTTGTGTGAAAGCTTGTAAGTAGCTTAAGGCACTTTCAAAGGAAAGTGATTTTCTCTGAAAGGACAGCATGTAGAAAGTGAAGCAACACTCCATTCACTACGCACAGTGAATTGAAGTGTTGGAACAGACTGCTTCTCTTTCAGAGAAACGGATGTGAGTTTTTTGTGAAAGCTTGTAAGTAGCTTAAGGCACTTTCAAAGGAAAGTGATTTTCTCTGAAAGGACAGCATGTAGAAAGTGAAGCAACACTCCATTCACTTCGTACAGTGAATTGAAGTGTTTGAACAGACTGCTTCTCTTTCAGTGAAACGCTTGTGAATTTCTGTTCAATGCTTGTAAGAAGCTTAAGGCACTTTCAAAGGAAAGTGATTTTCTCTGAAAGGACAGCATTTAGAAAGTGAAGCAACAATCCATTCACTTCGCACAGTAAATTGAAGTGTTGGAACAGACTGCTTCTCTTTCAGGGAAACGCATGTGAGTTTTTTGTGAAAGCTTGTAAGTAGCTTAAGGTACTTTCAAAGAAAGTGATTTTCTCTGAAAGGACAGCATTTAGAATGTGAAGCAACACTCCATTCACTTCGCACAGTGAATTGAAGTGTTGGAACAGACTGCTTCTCTTTCAGAGAAACGCATGTGAATTTCTGTTCAATGCTTGTAAGTAGCTTAAGGCACTTTCAAAGGAAAGTGATTTTCTCTGAAAGGACAGCATTTAGAAAGTGAAGCAACACTCCATACACTTCGCACAGTGAATTGAAGTGTTGGAACAGACTGCTTCTCTTTCAGAGAAACGGATGTGTGTTTTTTGTGAAAGCTTGTAAGTAGCTTAAGGCACTTTCAAAGGAAAGTGATTTTCTCTGAAAAAACAGCATTTAGAAAGTGAAGCAACACTCCATTCACTTCGCACAGTTAATTGAAGTGTTGGAACAGACTGCTTCTCTTTCAGAGAAACGGATGTGTGTTTTTTGTGAAAGCTTGTAAGTAGCTTAAGGCACTTTCAAGGAAAGTGATTTTCTCTGAAAGAACAGCATTTAGAAAGTGAAGCAACACTCCATTCACTTCGCACAGTGAATTGAAGTGTTGGAACAGACTGCTTCTCTCTCAGAGAAACGCATGTGAATTTCTGTTGAATGCTTGTAAGTAGCTTAAGGCACTTTCAACCGAAAGTGATTTTCTCTGAAAGGACAGCATTTAGAAAGTGAAGCAACACTCCATTCACTTCGGACAGTGAATTGAAGTGTTGGAACAGACTGCTTCTCTTTCAGAGAAACGGATGTGAGTTTTTTGTGAAAGCTTGTAAGTAGCTTAAGGCACTTTCAAAGGAAAGTGATTTTCTCTGAAAGGACAGCATTTAGAAAGTGAAGCAACACTCCCTTCACTTCGCACAGTGAATTGAAGTGTTGGAACAGACTGCTTCTCTTTCAGAGAAACGCATGTGAATTTCTGTTGAATGCTTCTAAGTAGCTTAAGGCACTTTCAAAGGAAATTGAATTACTCTGAAAGGACAGCATTTAGAAAGTGAAGCAACACTCCATTCACTTCGCACAGTGAATTGAAGTGTTGGAACAGACTGCTTCTCTTTCAGAGAAACGCATGTGAGTTTTTTGTAAAAGCTTGTAAGTAGCTTAAGGCACTTTCAAAGGAAAGTGATTATCTCTGACAGGACAGCATTTAGAAAGTGAAGCAACACTCCCTTCACTTCGCACAGTGAATTGAAGTGTTGAAACAGACTGATTCTCTTACAGAGAAACGCATGTGAATTTCTGTTGAATGCTTGTAAGTAGCTTAAGGCGCTTTCAAAGAAAGTTATTTTCTCTGAAAGGACAGCATTTAGAAAGTGAAGCAACACTCCATTCACTTCGCACAGTGAATTGAAGTGTTGGAACAGACTGCTTCTCTTTCAGAGAAACGCATGTGAATTTCTGTTGAATGCTTGTAAGTAGCTTAAGGCACTTTCAAAGGAAAGTGATTTTCTCTGAAAGGACAGCATTTAGAAAGTGAAGCAACACTCCATTCACTTCGCACAGTGAATTGAAGTGTTGGAACAGACTGCTTCTCTTTCAGAGAAACGGATGTGAGTTTTTTGTGAAAGCTTGTAAGTAGCTTAAGGCACTTTCAAAGGAAAGTGATTTTCTCTGAAAGGACAGCATGTAGAAAGTGAAGCAACACTCCATTCACTTCGCACAGTGAATTGAAGTGTTGGAACAGACTGCTTCTCTTTCAGAGAAACGGATGTGTGTTTTTTGTGAAAGCTTGTAAGTAGCTTAAGGCACTTTCAAGGAAAGTGATTTTCTCTGAAAGAACAGCATTTAGAAAGTGAAGCAACACTCCATTCACTTCGCACAGTGAATTGAAGTGTTGGAACAGACTGCTTCTCTTTCAGAGAAACGGATGTGAGTTTTTTGTGAAAGCTTGTAAGTAGCTTAAGGCACTTTCAAAGGAAAGTGATTTTCTCTGAAAGGACAGCATTTAGAAAGTGAAGCAACACTCCATTCACTTCGCACAGTGTATTGAAGTGTTGGAACAGACTGCTTCTCTTTCAGAGAAACGCATGTGAATTTCTGTTCAATGCTTGTAAGTAGCTTAAGGCACTTTCAAAGGAAAGTGATTTTCTCTGACAGGACAGCATTTAGAAAGGGAAGCAACACTCCATTCACTTCGCACAGTGAATTGAAGTGTTGGAACAGACTGCTTCTCTTTCAGCGAAACGCATGTGAATTTCTGTTGAATGCTTGTAAGTAGCTTAAGGCACTTTCAAAGGAAAGTGATTTTCTCTGAAAGGACAGCATTTAGAAAGTGAAGCAACACTCCATTCACTTCGCACAGTGAATTGAAGTGTTGGAACAGACTGCTTCTCTTTCAGAGAAACGGATGTGAGTTTTTTGTGAGTGCTTGTAAGTAGCTTAAGGCACTTTCAAAGGAAAGTGATTTTCTCTGAAAGGACAGCATTTAGAAAGTGAAGCAACACTCCATTCACTTCGTACAGTGAATTGAAGTGTTGGAACAGACTGCTTCTCTTTCAGAGTAACGGATGTGAGTTTTTTGTGCATGCTTGTAAGTAGCTTAAGGCCCTTTCAACCGAAAGTGATTTTCTCTGAAAGGACAGTATTTAGAAAGTGAAGCAACACTCCATTCACTTCGCACAGTGAATTGAAGTGTTGGAACAGACTGCTTCTCTTTCAGAGAAACGGATGTGTGTTTTGTGTGAAAGCTTGTAAGTAGCTTAAGGCACTTTCAAAGGAAAGTGATTTTCTCTGAAAGGACAGCATGTAGAAAGTGAAGCAACACTCCATTCACTACGCACAGTGAATTGAAGTGTTGGAACAGACTGCTTCTCTTTCAGAGAAACGGATGTGAGTTTTTTGTGAAAGCTTGTAAGTAGCTTAAGGCACTTTCAAAGGAAAGTGATTTTCTCTGAAAGAACAGCATTTAGAAATTGAAGCAACACTCCATTCACTTCGCACAGTGAATTGAAGTGTTGGAACAGACTGCTTCTCTTTCAGAGACACGGATGTGTGTTTTTTGTGAAAGCTTGTAAGTAGCTTAAGGCACTTTCAAGGAAAGTGATTTTCTCTGAAAGAACAGCATTTAGAAAGTGAAGCAACACTCCATTCACTTCGCACAGTGAATTGAAGTGTTGGAACAGACTGCTTCTCTTTCAGAGAAACGCATGTGAATTTCTGTTGAATGCTTGTAAGTAGCTTAAGGCACTTTCAAAGGAAAGTGATTTTCTCTGAAAGGACAGGATTTAGAAAGTGAAGCAACACTCCATTCACTTCGTACAGTGAATTGAAGTGTTTGAACAGACTGCTTCTCTTTCAGTGAAACGCTTGTGAATTTCTGTTCAATGCTTGTAAGAAGCTTAAGGCACTTTCAAAGGAAAGTGATTTTCTCTGAAAGGACAGCATTTAGAAAGTGAAGCAACAATCCATTCACTTCGCACAGTAAATTGAAGTGTTGGAACAGACTGCTTCTCTTTCAGGGAAACGCATGTGAGTTTTTTGTGAAAGCTTGTAAGTAGCTTAAGGTACTTTCAAAGAAAGTGATTTTCTCTGAAAGGACAGCATTTAGAATGTGAAGCAACACTCCATTCACTTCGCACAGTGAATTGAAGTGTTGGAACAGACTGCTTCTCTTTCAGAGAAACGCATGTGAATTTCTGTTCAATGCTTGTAAGTAGCTTAAGGCACTTTCAAAGGAAAGTGATTTTCTCTGACAGGACAGCATTTAGAAAGGGAAGCAACACTCCATTCACTTCGCACAGTGAATTGAAGTGTTGGAACAGACTGCTTCTCTTTCAGCGAAACGCATGTGAATTTCTGTTGAATGCTTGTAAGTAGCTTAAGGCACTTTCAAAGGAAAGTGATTTTCTCTGAAAGGACAGCATTTAGAAAGTGAAGCAACACTCCATTCACTTCGCACAGTGAATTGAAGTGTTGGAACAGACTGCTTCTCTTTCAGAGAAACGGATGTGAGTTTTTTGTGAGTGCTTGTAAGTAGCTTAAGGCACTTTCAAAGGAAAGTGATTTTCTCTGAAAGGACAGCATTTAGAAAGTGAAGCAACACTCCATTCACTTCGTACAGTGAATTGAAGTGTTGGAACAGACTGCTTCTCTTTCAGAGTAACGGATGTGAGTTTTTTGTGCATGCTTGTAAGTAGCTTAAGGCCCTTTCAACCGAAAGTGATTTTCTCTGAAAGGACAGCATTTAGAAACTGAAGCAACACTCCATTCACTTCGCACAGTGAATTGAAGTGTTGGAACAGACTGCTTCTCTTTCAGAGAAACGGATGTGTGTTTTTTGTGAAAGCTTGTAAGTAGCTTAAGGCACTTTCAAAGGAAAGTGATTTTCTCTGAAAGGACAGCATGTAGAAAGTGAAGCAACACTCCATTCACTTCGCACAGTGAATTGAAGTGTTGGAACAGACTGCTTCTCTTTCAGAGAAACGGATGTGAGTTTTTTGTGAAAGCTTGTAAGTAGCTTAAGGCACTTTCAAAGGAAAGTGATTTTCTCTGAAAGAACAGCATTTAGAAAGTGAAGCAACACTCCATTCACTTCGCACAGTGAATTGAAGTGTTGGAACAGACTGCTTCTCTTTCAGAGAAACGGATGTGTGTTTTTTGTGAAAGCTTGTAAGTAGCTTAAGGCACTTTCAAGGAAAGTGATTTTCTCTGAAAGAACAGCATTTAGAAAGTGAAGCAACACTCCATTCACTTCGCACAGTGAATTGAAGTGTTGGAACAGACTGCTTCTCTTTCAGAGAAACGCATGTGAATTTCTGTTGAATGCTTCTAAATAGCTTAAGGCACTTTCAAAGGAAATTGATTTACTCTGAAAGGACAGCATTTAGAAAGTGAAGCAACACTCCATTCACTTCGCACAGTGAATTGAAGTGTTGGAACAGACTGCTTCTCTTTCAGAGAAACGCATGTGAGTTTTTTGTAAAAGCTTGTAAGTAGCTTAAGGCACTTTCAAAGGAAAGTGATTATCTCTGACAGGACAGCATTTAGAAAGTGAAGCAACACTCCATTCACTTCGCACAGTGAATTGAAGTGTTGAAACAGACTGATTCTCTTACAGAGAAACGCATGTGAATTTCTGTTGAATGCTTGTAAGTAGCTTAAGGCGCTTTCAAAGAAAGTGATTTTCTCTGAAAGGACAGCATTTAGAAAGTGAAGCAACACTCCATTCACTTCGCACAGTGAATTGAAGTGTTGGAACAGACTGCTTCTCTTTCAGAGAAACGCATGTGAATTTCTGTTGAATGCTTGTAAGTAGCTTAAGGCACTTTCAAAGGAAAGTGATTTTCTCTGAAAGGACAGCATTTAGAAAGTGAAGCAACACTCCATTCACTTCGCACAGTGAATTGAAGTGTTGGAACAGACTGCTTCTCTTTCAGAGAAACGGATGTGAGTTTTTTGTGAAAGCTTGTAAGTAGCTTAAGACACTTTCAAAGGAAAGTGATTTTCTCTGAAAGGACAGCATGTAGAAAGTGAAGCAACACTCCATTCACTTCGCACAGTGAATTGAAGTGTTGGAACAGACTGCTTCTCTTTCAGAGAAACGGATGTGTGTTTTTTGTGAAAGCTTGTAAGTAGCTTAAGGCACTTTCAAGGAAAGTGATTTTCTCTGAAAGAACAGCATTTAGAAAGTGAAGCAACACTCCATTCACTTCGCACAGTGAATTGAAGTGTTGGAACAGACTGCTTCTCTTTCAGAGAAACGGATGTGAGTTTTTTGTGAAAGCTTGTAAGTAGCTTAAGGCACTTTCAAAGGAAAGTGATTTTCTCTGAAAGGACAGCATTTAGAAAGTGAAGCAACACTCCATTCACTTCGCACAGTGTATTGAAGTGTTGGAACAGACTGCTTCTCTTTCAGAGAAACGCATGTGAATTTCTGGTCAATGCTTGTAAGTAGCTTAAGGCACTTTCAAAGGAAAGTGTTTTTCTCTGACAGGACAGCATTTAGAAAGGGAAGCAACACTCCATTCACTTCGCACAGTGAATTGAAGTGTTGGAACAGACTGCTTCTCTTTCAGCGAAACGCATGTGAATTTCTGTTGAATGCTTGTAAGTAGCTTAAGGCACTTTCAAAGGAAAGTGATTTTCTCTGAAAGGACAGCATTTAGAAAGTGAAGCAACACTCCATTCACATCGCACAGTGAATTGAAGTGTTGGAACAGACTGCTTCTCTTTCAGAGAAACGGATGTGAGTTTTTTGTGAGTGCTTGTAAGTAGCTTAAGGCACTTTCAAAGGAAAGTGATTTTCTGTGAAAGGACAGCATTTAGAAAGTGAAGCAACACTCCATTCACTTCGTACAGTGAATTGAAGTGTTGGAACAGACTGCTTCTCTTTCAGAGTAACGGATGTGAGTTTTTTGTGCATGCTTGTAAGTAGCTTAAGGCCCTTTCAACCGAAAGTGATTTTCTCTGAAAGGACAGCATTTAGAAAGTGAAGCAACACTCCATTCACTTCGCACAGTGAATTGAAGTGT
The DNA here is from genome assembly GCF_982192425.1 of Myodes glareolus. Lineage (NCBI taxonomy): Eukaryota > Metazoa > Chordata > Mammalia > Rodentia > Cricetidae > Myodes > Myodes glareolus. The sequence goes on along the minus strand of NC_142035.1, from coordinate 90,404,394 downwards.
TGGAACAGACTGCTTCTCTTTCAGAGAAACGGATGTGTGTTTTTTGTGAAAGCTTGTAAGTAGCTTAAGGCACTTTCAAAGGAAAGTGATTTTCTCTGAAAGGACAGCATGTAGAAAGTGAAGCAACACTCCATTCACTTCGCACAGTGAATTGAAGTGTTGGAACAGACTGCTTCTCTTTCAGAGAAACGGATGTGAGTTTTTTGTGAAAGCTTGTAAGTAGCTTAAGGCACTTTCAAAGGAAAGTGATTTTCTCTGAAAGAACAGCATTTAGAAAGTGAAGCAACACTCCATTCACTTCGCACAGTGAATTGAAGTGTTGGAACAGACTGCTTCTCTTTCAGAGAAACGGATGTGTGTTTTTTGTGAAAGCTTGTAAGTAGCTTAAGGCACTTTCAAGGAAAGTGATTTTCTCTGAAAGAACAGCATTTAGAAAGTGAAGCAACACTCCATTCACTTCGCACAGTGAATTGAAGTGTTGGAACAGACTGCTTCTCTTTCAGAGAAACGCATGTGAATTTCTGTTGAATGCTTGTAAGTAGCTTAAGGCACTTTCAAAGGAAAGTGATTTTCTCTGAAAGGACAGGATTTAGAAAGTGAAGCAACACTCCATTCACTTCGTACAGTGAATTGAAGTGTTTGAACAGACTGCTTCTCTTTCAGTGAAACGCTTGTGAATTTCTGTTCAATGCTTGTAAGAAGCTTAAGGCACTTTCAAAGGAAAGTGATTTTCTCTGAAAGGACAGCATTTAGAAAGTGAAGCAACAATCCATTCACTTCGCACAGTAAATTGAAGTGTTGGAACAGACTGCTTCTCTTTCAGGGAAACGCATGTGAGTTTTTTGTGAAAGCTTGTAAGTAGCTTAAGGTACTTTCAAAGAAAGTGATTTTCTCTGAAAGGACAGCATTTAGAATGTGAAGCAACACTCCATTCACTTCGCACAGTGAATTGAAGTGTTGGAACAGACTGCTTCTCTTTCAGAGAAACGCATGTGAATTTCTGTTCAATGCTTGTAAGTAGCTTAAGGCACTTTCAAAGGAAAGTGATTTTCTCTGAAAGGACAGCATTTAGAAAGTGAAGCAACACTCCATACACTTCGCACAGTGAATTGAAGTGTTGGAACAGACTGCTTCTCTTTCAGAGAAACGGATGTGTGTTTTTTGTGAAAGCTTGTAAGTAGCTTAAGGCACTTTCAAAGGAAAGTGATTTTCTCTGAAAAAACAGCATTTAGAAAGTGAAGCAACACTCCATTCACTTCGCACAGTTAATTGAAGTGTTGGAACAGACTGCTTCTCTTTCAGAGAAACGGATGTGTGTTTTTTGTGAAAGCTTGTAAGTAGCTTAAGGCACTTTCAAGGAAAGTGATTTTCTCTGAAAGAACAGCATTTAGAAAGTGAAGCAACACTCCATTCACTTCGCACAGTGAATTGAAGTGTTGGAACAGACTGCTTCTCTCTCAGAGAAACGCATGTGAATTTCTGTTGAATGCTTGTAAGTAGCTTAAGGCACTTTCAAAGGAAAGTGATTTTCTCTGAAAGGACAGCATTTAGAAAGTGAAGCAACACTCCATTCACTTCGCACAGTGAATTGAAGTGTTGGAACAGACTGCTTCTCTTTCAGAGAAACGCATGTGAGTTTTTTGTAAAAGCTTGTAAGTAGCTTAAGGCACTTTCAAAGGAAAGTGATTATCTCTGACAGGACAGCATTTAGAAAGTGAAGCAACACTCCATTCACTTCGCACAGTGAATTGAAGTGTTGAAACAGACTGATTCTCTTACAGAGAAACGCATGTGAATTTCTGTTGAATGCTTGTAAGTAGCTTAAGGCGCTTTCAAAGAAAGTGATTTTCTCTGAAAGGACAGCATTTAGAAAGTGAAGCAACACTCCATTCACTTCGCACAGTGAATTGAAGTGTTGGAACAGACTGCTTCTCTTTCAGAGAAACGCATGTGAATTTCTGTTGAATGCTTGTAAGTAGCTTAAGGCACTTTCAAAGGAAAGTGATTTTCTCTGAAAGGACAGCATTTAGAAAGTGAAGCAACACTCCATTCACTTCGCACAGTGAATTGAAGTGTTGGAACAGACTGCTTCTCTTTCAGAGAAACGGATGTGTGTTTTTTGTGAAAGCTTGTAAGTAGCTTAAGGCACTTTCAAGGAAAGTGATTTTCTCTGAAAGAACAGCATTTAGAAAGTGAAGCAACACTCCATTCACTTCGCACAGTGAATTGAAGTGTTGGAACAGACTGCTTCTCTTTCAGAGAAACGCATGTGAATTTCTGTTCAATGCTTGTAAGTAGCTTAAGGCACTTTCAAAGGAAAGTGATTTTCTCTGACAGGACAGCATTTAGAAAGGGAAGCAACACTCCATTCACTTCGCACAGTGAATTGAAGTGTTGGAACAGACTGCTTCTCTTTCAGCGAAACGCATGTGAATTTCTGTTGAATGCTTGTAAGTAGCTTAAGGCACTTTCAAAGGAAAGTGATTTTCTCTGAAAGGACAGCATTTAGAAAGTGAAGCAACACTCCATTCACTTCGCACAGTGAATTGAAGTGTTGGAACAGACTGCTTCTCTTTCAGAGAAACGGATGTGAGTTTTTTGTGAGTGCTTGTAAGTAGCTTAAGGCACTTTCAAAGGAAAGTGATTTTCTGTGAAAGGACAGCATTTAGAAAGTGAAGCAACACTCCATTCACTTCGTACAGTGAATTGAAGTGTTGGAACAGACTGCTTCTCTTTCAGAGTAACGGATGTGAGTTTTTTGTGCATGCTTGTAAGTAGCTTAAGGCCCTTTCAACCGAAAGTGATTTTCTCTGAAAGGACAGCATTTAGAAAGTGAAGCAACACTCCATTCACTTCGCACAGTGAATTGAAGTGTTGGAACAGACTGCTTCTCTTTCAGAGAAACGGATGTGTGTTTTTTGTGAAAGCTTGTAAGTAGCTTAAGGCACTTTCAAAGGAAAGTGATTTTCTCTGAAAGTACAGCATGTAGAAAGTGAAGCAACACTCCATTCACTTCGCACAGTGAATTGAAGTGTTGGAACAGACTGCTTCTCTTTCAGAGAAATGGATGTGAGTTTTTTGTGAAAGCTTGTAAGTAGCTTAAGGCACTTTCAAAGGAAAGTGATTTTCTCTGAAAGAACAGCATTTAGAAAGTGAAGCAACACTCCATTCACTTCGCACAGTGAATTGAAGTGTTGGAACAGACTGCTTCTCTTTCAGAGAAACGGATGTGTGTTTTTTGTGAAAGCTTGTAAGTAGCTTAAGGCACTTTCAAGGAAAGTGATTTTCTCTGAAAGAACAGCATTTGGAAAGTGAAGCAACACTCCATTCACTTCGCACAGTGAATTGAAGTGTTGGAACAGACTGCTTCTCTTTCAGAGAAACGCATGTGAATTTCTGTTGAATGCTTGTAAGTAGCTTAAGGCACTTTCAAAGGAAAGTGATTTTCTCTGAAAGGACAGGATTTAGAAAGTGAAGCAACACTCCATTCACTTCGTACAGTGAATTGAAGTGTTTGAACAGACTGCTTCTCTTTCAGTGAAACGCTTGTGAATTTCTGTTCAATGCTTGTAAGAAGCTTAAGGCACTTTCAAAGGAAAGTGATTTTCTCTGAAAGGACAGCATTTAGAAAGTGAAGCAACAATCCATTCACTTCGCACAGTAAATTGAAGTGTTGGAACAGACTGCTTCTCTTTCAGGGAAACGCATGTGAGTTTTTTGTGAAAGCTTGTAAGTAGCTTAAGGTACTTTCAAAGAAAGTGATTTTCTCTGAAAGGACAGCATTTAGAATGTGAAGCAACACTCCATTCACTTCGCACAGTGAATTGAAGTGTTGGAACAGACTGCTTCTCTTTCAGAGAAACGCATGTGAATTTCTGTTCAATGCTTGTAAGTAGCTTAAGGCACTTTCAAAGGAAAGTGATTTTCTCTGAAAGGACAGCATTTAGAAAGTGAAGCAACACTCCATACACTTCGCACAGTGAATTGAAGTGTTGGAACAGACTGCTTCTCTTTCAGAGAAACGGATGTGTGTTTTTTGTGAAAGCTTGTAAGTAGCTTAAGGCACTTTCAAAGGAAAGTGATTTTCTCTGAAAAAACAGCATTTAGAAAGTGAAGCAACACTCCATTCACTTCGCACAGTTAATTGAAGTGTTGGAACAGACTGCTTCTCTTTCAGAGAAACGGATGTGTGTTTTTTGTGAAAGCTTGTAAGTAGCTTAAGGCACTTTCAAGGAAAGTGATTTTCTCTGAAAGAACAGCATTTAGAAAGTGAAGCAACACTCCATTCACTTCGCACAGTGAATTGAAGTGTTGGAACAGACTGCTTCTCTCTCAGAGAAACGCATGTGAATTTCTGTTGAATGCTTGTAAGTAGCTTAAGGCACTTTCAAAGGAAAGTGATTTTCTCTGAAAGGACAGCATTTAGAAAGTGAAGCAACACTCCATTCACTTCGGACAGTGAATTGAAGTGTTGGAACAGACTGCTTCTCTTTCAGAGAAACGGATGTGAGTTTTTTGTGAAAGCTTGTAAGTAGCTTAAGGCACTTTCAAAGGAAAGTGATTTTCTCTGAAAGGACAGCATTTAGAAAGTGAAGCAACACTCCATTCACTTCGCACAGTGAATTGAAGTGTTGGAACAGACTGCTTCTCTTTCAGAGAAACGGATGTGAGTTTTTTGTGAGTGCTTGTAAGTAGCTTAAGGCAATTTCAAAGGAAAGTGATTTTCTGTGAAAGGACAGCATTTAGAAAGTGAAGCAACACTCCATTCACTTCGTACAGTGAATTGAAGTGTTGGAACAGACTGCTTCTCTTTCAGAGTAACGGATGTGAGTTTTTTGTGCATGCTTGTAAGTAGCTTAAGGCCCTTTCAACCGAAAGTGATTTTCTCTGAAAGGACAGCATTTAGAAAGTGAAGCAACACTCCATTCACTTCGCACAGTGAATTGAAGTGTTGGAACAGACTGCTTCTCTTTCAGAGAAACGGATGTGTGTTTTTTGTGAAAGCTTGTAAGTAGCTTAAGGCACTTTCAAAGGAAAGTGATTTTCTCTGAAAGGACAGCATGTAGAAAGTGAAGCAACACTCCATTCACTTCGCACAGTGAATTGAAGTGTTGGAACAGACTGCTTCTCTTTCAGAGAAACGGATGTGAGTTTTTTGTGAAAGCTTGTAAGTAGCTTAAGGCACTTTCAAAGGAAAGTGATTTTCTCTGAAAGAACAGCATTTAGAAAGTGAAGCAACACTCCATTCACTTCGCACAGTGAATTGAAGTGTTGGAACAGACTGCTTCTCTTTCAGAGAAACGGATGTGTGTTTTTTGTGAAAGCTTGTAAGTAGCTTAAGGCACTTTCAAGGAAAGTGATTTTCTCTGAAAGAACAGCATTTAGAAAGTGAAGCAACACTCCATTCACTTCGCACAGTGAATTGAAGTGTTGGAACAGACTGCTTCTCTTTCAGAGAAACGCATGTGAATTTCTGTTGAATGCTTGTAAGTAGCTTAAGGCACTTTCAAAGGAAAGTGATTTTCTCTGAAAGGACAGGATTTAGAAAGTGAAGCAACACTCCATTCACTTCGTACAGTGAATTGAAGTGTTTGAACAGACTGCTTCTCTTTCAGTGAAACGCTTGTGAATTTCTGTTCAATGCTTGTAAGAAGCTTAAGGCACTTTCAAAGGAAAGTGATTTTCTCTGAAAGGACAGCATTTAGAAAGTGAAGCAACAATCCATTCACTTCGCACAGTAAATTGAAGTGTTGGAACAGACTGCTTCTCTTTCAGGGAAACGCATGTGAGTTTTTTGTGAAAGCTTGTAAGTAGCTTAAGGTACTTTCAAAGAAAGTGATTTTCTCTGAAAGGACAGCATTTAGAATGTGAAGCAACACTCCATTCACTTCGCACAGTGAATTGAAGTGTTGGAACAGACTGCTTCTCTTTCAGAGAAACGCATGTGAATTTCTGTTCAATGCTTGTAAGTAGCTTAAGGCACTTTCAAAGGAAAGTGATTTTCTCTGAAAGGACAGCATTTAGAAAGTGAAGCAACACTCCATACACTTCGCACAGTGAATTGAAGTGTTGGAACAGACTGCTTCTCTTTCAGAGAAACGGATGTGTGTTTTTTGTGAAAGCTTGTAAGTAGCTTAAGGCACTTTCAAAGGAAAGTGATTTTCTCTGAAAAAACAGCATTTAGAAAGTGAAGCAACACTCCATTCACTTCGCACAGTTAATTGAAGTGTTGGAACAGACTGCTTCTCTTTCAGAGAAACGGATGTGTGTTTTTTGTGAAAGCTTGTAAGTAGCTTAAGGCACTTTCAAGGAAAGTGATTTTCTCTGAAAGAACAGCATTTAGAAAGTGAAGCAACACTCCATTCACTTCGCACAGTGAATTGAAGTGTTGGAACAGACTGCTTCTCTCTCAGAGAAACGCATGTGAATTTCTGTTGAATGCTTGTAAGTAGCTTAAGGCACTTTCAACCGAAAGTGATTTTCTCTGAAAGGACAGCATTTAGAAAGTGAAGCAACACTCCATTCACTTCGCACAGTGAATTGAAGTGTTGGAACAGACTGCTTCTCTTTCAGAGAAACGGATGTGAGTTTTTTGTGAAAGCTTGTAAGTAGCTTAAGGCACTTTCAAAGGAAAGTGATTTTCTCTGAAAGGACAGCATTTAGAAAGTGAAGCAACACTCCCTTCACTTCGCACAGTGAATTGAAGTGTTGGAACAGACTGCTTCTCTTTCAGAGAAATGCATGTGAATTTCTGTTGAATGCTTCTAAGTAGCTTAAGGCACTTTCAAAGGAAATTGATTTACTCTGAAAGGACAGCATTTAGAAAGTGAAGCAACACTCCATTCACTTCGCACAGTGAATTGAAGTGTTGGAACAGACTGCTTCTCTTTCAGAGAAACGCATGTGAGTTTTTTGTAAAAGCTTGTAAGTAGCTTAAGGCACTTTCAAAGGAAAGTGATTATCTCTGACAGGACAGCATTTAGAAAGTGAAGCAACACTCCATTCACTTCGCACAGTGAATTGAAGTGTTGAAACAGACTGATTCTCTTACAGAGAAACGCATGTGAATTTCTGTTGAATGCTTGTAAGTAGCTTAAGGCACTTTCAAGGAAAGTGATTTTCTCTGAAAGAACAGCATTTGGAAAGTGAAGCAACACTCCATTCACTTCGCACAGTGAATTGAAGTGTTGGAACAGACTGCTTCTCTTTCAGAGAAACGCATGTGAATTTCTGTTGAATGCTTGTAAGTAGCTTAAGGCACTTTCAAAGGAAAGTGATTTTCTCTGAAAGGACAGGATTTAGAAAGTGAAGCAACACTCCATTCACTTCGTACAGTGAATTGAAGTGTTTGAACAGACTGCTTCTCTTTCAGTGAAACGCTTGTGAATTTCTGTTCAATGCTTGTAAGAAGCTTAAGGCACTTTCAAAGGAAAGTGATTTTCTCTGAAAGGACAGCATTTAGAAAGTGAAGCAACAATCCATTCACTTCGCACAGTAAATTGAAGTGTTGGAACAGACTGCTTCTCTTTCAGGGAAACGCATGTGAGTTTTTTGTGAAAGCTTGTAAGTAGCTTAAGGTACTTTCAAAGAAAGTGATTTTCTCTGAAAGGACAGCATTTAGAATGTGAAGCAACACTCCATTCACTTCGCACAGTGAATTGAAGTGTTGGAACAGACTGCTTCTCTTTCAGAGAAACGCATGTGAATTTCTGTTCAATGCTTGTAAGTAGCTTAAGGCACTTTCAAAGGAAAGTGATTTTCTCTGAAAGGACAGCATTTAGAAAGTGAAGCAACACTCCATACACTTCGCACAGTGAATTGAAGTGTTGGAACAGACTGCTTCTCTTTCAGAGAAACGGATGTGTGTTTTTTGTGAAAGCTTGTAAGTAGCTTAAGGCACTTTCAAAGGAAAGTGATTTTCTCTGAAAAAACAGCATTTAGAAAGTGAAGCAACACTCCATTCACTTCGCACAGTTAATTGAAGTGTTGGAACAGACTGCTTCTCTTTCAGAGAAACGGATGTGTGTTTTTTGTGAAAGCTTGTAAGTAGCTTAAGGCACTTTCAAGGAAAGTGATTTTCTCTGAAAGAACAGCATTTAGAAAGTGAAGCAACACTCCATTCACTTCGCACAGTGAATTGAAGTGTTGGAACAGACTGCTTCTCTCTCAGAGAAACGCATGTGAATTTCTGTTGAATGCTTGTAAGTAGCTTAAGGCACTTTCAAAGGAAAGTGATTTTCTCTGAAAGGACAGCATTTAGAAAGTGAAGCAACACTCCATTCACTTCGGACAGTGAATTGAAGTGTTGGAACAGACTGCTTCTCTTTCAGAGAAACGGATGTGAGTTTTTTGTGAAAGCTTGTAAGTAGCTTAAGGCACTTTCAAAGGAAAGTGATTTTCTCTGAAAGGACAGCATTTAGAAAGTGAAGCAACACTCCATTCACTTCGCACAGTGAATTGAAGTGTTGGAACAGACTGCTTCTCTTTCAGAGAAACGGATGTGAGTTTTTTGTGAGTGCTTGTAAGTAGCTTAAGGCAATTTCAAAGGAAAGTGATTTTCTGTGAAAGGACAGCATTTAGAAAGTGAAGCAACACTCCATTCACTTCGTACAGTGAATTGAAGTGTTGGAACAGACTGCTTCTCTTTCAGAGTAACGGATGTGAGTTTTTTGTGCATGCTTGTAAGTAGCTTAAGGCCCTTTCAACCGAAAGTGATTTTCTCTGAAAGGACAGCATTTAGAAAGTGAAGCAACACTCCATTCACTTCGCACAGTGAATTGAAGTGTTGGAACAGACTGCTTCTCTTTCAGAGAAACGGATGTGTGTTTTTTGTGAAAGCTTGTAAGTAGCTTAAGGCACTTTCAAAGGAAAGTGATTTTCTCTGAAAGGACAGCATGTAGAAAGTGAAGCAACACTCCATTCACTTCGCACAGTGAATTGAAGTGTTGGAACAGACTGCTTCTCTTTCAGAGAAACGGATGTGAGTTTTTTGTGAAAGCTTGTAAGTAGCTTAAGGCACTTTCAAAGGAAAGTGATTTTCTCTGAAAGAACAGCATTTAGAAAGTGAAGCAACACTCCATTCACTTCGCACAGTGAATTGAAGTGTTGGAACAGACTGCTTCTCTTTCAGAGAAACGGATGTGTGTTTTTTGTGAAAGCTTGTAAGTAGCTTAAGGCACTTTCAAGGAAAGTGATTTTCTCTGAAAGAACAGCATTTAGAAAGTGAAGCAACACTCCATTCACTTCGCACAGTGAATTGAAGTGTTGGAACAGACTGCTTCTCTTTCAGAGAAACGCATGTGAATTTCTGTTGAATGCTTGTAAGTAGCTTAAGGCACTTTCAAAGGAAAGTGATTTTCTCTGAAAGGACAGGATTTAGAAAGTGAAGCAACACTCCATTCACTTCGTACAGTGAATTGAAGTGTTTGAACAGACTGCTTCTCTTTCAGTGAAACGCTTGTGAATTTCTGTTCAATGCTTGTAAGAAGCTTAAGGCACTTTCAAAGGAAAGTGATTTTCTCTGAAAGGACAGCATTTAGAAAGTGAAGCAACAATCCATTCACTTCGCACAGTAAATTGAAGTGTTGGAACAGACTGCTTCTCTTTCAGGGAAACGCATGTGAGTTTTTTGTGAAAGCTTGTAAGTAGCTTAAGGTACTTTCAAAGAAAGTGATTTTCTCTGAAAGGACAGCATTTAGAATGTGAAGCAACACTCCATTCACTTCGCACAGTGAATTGAAGTGTTGGAACAGACTGCTTCTCTTTCAGAGAAACGCATGTGAATTTCTGTTCAATGCTTGTAAGTAGCTTAAGGCACTTTCAAAGGAAAGTGATTTTCTCTGAAAGGACAGCATTTAGAAAGTGAAGCAACACTCCATACACTTCGCACAGTGAATTGAAGTGTTGGAACAGACTGCTTCTCTTTCAGAGAAACGGATGTGTGTTTTTTGTGAAAGCTTGTAAGTAGCTTAAGGCACTTTCAAAGGAAAGTGATTTTCTCTGAAAAAACAGCATTTAGAAAGTGAAGCAACACTCCATTCACTTCGCACAGTTAATTGAAGTGTTGGAACAGACTGCTTCTCTTTCAGAGAAACGGATGTGTGTTTTTTGTGAAAGCTTGTAAGTAGCTTAAGGCACTTTCAAGGAAAGTGATTTTCTCTGAAAGAACAGCATTTAGAAAGTGAAGCAACACTCCATTCACTTCGCACAGTGAATTGAAGTGTTGGAACAGACTGCTTCTCTCTCAGAGAAACGCATGTGAATTTCTGTTGAATGCTTGTAAGTAGCTTAAGGCACTTTCAACCGAAAGTGATTTTCTCTGAAAGGACAGCATTTAGAAAGTGAAGCAACACTCCATTCACTTCGCACAGTGAATTGAAGTGTTGGAACAGACTGCTTCTCTTTCAGAGAAACGGATGTGAGTTTTTTGTGAAAGCTTGTAAGTAGCTTAAGGCACTTTCAAAGGAAAGTGATTTTCTCTGAAAGGACAGCATTTAGAAAGTGAAGCAACACTCCCTTCACTTCGCACAGTGAATTGAAGTGTTGGAACAGACTGCTTCTCTTTCAGAGAAATGCATGTGAATTTCTGTTGAATGCTTCTAAGTAGCTTAAGGCACTTTCAAAGGAAATTGATTTACTCTGAAAGGACAGCATTTAGAAAGTGAAGCAACACTCCATTCACTTCGCACAGTGAATTGAAGTGTTGGAACAGACTGCTTCTCTTTCAGAGAAACGCATGTGAGTTTTTTGTAAAAGCTTGTAAGTAGCTTAAGGCACTTTCAAAGGAAAGTGATTATCTCTGACAGGACAGCATTTAGAAAGTGAAGCAACACTCCATTCACTTCGCACAGTGAATTGAAGTGTTGAAACAGACTGATTCTCTTACAGAGAAACGCATGTGAATTTCTGTTGAATGCTTGTAAGTAGCTTAAGGCGCTTTCAAAGAAAGTGATTTTCTCTGAAAGGACAGCATTTAGAAAGTGAAGCAACACTCCATTCACTTCGCACAGTGAATTGAAGTGTTGGAACAGACTGCTTCTCTTTCAGAGAAACGCATGTGAATTTCTGTTGAATGCTTGTAAGTAGCTTAAGGCACTTTCAAAGGAAAGTGATTTTCTCTGAAAGGACAGCATTTAGAACGTGAAGCAACACTCCATTCACTTCGCACAGTGAATTGAAGTGTTGGAACAGACTGCTTCTCTTTCAGAGAAACGGATGTGAGTTTTTTGTGAAAGCTTGTAAGTAGCTTAAGGCACTTTCAAAGGAAAGTGATTTTCTCTGAAAGGACAGCATGTAGAAAGTGAAGCAACACTCCATTCACTTCGCACAGTGAATTGAAGTGTTGGAACAGACTGCTTCTCTTTCAGAGAAACGGATGTGTGTTTTTTGTGAAAGCTTGTAAGTAGCTTAAGGCACTTTCAAGGAAAGTGATTTTCTCTGAAAGAACAGCATTTAGAAAGTGAAGCAACACTCCATTCACTTCGCACAGTGAATTGAAGTGTTGGAACAGACTGCTTCTCTTTCAGAGAAACGGATGTGAGTTTTTTGTGAAAGCTTGTAAGTAGCTTAAGGCACTTTCAAAGGAAAGTGATTTTCTCTGAAAGGACAGCATTTAGAAAGTGAAGCAACACTCCATTCACTTCGCACAGTGTATTGAAGTGTTGGAACAGACTGCTTCTCTTTCAGAGAAACGCATGTGAATTTCTGTTCAATGCTTGTAAGTAGCTTAAGGCACTTTCAAAGGAAAGTGATTTTCTCTGACAGGACAGCATTTAGAAAGGGAAGCAACACTCCATTCACTTCGCACAGTGAATTGAAGTGTTGGAACAGACTGCTTCTCTTTCAGCGAAACGCATGTGAATTTCTGTTGAATGCTTGTAAGTAGCTTAAGGCACTTTCAAAGGAAAGTGATTTTCTCTGAAAGGACAGCATTTAGAAAGTGAAGCAACACTCCATTCACTTCGCACAGTGAATTGAAGTGTTGGAACAGACTGCTTCTCTTTCAGAGAAACGGATGTGAGTTTTTTGTGAGTGCTTGTAAGTAGCTTAAGGCACTTTCAAAGGAAAGTGATTTTCTCTGAAAGGACAGCATTTAGAAAGTGAAGCAACACTCCATTCACTTCGTACAGTGAATTGAAGTGTTGGAACAGACTGCTTCTCTTTCAGAGTAACGGATGTGAGTTTTTTGTGCATGCTTGTAAGTAGCTTAAGGCCCTTTCAACCGAAAGTGATTTTCTCTGAAAGGACAGTATTTAGAAAGTGAAGCAACACTCCGTTCACTTCGCACAGTGAATTGAAGTGTTGGAACAGACTGCTTCTCTTTCAGAGAAACGGATGTGTGTTTTTTGTGAAAGCTTGTAAGTAGCTTAAGGCACTTTCAAAGGAAAGTGATTTTCTCTGAAAGGACAGCATGTAGAAAGTGAAGCAACACTCCATTCACTACGCACAGTGAATTGAAGTGTTGGAACAGACTGCTTCTCTTTCAGAGAAACGGATGTGAGTTTTTTGTGAAAGCTTGTAAGTAGCTTAAGGCACTTTCAAAGGAAAGTGATTTTCTCTGAAAGAACAGCATTTAGAAAGTGAAGCAACACTCCATTCACTTCGCACAGTGAATTGAAGTGTTGGAACAGACTGCTTCTCTTTCAGAGAAACGGATGTGTGTTTTTTGTGAAAGCTTGTAAGTAGCTTAAGGCACTTTCAAGGAAAGTGATTTTCTCTGAAAGAACAGCATTTAGAAAGTGAAGCAACACTCCATTCACTTCGCACAGTGAATTGAAGTGTTGGAACAGACTGCTTCTCTTTCAGAGAAACGCATGTGAATTTCTGTTGAATGCTTGTAAGTAGCTTAAGGCACTTTCAAAGGAAAGTGATTTTCTCTGAAAGGACAGGATTTAGAAAGTGAAGCAACACTCCATTCACTTCGTACAGTGAATTGAAGTGTTTGAACAGACTGCTTCTCTTTCAGTGAAACGCTTGTGAATTTCTGTTCAATGCTTGTAAGAAGCTTAAGGCACTTTCAAAGGAAAGTGATTTTCTCTGAAAGGACAGCATTTAGAAAGTGAAGCAACAATCCATTCACTTCGCACAGTAAATTGAAGTGTTGGAACAGACTGCTTCTCTTTCAGGGAAACGCATGTGAGTTTTTTGTGAAAGCTTGTAAGTAGCTTAAGGTACTTTCAAAGAAAGTGATTTTCTCTGAAAGGACAGCATTTAGAATGTGAAGCAACACTCCATTCACTTCGCACAGTGAATTGAAGTGTTGGAACAGACTGCTTCTCTTTCAGAGAAACGCATGTGAATTTCTGTTCAATGCTTGTAAGTAGCTTAAGGCACTTTCAAAGGAAAGTGATTTTCTCTGAAAGGACAGCATTTAGAAAGGGAAGCAACACTCCATTCACTTCGCACAGTGAATTGAAGTGTTGGAACAGACTGCTTCTCTTTCAGCGAAACGCATGTGAATTTCTGTTGAATGCTTGTAAGTAGCTTAAGGCACTTTCAAAGGAAAGTGATTTTCTCTGAAAGGACAGCATTTAGAAAGTGAAGCAACACTCCATTCACTTCGCACAGTGAATTGAAGTGTTGGAACAGACTGCTTCTCTTTCAGAGAAACGGATGTGAGTTTTTTTGTGAGTGCTTGTAAGTAGCTTAAGGCACTTTCAAAGGAAAGTGATTTTCTCTGAAAGGACAGCATTTAGAAAGTGAAGCAACACTCCATTCACTTCGTACAGTGAATTGAAGTGTTGGAACAGACTGCTTCTCTTTCAGAGTAACGGATGTGAGTTTTTTGTGCATGCTTGTAAGTAGCTTAAGGCCCTTTCAACCGAAAGTGATTTTCTCTGAAAGGACAGCATTTAGAAAGTGAAGCAACACTCCATTCACTTCGCACAGTGAATTGAAGTGTTGGAACAGACTGCTTCTCTTTCAGAGAAACGGATGTGTGTTTTTTGTGAAAGCTTGTAAGTAGCTTAAGGCACTTTCAAAGGAAAGTGATTTTCTCTGAAAGGACAGCATGTAGAAAGTGAAGCAACACTCCATTCACTTCGCACAGTGAATTGAAGTGTTGGAACAGACTTCTTCTCTTTCAGAGAAACGGATGTGAGTTTTTTGTGAAAGCTTGTAAGTAGCTTAAGGCACTTTCAAAGGAAAGTGATTTTCTCTGAAAGAACAGCATTTAGAAAGTGAAGCAACACTCCATTCACTTCGCACAGTGAATTGAAGTGTTGGAACAGACTGCTTCTCTTTCAGAGAAACGGATGTGTGTTTTTTGTGAAAGCTTGTAAGTAGCTTAAGGCACTTTCAAGGAAAGTGATTTTCTCTGAAAGAACAGCATTTAGAAAGTGAAGCAACACTCCATTCACTTCGCACAGTGAATTGAAGTGTTGGAACAGACTGCTTCTCTTTCAGAGAAACGCATGTGAATTTCTGTTGAATGCTTGTAAGTAGCTTAAGGCACTTTCAAAGGAAAGTGATTTTCTCTGAAAGGACAGGATTTAGAAAGTGAAGCAACACTCCATTCACTTCGTACAGTGAATTGAAGTGTTTGAACAGACTGCTTCTCTTTCAGTGAAACGCTTGTGAATTTCTGTTCAATGCTTGTAAGAAGCTTAAGGCACTTTCAAAGGAAAGTGATTTTCTCTGAAAGGACAGCATTTAGAAAGTGAAGCAACAATCCATTCACTTCGCACAGTAAATTGAAGTGTTGGAACAGACTGCTTCTCTTTCAGGGAAACGCATGTGAGTTTTTTGTGAAAGCTTGTAAGTAGCTTAAGGTACTTTCAAAGAAAGTGATTTTCTCTGAAAGGACAGCATTTAGAATGTGAAGCAACACTCCATTCACTTCGCACAGTGAATTGAAGTGTTGGAACAGACTGCTTCTCTTTCAGAGAAACGCATGTGAATTTCTGTTCAATGCTTGTAAGTAGCTTAAGGCACTTTCAAAGGAAAGTGATTTTCTCTGAAAGGACAGCATTTAGAAAGTGAAGCAACACTCCATACACTTCGCACAGTGAATTGAAGTGTTGGAACAGACTGCTTCTCTTTCAGAGAAACGGATGTGTGTTTTTTGTGAAAGCTTGTAAGTAGCTTAAGGCACTTTCAAAGGAAAGTGATTTTCTCTGAAAAAACAGCATTTAGAAAGTGAAGCAACACTCCATTCACTTCGCACAGTTAATTGAAGTGTTGGAACAGACTGCTTCTCTTTCAGAGAAACGGATGTGTGTTTTTTGTGAAAGCTTGTAAGTAGCTTAAGGCACTTTCAAGGAAAGTGATTTTCTCTGAAAGAACAGCATTTAGAAAGTGAAGCAGCACTCCATTCACTTCGCACAGTGAATTGAAGTGTTGGAACAGACTGCTTCTCTCTCAGAGAAACGCATGTGAATTTCTGTTGAATGCTTGTAAGTAGCTTAAGGCACTTTCAAAGGAAAGTGATTTTCTCTGAAAGGACAGCATTTAGAAAGTGAAGCAACACTCCATTCACTTCGGACAGTGAATTGAAGTGTTGGAACAGACTGCTTCTCTTTCAGAGAAACGGATGTGAGTTTTTTGTGAAAGCTTGTATGTAGCTTAAGGCACTTTCAAAGGAAAGTGATTTTCTCTGACAGGACAGCATTTAGAAAGTGAAGCAACACTCCCTTCACTTCGCACAGTGAATTGAAGTGTTGGAACAGACTGCTTCTCTTTCAGAGAAACGCATGTGAATTTCTGTTGAATGCTTCTAAGTAGCTTAAGGCACTTTCAAAGGAAATTGATTTACTCTGAAAGGACAGCATTTAGAAAGTGAAGCAACACTCCATTCACTTCGCACAGTGAATTGAAGTGTTGGAACAGACTGCTTCTCTTTCAGAGAAACGCATGTGAGTTTTTTGTAAAAGCTTGTAAGTAGCTTAAGGCACTTTCAAAGGAAAGTGATTATCTCTGACAGGACAGCATTTAGAAAGTGAAGCAACACTCCATTCACTTCGCACAGTGAATTGAAGTGTTGAAACAGACTGATTCTCTTACAGAGAAACGCATGTGAATTTCTGTTGAATGCTTGTAAGTAGCTTAAGGCGCTTTCAAAGAAAGTGATTTTCTCTGAAAGGACAGCATTTAGAAAGTGAAGCAACACTCCATTCACTTCGCACAGTGAATTGAAGTGTTGGAACAGACTGCTTCTCTTTCAGAGAAACGCATGTGAATTTCTGTTGAATGCTTGTAAGTAGCTTAAGGCACTTTCAAAGGAAAGTGATTTTCTCTGAAAGGACAGCATTTAGAAAGTGAAGCAACACTCCATTCACTTCGCACAGTGAATTGAAGTGTTGGAACAGACTGCTTCTCTTTCAGAGAAACGGATGTGTGTTTTTTGTGAAAGCTTGTAAGTAGCTTAAGGCACTTTCAAAGGAAAGTGATTTTCTCTGAAAGGACAGCATGTAGAAAGTGAAGCAACACTCCATTCACTTCGCACAGTGAATTGAAGTGTTGGAACAGACTGCTTCTCTTTCAGAGAAACGGATGTGAGTTTTTTGTGAAAGTTTGTAAGTAGCTTAAGGCACTTTCAAAGGAAAGTGATTTTCTCTGAAAGAACAGCATTTAGAAAGTGAAGCAACACTCCATTCACTTCGCACAGTGAATTGAAGTGTTGGAACAGACTGCTTCTCTTTCAGGGAAACGCATGTGAGTTTTTTGTGAAAGCTTGTAAGTAGCTTAAGGCACTTTCAAAGGAAAGTGATTTTCTCTGAAAGGACAGCATTTAGAAAGTGAAGCAACACTCCATTCACTTCACACAGTGAATTGAAGTGTTGGAACACACTGCTTCTCTTTCAGAGAAACGGATGTGTGTTTTTTGTGAAAGCTTGTAAGTAGCTTAAGGCACTTTCAAGGAAAGTGATTTTCTCTGAAAGAACAGCATTTAGAAAGTGAAGCAACACTCCATTCACTTCGCACAGTGAATTGAAGTGTTGGAACAGACTGCTTCTCTTTCAGAGAAACGCATGTGAATTTCTGTTCAATGCTCGTAAGTAGCTTAAGGCACTTTCAAAGGAAAGTGATTTTCTCTGAAAGGACAGCATTTAGAAAGTGAAGCAACACTCCATTCACTTCGCACAGTGAATTGAATGTTGGAACAGACTGCTTCTCTTTCAGAGAAACGGATGTGAGTTTTTTGTGAAAGCTTGTAAGTAGCTTAAGGCACTTTCAAGGAAAGTGATTTTCTCTGAAAGGACAGCATTTAGAAAGTGAAGCAACACTCCATTCACTTCGCACAGTGAATTGAAGTGTTGGAACAGACTGCTTCTCTTTCAGGGAAACGCATGTGAGTTTTTTGTGAAAGCTTGTAAGTAGCTTAAGGCACTTTCAAAGGAAAGTGATTTTCTCTGAAAGGACAGCATTTAGAAAGTGAAGCAACACTCCCTTCACTTCGCACAGTGAATTGAAGTGTTGGAACAGACTGCTTCTCTTTCAGAGAAACGCATGTGAATTTCTGTTGAATGCTTGTAAGTAGCTTAAGGCACTTTCAAAGGAAAGTGATTTTCTCTGAAAGGACAGCATTTAGAAAGTGAAGCAACACTCCATTCACTTCGCACAGTGAATTGAAGTGTTGGAACAGACTGCTTCTCTTTCAGAGAAACGGATGTGAGTTTTTTGTGAAAGCTTGTAAGTAGCTTAAGGCACTTTCAAAGGAAAGTGATTTTCTCTGAAAGGACAGCATTTAGAAAGTGAAGCAACACTCCATTCACTTCGCACAGTGAATTGAAGTGTTGGAACAGACTGCTTCTCTTTCAGAGAAACGGATGTGTGTTTTTTGTGAAAGCTTGTAAGTAGCTTAAGGCACTTTCAAGGAAAGTGATTTTCTCTGAAAGAACAGCATTTAGAAAGTGAAGCAACACTCCATTCACTTCGCACAGTGAATTGAAGTGTTGGAACAGACTGCTTCTCTTTCAGAGAAACGCATGTGAATTTCTGTTGAATGCTTCTAAGTAGCTTAAGGCACTTTCAAAGGAAAGTGATTTTCTCTGAAAGGACAGCATTTAGAAAGTGAAGCAACACTCCATTCACTTCGCACAGTGAATTGAAGTGTTGGAACCGACTGCTTCTCTTTCAGAGAAACGGATTTGAGTTTTTGTGAAAGCTTGAAAGTAGCTTAAGGCACTTTCAAAGGAAAGTGATTTTCTCTGAAAGGACAGCATTTAGAAAGTGAAGCAACACTCCCTTCACTTCGCACAGTGAATTGAAGTGTTGGAACAGACTGCTTCTCTTTCAGAGAAACGCATGTGAATTTCTGTTGAATGCTTCTAAGTAGCTTAAGGCACTTTCAAAGGAAATTGATTTACTCTGAAAGGACAGCATTTAGAAAGTGAAGCAACACTCCATTCACTTCGCACAGTGAATTGAAGTGTTGGAACAGACTGCTTCTCTTTCAGAGAAACGCATGTGAGTTTTTTGTAAAAGCTTGTAAGTAGCTTAAGGCACTTTCAAAGGAAAGTGATTATCTCTGACAGGACAGCATTTAGAAAGTGAAGCAACACTCCATTCACTTCGCACAGTGAATTGAAGTGTTGAAACAGACTGATTCTCTTACAGAGAAACGCATGTGAATTTCTGTTGAATGCTTGTAAGTAGCTTAAGGCGCTTTCAAAGAAAGTGATTTTCTCTGAAAGGACAGCATTTAGAAAGTGAAGCAACACTCCATTCACTTCGCACAGTGAATTGAAATGTTGGAACAGACTGCTTCTCTTTCAGAGAAACGCATGTGAATTTCTGTTGAATGCTTGTAAGTAGCTTAAGGCACTTTCAAAGGAAAGTGATTTTCTCTGAAAGGACAGCATTTAGAAAGTGAAGCAACACTCCATTCACTTCGCACAGTGAATTGAAGTGTTGGAACAGACTGCTTCTCTTTCAGAGAAACGGATGTGAGTTTTTTGTGAAAGCTTGTAAGTAGCTTAAGGCACGTTCAAAGGAAAGTGATTTTCTCTGAAAAGACAGCATGTAGAAAGTGAAGCAACACTCCATTCACTTCGCACAGTGAATTGAAGTGTTGGAACAGACTGCTTCTCTTTCAGAGAAACGGATGTGAGTTTTTTGTGAAAGCTTGTAAGTAGCTTAAGGCACTTTCAAAGGAAAGTGATTTTCTCTGACAGGACAGCATTTAGAAAGTGAAGCAACACTCCATTCACTTCGCACAGTGAATTGAAGTGTTGGAACAGACTGCTTCTCTTTCAGGGAAACGCATGTGAATTTCTGTTGAATGCTTGTAAGTAGCTTAAGGCGCTTTCAAAGGAAAGTGATTATCTCTGAAAGGACAGCATTTAGAAAGTGAAGCAACACTCCATTCACTTCGCACAGTGAATTGAAGTGTTGGAACAGACTGCTTCTCTTTCAGTGAAACGCTTGTGTATTTCTGTTCAATGCTTGTAAGTAGCTTAAGGCACTTTCAAAGGAAAGTGATTTTCTCTGAAAGGACAGCATTTAGAAAGTGAAGCAACACTCCATTCACTTCGCACAGTGAATTGAAGTGTTGGAACAGACTGCTTCTCTTTCAGAGAAACGGATGTGTGTTTTTTGTGAAAGCTTGTAAGTAGCTTAAGGCACTTTCAAAGGAAAGTGATTTTCTCTGAAAGGACAGCATGTAGAAAGTGAAGCAACACTCCATTCACTTCGCACAGTGAATTGAAGTGTTGGAACAGACTGCTTCTCTTTCAGAGAAAGGGATGTGAGTTTTTTGTGAAAGCTTGTAAGTAGCTTAAGGCACTTTCAAAGGAAAGTGATTTTCTCTGAAAGAACAGCATTTAGAAAGTGAAGCAACACTCCATTCACTTCGCACAGTGAATTGAAGTGTTGGAACAGACTGCTTCTCTTTCAGAGAAACGGATGTGTGTTTTTTGTGAAAGCTTGTAAGTAGCTTAAGGCACTTTCAAGGAAAGTGATTTTCTCTGAAAGAACAGCATTTAGAAAGTGAAGCAACACTCCATTCACTTCGCACAGTGAATTGAAGTGTTGGAACAGACTGCTTCTCTTTCAGAGAAACGCATGTGAATTTCTGTTGAATGCTTGTAAGTAGCTTAAGGCACTTTCAAAGGAAAGTGATTTTCTCTGAAAGGACAGGATTTAGAAAGTGAAGCAACACTCCATTTACTTCGTACAGTGAATTGAAGTGTTTGAACAGACTGCTTCTCTTTCAGTGAAACGCTTGTGAATTTCTGTTCAATGCTTGTAAGAAGCTTAAGGCACTTTCAAAGGAAAGTGATTTTCTCTGAAAGGGCAGCATTTAGAAAGTGAAGCAACAATCCATTCACTTCGCACAGTAAATTGAAGTGTTGGAACAGACTGCTTCTCTTTCAGGGAAACGCATGTGAGTTTTTTGTGAAAGCTTGTAAGTAGCTTAAGGTACTTTCAAAGAAAGTGATTTTCTCTGAAAGGACAGCATTTAGAATGTGAAGCAATACTCAATTCACTTCGCACATTGAATTGAAGTGTTGGAACAGACTGCTTCTCTTTCAGAGAAACGCATGTGAATTTCTGTTCAATGCTTGTAAGTAGCTTAAGGCACTTTCAAAGGAACGTGATTTTCTCTGAAAGGACAGCATTTAGAAAGTGAAGCAACACTCCATACACTTCGCACAGTGAATTGAAGTGTTGGAACAGACTGCTTCTCTTTCAGAGAAACGGATGTGTTTTTTTTGTGAAAGCTTGTAAGTAGCTTAAGGCACTTTCAAAGGAAAGTGATTTTCTCTGAAAAAACAGCCTTTAGAAAGTGAAGCAACACTCCATTCACTTCGCACAGTTAATTGAAGTGTTGGAACAGACTGCTTCTCTTTCAGAGAAACGGATGTGTGTTTTTTGTGAAAGCTTGTAAGTAGCTTAAGGCACTTTCAAGGAAAGTGATTTTCTCTGAAAGAACAGCATTTAGAAAGTGAAGCAACACTCCATTCACTTCGGACAGTGATTTGAAGTGTTGGAACAGACTGCTTCTCTCTCAGAGAAACGCATGTGAATTTCTGTTGAATGCTTGTAAGTAGCTTAAGGCACTTTCAAAGGAAAGTGATTTACTCTGAAAGGACAGCATTTAGAAAGTGAAGCAACACTCCATTCACTTCGCACAGTGAATTGAAGTGTTGGAACAGACTGCTTCTCTTTCAGAGAATCGCATGTGAGTTTTTTGTAAAAGCTTGTAAGTAGCTTAAGGCACTTTCAAAGGAAAGTGATTATCTCTGACAGGACAGCATTTAGAAAGTGAAGCAACACTCCATTCACTTCGCACAGTGAATTGAAGTGTTGAAACAGACTGATTCTCTTACAGAGAAACGCATGTGTATTTCTGTTGAATGCTTGTAAGTAGCTTAAGGCGCTTTCAAAGAAAGTGATTTTCTCTGAAAGGACAGCATTTAGAAAGTGAAGCAACACTCCATTCACTTCGCACAGTGAATTGAAGTGTTGGAACAGACTGCTTCTCTTTCAGAGAAACGCATGTGAATTTCTGTTGAATGCTTGTAAGTAGCTTAAGGCACTTTCAAAGGAAAGTGATTTTCTGTGAAAGGACAGCATTTAGAAAGTGAAGCAACACTCCATTCACTTCGCACAGTGAATTGAAGTGTTGGAACAGACTGCTTCTCTTTCAGAGAAACGGATGTGAGTTTTTTGTGAAAGCTTGTAAGTAGCTTAAGGCACTTTCAAAGGAAAGTGATTTTCTCTGAAAGGACAGCATGTAGAAAGTGAAGCAACACTCCATTCACTTCGCACAGTGAATTGAAGTGTTGGAACAGACTGCTTCTCTTTCAGAGAAACGGATGTGAGTTTTTTGTGAAAGCTTGTAAGTAGCTTAAGGCACTTTCAAAGGAAAGTGATTTTCTCTGAAAGAACAGCATTTAGAAAGTGAAGCAACACTCCATTCACTTCGCACAGTGAATTGAAGTGTTGGAACAGACTGCTTCTCTTTCAGGGAAACGCATGTGAGTTTTTTGTGAAAGCTTGTAAGTAGCTTAAGGCACTTTCAAAGGAAAGTGATTTTCTCTGAAAGGACAGGATTTAGAAAGTGAAGCAACACTCCATTCACTTCGCACAGTGAATTGAAGTGTTGGAACAGACTGCTTCTCTTTCAGAGAAACGGATGTGTGTTTTTTGTGAAAGCTTGTAAGTAGCTTAAGGCACTTTCAAGGAAAGTGATTTTCTCTGAAAGAACAGCATTTAGAAAGTGAAGCAACACTCCATTCACTTCGCACAGTGAATTGAAGTGTTGGAACAGACTGCTTCTCTTTCAGAGAAACGGATGTGAGTTTTTTGTGAAAGCTTGTAAGTAGCTTAAGGCACTTTCAAAGGAAAGTGATTTTCTCTGAAAGGACAGCATGTAGAAAGTGAAGCAACACTCCATTCACTTCGCACAGTGAATTGAAGTGTTGGAACAGACTGCTTCTCTTTCAGAGAAACGGATGTGAGTTTTTTGTGAAAGCTTGTAAGTAGCTTAAGGCACTTTCAAAGGAAAGTGATTTTCTCTGACAGGACAGCATTTAGAAAGTGAAGCAACACTCCATTCACTTCGCACAGTGAATTGAAGTGTTGGAACAGACTGCTTCTCTTTCAGGGAAACGCATGTGAATTTCTGTTGAATGCTTGTAAGTAGCTTAAGGCGCTTTCAAAGGAAAGTGATTATCTCTGACAGGACAGCATTTAGAAAGTGAAGCAACACTCCATTCACTTCGCACAGTGAATTGAAGTGTTTGAACAGACTGCTTCTCTTTCAGTGAAACGCTTGTGTATTTCTGTTCAATGCTTGTAAGTAGCTTAAGGCACTTTCAAAGGAAAGTGATTTTCTCTGAAAGGACAGCATTTAGAAAGTGAAGCAACACTCCATTCACTTCGCACAGTGAATTGAAGTCTTGGAACAGACTGCTTCTCTTTCAGAGAAACGGATGTGTGTTTTTTGTGAAAGCTTGTAAGTAGCTTAAGGCACTTTCAAAGGAAAGTGATTTTCTCTGAAAGGACAGCATGTAGAAAGTGAAGCAAACCTCCATTCACTTCGCACAGTGAATTGAAGTGTTGGAACAGACTGCTTCTCTTTCAGAGAAACGGATGTGTGTTTTTTGTGAAAGCTTGTAAGTAGCTTAAGGCACTTTCAAGGAAAGTGATTTTCTCTGAAAGAACAGCATTTAGAAAGTGAAGCAACACTCCATTCACTTCGCACAGTGAATTGAAGTGTTGGAACAGACTGCTTCTCTTTCAGAGAAACGCATGTGAATTTCTGTTGAATGCTTGTAAGTAGCTTAAGGCACTTTCAAAGGAAAGTGATTTTCTCTGAAAGGACAGCATTTAGAAAGTGAAGCAACACTCCATTCACTTCGTACATTGAATTGAAGTGTTTGAACAGACTGCTTCTCTTTCAGTGAAACGCTTGTGAATTTCTGTTCAATGCTTGTAAGAAGCTTAAGGCACTTTCAAAGGAAAGTGATTTTCTCTGAAAGGGCAGCATTTAGAAAGTGAAGCAACAATCCATTCACTTCGCACAGTAAATTGAAGTGTTGGAACAGACTGCTTCTC
Organism: Myodes glareolus; assembly: GCF_982192425.1. Lineage (NCBI taxonomy): Eukaryota > Metazoa > Chordata > Mammalia > Rodentia > Cricetidae > Myodes > Myodes glareolus. The sequence goes on along the minus strand of NC_142035.1, from coordinate 90,380,892 downwards.
TTTCAGGGAAACGCATGTGAGTTTTTTGTGAAAGCTTGTAAGTAGCTTAAGGTACTTTCAAAGAAAGTGATTTTCTCTGAAAGGACAGCATTTAGCATGTGAAGCAACACTCCATTCACTTCGCACATTGAATTGAAGTGTTGGAACAGACTGCTTCTCTTTCAGAGAAACGCATGTGAATTTCTGTTCAATGCTTGTAAGTAGCTTAAGGCACTTTCAAAGGAAAGTGATTTTCTCTGAAAGGACAGCATTTAGAAAGTGAAGCAACACTCCATACACTTCGCACAGTGAATTGAAGTGTTGGAACAGACTGCTTCTCTTTCAGAGAAACGGATGTGTGTTTTTTGTGAAAGCTTGTAAGTAGCTTAAGGCACTTTCAAAGGAAAGTGATTTTCTCTGAAAAAACAGCATTTAGAAAGTGAAGCAACACTCCATTCACTTCGCACAGTTAATTGAAGTGTTGGAACAGACTGCTTCTCTTTCAGAGAAACGGATGTGTGTTTTTTGTGAAAGCTTGTAAGTAGCTTAAGGCACTTTCAAGGAAAGTGATTTTCTCTGAAAGAACAGCATTTAGAAAGTGAAGCAACACTCCATTCACTTCGCACAGTGAATTGAAGTGTTGGAACAGACTGCTTCTCTCTCAGAGAAACGCATGTGAATTTCTGTTGAATGCTTGTAAGTAGCTTAAGGCACTTTCAAAGGAAAGTGATTTACTCTGAAAGGACAGCATTTAGAAAGTGAAGCAACACTCCATTCACTTCGCACAGTGAATTGAAGTGTTGGAACAGACTGCTTCTCTTTCAGAGAAACGCATGTGAGTTTTTTGTAAAAGCTTGTAAGTAGCTTAAGGCACTTTCAAAGGAAAGTGATTATCTCTGACAGGACAGCATTTAGAAAGTGAAGCAACACTCCATTCACTTCGCACAGTGAATTGAAGTGTTGAAACAGACTGATTCTCTTACAGAGAAACGCATGTGAATTTCTGTTGAATGCTTGTAAGTAGCTTAAGGCGCTTTCAAAGAAAGTGATTTTCTCTGAAAGGACAGCATTTAGAAAGTGAAGCAACACTCCATTCACATCGCACAGTGAATTGAAGTGTTTGAACAGACTGCTTCTCTTTCAGAGAAACGCATGTGAATTTCTGTTGAATGCTTGTAAGTAGCTTAAGGCACTTTCAAAGGAAACTGATTTTCTCTGAAAGGACAGCATTTAGAAAGTGAAGCAACACTCCATTCACTTCGCACAGTGAATTGAAGTGTTGGAACAGACTGCTTCTCTTTCAGAGAAACGCATGTGAGTTTTTTGTAAAAGCTTGTAAGTAGCTTAAGGCACTTTCAAAGGAAAGTGATTTTCTCTGAAAGGACAGCATGTAGAAAGTGAAGCAACACTCCATTCACTTCGCATAGTGAATTGAAGTGTTGGAACAGACTGCTTCTCTTTCAGAGAAACGGATGTGAGTTTTTTGTGAAAGCTTGTAAGTAGCTTAAGGCACTTTCAAAGGAAAGTGATTTTCTCTGAAAGAACAGCATTTAGAAAGTGAAGCAACACTCCATTCACTTCGCACAGTGAATTGAAGTGTTGGAACAGACTGCTTCTCTTTCAGGGAAACGCATGTGAGTTTTTTGTGAAAGCTTGTAAGTAGCTTAAGGCACTTTCAAAGGAAAGTGATTTTCTCTGAAAGGACAGCATTTAGAAAGTGAAGCAACACTCCATTCACTTCGCACAGTGAATTGAAGTGTTGGAACAGACTGCTTCTCTTTCAGAGAAACGGATGTGTGTTTTTTGTGAAAGCTTGTAAGTAGCTTAAGGCACTTTCAAGGAAAGTGATTTTCTCTGAAAGAACAGCATTTAGAAAGTGAAGCAACACTCCATTCACTTCGCACAGTGAATTGAAGTGTTGGAACAGACTGCTTCTCTTTCAGAGAAACGCATGTGAGTTTTTTGTAAAAGCTTCTATGTAGCTTAAGGCACTTTCAAAGGAAAGTGATTATCTCTGACAGGACAGCATTTAGAAAGTGAAGCAACACTCCATTCACTTCGCACAGTGAATTGAAGTGTTGGAACAGACTGCTTCTCTTTCAGAGAAACGGATGTGAGTTTTTTGTGAAAGCTTGTAAGTAGCTTAAGGCACTTTCAAAGGAAAGTGATTTTCTCTGACAGGACAGCATTTAGAAAGTGAAGCAACACTCCATTCACTTCGCACAGTGAATTGAAGTGTTGGAACAGACTGCTTCTCTTTCAGGGAAACGCATGTGAATTTCTGTTGAATGCTTGTAAGTAGCTTAAGGCGCTTTCAAAGGAAAGTGATTATCTCTGACAGGACAGCATTTAGAAAGTGAAGCAACACTCCATTCACTTCGCACAGTGAATTGAAGTGTTTGAACAGACTGCTTCTCTTTCAGTGAAACGCTTGTGTATTTCTGTTCAATGCTTGTAAGTAGCTTAAGGCACTTTCAAAGGAAAGTGATTTTCTCTGAAAGGACAGCATTTAGAAAGTGAAGCAACACTCCATTCACTTCGCACAGTGAATTGAAGTCTTGGAACAGACTGCTTCTCTTTCAGAGAAACGGATGTGTGTTTTTTGTGAAAGCTTGTAAGTAGCTTAAGGCACTTTCAAAGGAAAGTGATTTTCTCTGAAAGGACAGCATGTAGAAAGTGAAGCAACACTCCATTCACTTCGCACAGTGAATTGAAGTGTTGGAACAGACTGCTTCTCTTTCAGAGAAACGGATGTGTGTTTTTTGTGAAAGCTTGTAAGTAGCTTAAGGCACTTTCAAGGAAAGTGATTTTCTCTGAAAGAACAGCATTTAGAAAGTGAAGCAAAACTCCATTCACTTCGCACAGTGAATTGAAGTGTTGGAACAGACTGCTTCTCTTTCAGAGAAACGCATGTGAATTTTGTTGAATGCTTGTAAGTAGCTTAAGGCACTTTCAAAGGAAAGTGATTTTCTCTGAAAGGACAGGATTTAGAAAGTGAAGCAACACTCCATTCACTTCGTACAGTGAATTGAAGTGTTTGAACAGACTGCTTCTCTTTCAGTGAAACGCTTGTGAATTTCTGTTCAATGCTTGTTAGAAGCTTAAGGCACTTTCAAAGGAAAGTGATTTTCTCTGAAAGGACAGCATTTAGAAAGTGAAGCAACACTCCATTCACTTCGCACAGTGAATTGAAGTGTTGGAACAGACTGCTTCTCTTTCAGAGAAACGGATGTGAGTTTTTTGTGAAAGCTTGTAAGTAGCTTAAGGCACTTTCAAAGGAAAGTGATTTTCTCTGAAAGGACAGCATGTAGAAAGTGAAGCAACACTCCATTCACTTCGCATAGTGAATTGAAGTGTTGGAACAGACTGCTTCTCTTTCAGAGAAACGGATGTGAGTTTTTTGTGAAAGCTTGTAAGTAGCTTAAGGCACTTTCAAAGGAAAGTGATTTTCTCTGAAAGAACAGCATTTAGAAAGTGAAGCAACACTCCATTCACTTCGCACAGTGAATTGAAGTGTTGGAACAGACTGCTTCTCTTTCAGGGAAACGCATGTGAGTTTTTTGTGAAAGCTTGTAAGTAGCTTAAGGCACTTTCAAAGGAAAGTGATTTTCTCTGAAAGGACAGCATTTAGAAAGTGAAGCAACACTCCATTCACTTCGCACAGTGAATTGAAGTGTTGGAACAGACTGCTTCTCTTTCAGAGAAACGGATGTGTGTTTTTTGTGAAAGCTTGTAAGTAGCTTAAGGCACTTTCAAGGAAAGTGATTTTCTCTGAAAGAACAGCATTTAGAAAGTGAAGCAACACTCCATTCACTTCGCACAGTGAATTGAAGTGTTGGAACAGACTGCTTCTCTTTCAGAGAAACGCATGTGAATTTCTGTTCAATGCTTGTAAGTAGCTTAAGGCACTTTCAAAGGAAAGTGATTTTCTCTGAAAGGACAGCATTTAGAAAGTGAAGCAACACTCCATTCACTTCGCACAGTGAATTGAAGTGTTGGAACAGACTGCTTCTCTTTCAGGGAAACGCATGTGAGTTTTTTGTGAAGCTTGTAAGTAGCTTAAGGCACTTTCAAAGGAAAGTGATTTTCTCTGAAAGGACAGCATTTAGAAAGTGAAGCAACACTCCCTTCACTTCGCACAGTGAATTGAAGTGTTGGAACAGACTGCTTCTCTTTCAGAGAAACACATGTGAATTTCTGTTGAATGCTTGTAAGTAGCTTAAGGCACTTTCAAAGGAAAGTGATTTTCTCTGAAAGGACAGGATTTAGAAAGTGAAGCAACACTCCATTCACTTCGTACAGTGAATTGAAGTGTTTGAACAGACTGCTTCTCTTTCAGTGAAACGCTTGTGAATTTCTGTTCAATGCTTGTAAGAAGCTTAAGGCACTTTCAAAGGAAAGTGATTTTCTCTGAAAGGACAGCATTTAGAAAGTGAAGCAACAATCCATTCACTTCGCACAGTGAATTGAAGTGTTGGAACAGACTGATTCTCTAACAGAGAAACGCATGTGAATTTCTGTTGAATGCTTGTAAGTAGCTTAAGGCGCTTTCAAAGAAAGTGATTTTCTCTGAAAGGACAGCATTTAGAAAATGAAGCAACACTCCATTCACTTCGCACAGTGAATTGAAGTGTTGGAATAGACTGCTTCTCTTTCAGAGAAACGCATGTGAATTTCTGTTGAATGCTTGTAAGTAGCTTAAGGCACTTTCAAAGGAAAGTGATTTTCTCTGAAAGGACAGCATTTAGAAAGTGAAGCAACACTCCATTCACTTCGCACAGTGAATTGAAGTGTTGGAACAGACTGCTTCTCTTTCAGAGAAACGCATGTGAATTTCTGTTGAATGCTTGTAAGTAGCTTAAGGCACTTTCAAAGGAAAGTGATTTTCTCTGAAAGGACAGCATGTAGAAAGTGAAGCAACACTCCATTCACTTCGCACAGTGAATTGAAGTGTTGGAACAGACTGCTTCTCTTTCAGAGAAACGGATGTGAGTTTTTTGTGAAAGCTTGTAAGTAGCTTAAGGCACTTTCAAAGGTAAGTGATTTTCTCTGACAGGACAGCATTTAGAAAGTGAAGCAACACTCCATTCACTTCGCACAGTGAATTGAAGTGTTGGAACAGACTGCTTCTCTTTCAGGGAAACGCATGTGAATTTCTGTTGAATGCTTGTAAGTAGCTTAAGGCGCTTTCAAAGGAAAGTGATTATCTCTGAAAGAACAGCATTTAGAAAGTGAAGCAACACTCCATTCACTTCACACAGTGAATTGAAGTGTTGGAACAGACTGCTTCTCTTTCAGAGAAACGCATGTGAATTTCTGTTGAATGCTTCTAAGTAGCTTAAGGCACTTTCAAAGGAAATTGATTTACTCTGAAAGGACAGCATTTAGAAAGTGAAGCAACACTCCATTCACTTCGCACAGTGAATTGAAGTGTTGGAACAGACTGCTTCTCTTTCAGAGAAAGGCATGTGAGTTTTTTGTAAAAGCTTGTAAGTAGCTTAAGGCACTTTCAAAGGAAAGTGATTATTTCTGACAGGACAGCATTTAGAAAGTGAAGCAACACTCCATTCACTTCGCACAGTGAATTGAAGTGCTGAAACAGACTGATTCTCTTACAGAGAAACGCATGTGAATTTCTGTTGAATGCTTGTAAGTATCTTAAGGCGCTTTCAAAGAAAGTGATTTTCTCTGAAAGGACAGCATTTAGAAAGTGAAGCAACACTCCATTCACTTCGCACAGTGAATTGAATTGTTGGAACAGACTGCTTCTCTTTCAGAGAAACGGATGTGAGTTTTTTGGGAAAGCTTGTAAGTAGCTTAAGGCACTTTCAAAGGAAAGTGATTTTCTCTGAAAGGACAGCATTTAGAAAGTGAAGCAACACTCCATTCACTTCGCACAGTGAATTGAAGTGTTGGAACAGACTGCTTCTCTTTCAGAGAAACGGATGTGTGTTTTTTGTGAAAGCTTGTAAGTAGCTTAAGGCACTTTCAAAGGAAAGTGATTTTCTCTGAAAGAACAGCATTTAGAAAGTGAAACAACACTCCATTCACTTCGCACAGTGAATTGAAGTCTTGGAACAGACTTCTTCTCTTTCAGAGAAACGCATGTGAATTTCTGTTGAATGCTTGTAAGTAGCTTAAGGCACTTTCAAAGGAAAGTGATTTTCTCTGAAAGGACAGGATTTAGAAAGTGAAGCAACACTCCATTCACTTCGTACAGTGAATTTAAGTGTTTGAACAGACTGCTTCTCTTTCAGGGAAACGCATGTGAGTGTTTTGTGAAAGCTTGTAAGTAGCTTAAGGTACTTTCAAAGAAAGTGATTTTCTCTGAAAGGACAGCATTTAGAATGTGAAGCAACACTCCATTCACTTCGCACAGTGAATTGAAGTGTTGGAACAGACTGCTTCTCTTACAGAGAAACGCATGTGAGTTTTTTGTGAAAGCTTGTAAGTAGCTTAAGGCACTTTCAAAGGAAAGTGATTTTCTCTGAAAGGACAGCATGTAGAAAGTGAAGCAACACTCCATTCACTTCGCACAGTGAATTGAAGTGTTGGAACAGACTGCTTCTCTTTCAGAGAAACGGATGTGAGTTTTTTGTGAAAGCTTGTAAGTAGCTTAAGGCACTTTCAAAGGAAAGTGATTTTCTCTGACAGGACAGCATTTAGAAAGTGAAGCAACACTCCATTCACTTCGCACAGTGAATTGAAGTGTTGGAACAGACTGCTTCTCTTTCAGGGAAACGCATGTGAATTTCTGTTGAATGCTTGTAAGTAGCTTAAGGCGCTTTCAAAGGAAAGTGATTATCTCTGACAGGACAGCATTTAGAAAGTGAAGCAACACTCCATTCACTTCGCACAGTGAATTGAAGTGTTGGAACAGACTGCTTCTCTTTCAGTGAAACGCTTGTGAATTTTTGTTCAATGCTTGTAAGTAGCTTAAGGCACTTTCAAAGGAAAGTGATTTTCTCTGAAAGGACAGCATTTAGAAAGTGAAGCAACACTCCATTCACTTCGCACAGTGAATTGAAGTGTTGGAACAGACTGCTTCTCTTAAAGGGAAACGGATGTGAGTTTTTTGTGAAAGCTTGTAAGTAGCTTAAGGCACTTTCAAAGGAAAGTGATTTTCTCTGAAAGGACAGCATTTAGAAAGTGAAGCAACACTCCATTCACTTCGCACAGTGAATTGAAGTGTTGGAACAGACTGCTTCTCTTTCAGAGAAACGGATGTGTGTTTTTTGTGAAAGCTTGTAAGTAGCTTAAGGCACTTTCAAAGGAAAGTGATTTTCTCTGAAAGGACAGCATTTAGAATGTGAAGCAACACTCCATTCACTTCGCACAGTGAATTGAAGTGTTGGAACAGACTGCTTCTCTTTCAGAGAAACGGATGTGTGTTTTTTGTGAAAGCTTGTACGTAGCTTAAGGCACTTTCAAGGAAAGTGATTTTCTCTGAAAGAACAGCATTTAGAAAGTGAAGCAACACTCCATTCACTTCGCACAGTGAATTGAAGTGTTGGAACAGACTGCTTCTCTTTCAGAGAAACGCATGTGAATTTCTGTTCAATGCTTGTAAGTAGCTTAAGGCACTTTCAAAGGAAAGTGATTTTCTCTGAAAGGACAGCATTTAGAAAGTGAAGCAACACTCCATTCACTTCGCACAGAGAATTGAAGTGTTGGAACAGACTGCTTCTCTTTCAGAGAAACAGATGTGAGTTTTTTGTGAAAGCTTGTAAGTAGCTTAAGGCACTTTCAAAGGAAAGTGACTTTCTCTGAAAGGACAGCATTTAGAAAGGGAAGCAACACTCCATTCACTTCGCACAGTGTATTGAAGTATTGGAACAGACTGCTTCTCTTTCAGAGAAACGCATGTGAATTTCTGTTCAATGCTTGTAAGTAGCTTAAGGCACTTTCAAAGGAAAGTGATTTTCTCTGACAGGACAGCATTTAGAAAGGGAAGCAACACTCCATTCACTTCGCACAGTGAATTGAAGTGTTGGAACAGACTGCTTCTCTTTCAGCGAAACGCATGTGAATTTCTGTTGAATGCTTGTAAGTAGCTTAAGGCACTTTCAAAGGAAAGTGATTTTCTCTGAAAGGACAGCATTTAGAAAGTGAAGCAACACTCCATTCACTTCGCACAGTGAATTGAAGTGTTGGAACAGACTGCTTCTCTTTCAGAGAAACGGATGTGAGTTTTTTGTGAGTGCTTGTAAGTAGCTTAAGGCACTTTCTAAGGAAAGTGATTTTCTCTGAAAGGACAGCATTTAGAAAGTGAAGCAACACTCCATTCACTTCGTACAGTGAATTGAAGTGTTGGAACAGACTGCTTCTCTTTCAGAGTAACGGATGTGAGTTTTTTGTGCATGCTTGTAAGTAGCTTAAGGCCCTTTCAACCGAAAGTGATTTTCTCTGAAAGGACAGCATTTAGAAAGTGAAGCAACACTCCATTCACTTCGCACAGTGAATTGAAGTGTTGGAACAGACTGCTTCTCTTTCAGAGAAACGGATGTGTGTTTTTTGTGAAAGCTTGTAAGTAGCTTAAGGCCCTTTCAAAGGAAAGTGATTTTCTCTGAAAGGACAGCATTTAGAAAGTGAAGCAACACTCCATTCACTTCGCACAGTGAATTGAAGTGTTGGAACAGACTGCTTCTCTTTCAGAGAAACGGATGTGTGTTTTTTGTGAAAGCTTGTAAGTACCTTAAGGCACTTTCAAGGAAAGTGATTTTTTCTGAAAGAACAGCATTTAGAAAGTGAAGCAACACTCCATTCACTTCGCACAGTGAATTGAAGTCTTGAAACAGACTGCTTCTCTCACAGAGAAACGCATGTGAATTTCTGTTGAATGCTTGTAAGTAGCTTAAGGCGCTTTCAAAGGAAAGTGATTTTCTCTGAAAGGACAGCATTTAGAAAGTGAAGCAACACTCCATTCACTTCGCACAGTGAATTGAAGTGTTGGAACAGACTGCTTCTCTTTCAGAGAAACGGATGTGTGTTTTTTGTGAAAGCTTGTAAGTAGCTTAAGGCACTTTCAAAGGAAAGTGATTTTCTCTGAAAGAACAGCATTTAGAAAGTGAAGCAACACTCCATTCACTTCGCACAGTGAATTGAAGTGTTGGAACCGACTGCTTCTCTTTCAGAGAAACGGATGTGTGTTTTTTGTGAAAGCTTGTAAGTAGCTTAAGGCACTTTCAAGGAAAGTGATTTTCTCTGAAAGAACAGCATTTAGAAAGTGAAGCAACACTCCATTCACTTCGCACAGTGAATTGAAGTGTTGGAACAGACTGCTTCTCTTTCAGAGAAATGCATGTGAATTTCTGTTGAATGCTTGTAAGTAGCTTAAGGCACTTTCAAAGGAAAGTGATTTTCTCTGAAAGGACAGCATTTAGAAAGTGAACCAACACTCCATTCACTTAGCACAGTGAATTGACGTGTTGGAACAGACTGCTTCTCTTTCAGAGAAACGGATGTGAGTTTTTTGTGAAAGCTTGTAAGTAGCTTAAGGCACTTTCAAAGGAAAGTGATTTTCTCTGAAAGGACAGCATTTAGAAAGTGAAGCAACACTACATTCACTTCGCACAATTTATTGAAACGTTGGAACAGACTGCTTCTCTTTCAGAGAAACGCATGTGAATTTCTGTTGAATGCTCCCAAGTAGCTTAAGGTACTTTCAAAGGAAAGTGATTTTCTCTGAAACGACAGCATTTAGAAAGTGAAGCAACACTCCATTCACTTCGCACAGTGATTTGAAGTGTTGGAACAGACTGCTTCTCTTTCAGGGAAACGCATGTGTGTTTTTTGTGAAAGCTTGTAAGTAGCTTAAGGCACTTTCAAAGGAAAGTGATTTTCTCTGACAGGACAGCATTTAGAAAGTGAAGCAACACTCCATTCACTTCGCACAGTGAATTGAAGTGTTGAAACAGACTGCTTCTCTTTCAGAGAAACGCATGTGAATTTCTGTTGAATGCTTGTAAGTAGCTTAAGGCACTTTCAAAGGAAAGTGATTTTCTCTGAAAGGACAGCATTTAGAAAGTGAAGCAACATTCCATTCACTTTGCACAGTGAATTGAAGTGTTGGAACAGACTGCTTCTCTTTCAGAGAAACGCATGTGAGTTTTTTGTGAATGCTTGTAAGTAGCTTAAGGCACTTTCAAAGGAAAGTGATTTTCTCTGAAAGGACAGCATTTAGAAAGTGAAGCAACACACCATTCACTTCGCACAGTGAATTGAAGTGTTGGAACAGACTGCTTCTCTTTCAGTGAAACGCTTGTGAATTTCTGTTCAATGCTTGTAAGTAGCTTAAGGCCCTTACAAAGGAAAGTGATTTTCTCTGAAAGGACAGCATTTAGAAAGTGAAGCAACACTCCATTCACTTCGCACAGTGAATTGAAGTGTTGGAACAGACTGCTTCTCTTTCAGAGAAACGCATGTGAATTTCTGTTGAATGCTTCTAAGTAGCTTAAGGCACTTTCAAAGGAAAGTGATTTACTCTGAAAGGACAGCATTTAGAAAGTGAAGCAACACTCCATTCACTTCGCACAGTGAATTGAAGTGTTGGAACAGACTGCTTCTCTTTCAGAGAAACGCATGTGAGTTTTTTGTAAAAGCTTCTAAGTAGCTTAAGGCACTTTCAAAGGAAAGTGATTATCTCTGACAGGACAGCATTTAGAAAGTGAAGCAACACTCTATTCACTTCGCACAGTGAATTGAAGTGTTGAAACAGACTGCTTCTCTTACAGAGAAACGCATGTGCATTTCTGTTGAATGCTTGTAAGTAGCTTAAGGCGCTTTCAAAGAAAGGGATTTTCTCTGAAAGGACAGCATTTAGAAAGTGAAGCAACACTCCATTCACTTCGCACAGTGAATTGAAGTGTTGGAACAGACTGCTTCTCTTTCAGAGAAACGCATGTGAATTTCTGTTGAATGCTTGTAAGTAGCTTAAGGCACTTTCAAAGGAAAGTGATTTTCTCTGAAAGAACAGCATTTAGAAAGTGAAGCAACACTCTATTCACTTCGCACAGTGAATTGAAGTGTTGGAACAGACTGCTTCTCTTTCAGGGAAACGCATGTGAGTTTTTTGTGAAAGCCTGTAAGTAGCTTACGGCACTTTCAAAGGAAAGTGATTTTCTCTGAAAGGACAGCATTTAGAAAGTGAAGCAACACTCCCTTCACTTCGCACAGTGAATTGAAGTGTTGGAACAGACTGCTTCTCTTTCAGAGAAACGCATGTGAATTTCTGTTCAATGCTTGTAAGTAGCTTAAGGCACTTTCAAAGGAAAGTGATTTTCTCTGAAAGGACAGCATTTAGAAAGTGAAGCAACACTCCATTCACTTCGCACAGTGAATTGAAGTGTTGGAACAGACTGCTTCTCTTTCAGAGAAACGGATGTGAGTTTTTTGTGAAAGCTTGTAAGTAGCTTAAGGCACTTTCAAAGGAAAGTGATTTTCTCTGAAAGGACAGCATTTAGAAAGTGAAGCAACACTCCATTCACTTCGCACAGTGAATTGAAGTGTTGGAACAGACTGCTTCTCTTTCAGAGAAACGGATGTGTGTTTTTTGTGAAAGCTTGTAAGTAGCTTAAGGCACTTTCAAAGGAAAGTGATTTTCTCTGAAAGAACAGCATTTAGAAAGTGAAGCAACACTCCATTCACTTCGCACAGTGAATTGAAGTGTTGGAACAGACCGCTTCTCTTTCAGAGAAACGGATGTGTGTTTTTTGTGAAAGATTGTAAGTAGCTTAAGGCACTTTCAAGGAAAGTGATTTTCTCTGAAAGAACAGCATTTAGAAAGTGAAGCAACACTCCATTCACTTCGCACAGTGAATTGAAGTGTTGGCACAGACTGCTTCTCTTTCAGAGAAACACATGTGAATTTCTGTTGAATGCTTGTAAGTAGCTTAAGGCACTTTCAAAGGAAAGTGATTTTCTCTGAAAGGACAGCATTTAGAAAGTGACGCAACACTCCATTCACTTCGCACAGTGAATTGAAGTGTTGGAACAGACTGCTTCTCTTTCAGAGAAACGGATGTGAGTTTTTTGTGAAAGCTTGTAAGTAGCTTAAGGCACTTTCAAAAGAAAGTGATTTTCTCTGAAAGGACAGCATTTAGAAAGTGAAGCAACACTCCATTCACTTCGCACAATGTATTGAAATGTTGGAACAGACTGCTTCTCTTTCAGAGAAACGCATGTGAATTTCTGTTGAATGCTTCTAAGTAGCTTAAGGCACTTTCAAAGGAAAGTGATTTTCTCTGAAAGGACAGCATTTAGAAAGTGAAGCAACACTCCGTTCACTTCGCACAGTGAATTGAAGTGTTGGAACAGACTGCTTCTCTTTCAGGGAAACGCATGTGAGTTTTTTGTGAAAGCTTGTAAGTAGCTTAAGGCACTTTCAAAGGAAAGTGATTTTCTCTGACAGGACAGCATTTAGAAAATGAAGAAACACTCCTTTCACTTCGCACAGTGAATTGAAGTGTTGGAACAGACTGCTTCTCTTTCAGAGAAACGGATGTGTGTTTTTTGTGAAAGCTTGTAAGTAGCTTAAGGCACTTTCAAAGGAAAGTGATTTTCTCTGAAAGAACAGCATTTAGAAAGTGAAGCAACACTCCATTCACTTCGCACAGTGAATTGAAGTGTTGGAACCGACTGCTTCTCTTTCAGAGAAACGGATGTGTGTTTTTTGTGAAAGCTTGTAAGTAGCTTAAGGCACTTTCAAGGAAAGTGATTTTCTCTGAAAGAACAGCATTTAGAAAGTGAAGCAACACTCCATTCACTTCGCACAGTGAATTGAAGTGTTGGAACAGACTGCTTCTCTTTCAGAGAAACACATGTGAATTTCTGTTGAATGCTTGTAAGTAGCTTAAGGCACTTTCAAAGGAAAGTGATTTTCTCTGAAAGGACAGCATTTAGAAAGTGAAGCAACACTCCATTCACTTCGCACAGTGAATTGACGTGTTGGAACAGACTGCTTCTCTTTCAGAGAAACGGATGTGAGTTTTTTGTGAAAGCTTGTAAGTAGCTTAAGGCACTTTCAAAGGAAAGTGATTTTCTCTGAAAGGACAGCATTTAGAAAGTGAAGCAACACTCCATTCACTTCGCACAAAGTATTGAAACGTTGGAACAGACTGCTTCTCTTTCAGAGAAACGCATGTGAATTTCTGTTGAATGCTCCCAAGTAGCTTAAGGTACTTTCAAAGGAAAGTGATTTTCTCTGAAACGACAGCATTTAGAAAGTGAAGCAACACTCCATTCACTTCGCACAGTGATTTGAAGTGTTGGAACAGACTGCTTCTCTTTCAGGGAAACGCATGTGTGTTTTTTATGAAAGCTTGTAAGTAGCTTAAGGCACTTTCAAAGGAAAGTGATTTTCTCTGACAGGACAGCATTTAGAAAGTGAAGCAACACTCCATTCACTTCGCACAGTGAATTGAAGTGTTGAAACAGACTGCTTCTCTTTCAGAGAAACGCATGTGAATTTCTGTTGAATGCTTGTAAGTAGCTTAAGGCACTTTCAAAGGAAAGTGATTTTCTCTGAAAGGACAGCATTTAGAAAGTGAAGCAACACTCCATTCACTTCGCACAGTGAATTGAAGTGTTGGAACAGACTGCTTCTCTTTCAGACAAACGCATGTGAGTTTTTTGTGAATGCTTGTAAGTAGCTTAAGGCACTTTCAAAGGAAAGTGATTTTCTCTGAAAGGACAGCATTTAGAAAGTGAAGCAACACACCATTCACTTCGCACAGTGAATTGAAGTGTTGGAACAGACTGCTTCTCTTTCAGTGAAACGCTTGTGAATTTCTGTTCAATGCTTGTAAGTAGCTTAAGGTGCTTTCAAAGAAAGGGATTTTCTCTGAAAGGACAGCATTTAGAAAGTGAAGCAACACTCTATTCACTTCGCACAGTGAATTGAAGTGTTGGAACAGACTGCTTCTCTTTCAGAGAAACGCATGTGAATTTCTGTTGAATGCTTGTAAGTAGCTTAAGGCACTTTCAAAGGAAAGTGATTTTCTCTGAAAGGACAGCATTTAGAAAGTGAAGCAACACTCCATTCACTTCGCACAGTGAATTGAAGTGTTGGAACAGACTGCTTCTCTTTCAGAGAAACGGATGTGAGTTTTTTGTGAAAGCTTGTAAGTAGTTTAAGGCCCTTTCAAAGGAAAGTGATTTTCTCTGAAAGAACAGCATTTAGAAAGTGAAGCAAGACTCCATTCACTTCGCACAGTGAATTGAAGTGTTGGAACAGACTGCTTCTCTTTCAGAGAAACGGATGTGAGTTTTTTTGTGAAAGCTTGTAAGTAGCTTAAGGCACTTTCAAAGGAAAGTGATTTTCTCTGACAGGACAGCATTTAGAAAGTGAAGCAACACTCTATTCACTTCGCACAGTGAATTGAAGTGTTGGAACAGACTGCTTCTCTTTCAGAGAAACGGATGTGAGTTTTTTGTGAAAGCTTGTAAGTAGCTTAAGGCACTTTCAAAGAAAGTGATTTTCTCTGAAAGGACAGCATTTAGAAAGTGAAGCAACACTCCATTCACTTCGCACAGTGTATTGAAGTGTTGGAACAGACTGCTTCTCTTTCAGAGAAACGCATGTGAATTTCTGTTCAATGCTTGTAAGTAGCTTAAGGCACTTTCAAAGGAAAGTGATTTTCTCTGAAAGAACAGCATTTAGAAAGGGAAGCAACACTCCATTCACTTCGCACAGTGAATTGAAGTGTTTGAACAGACTGCTTCTCTTTCAGTGAAACGCTTGGGAATTTCTGTTCAATGCTTGTATGTAGCTTAAGGCACTTTCAAAGGAAAGTGATTTTCTCTGAAAGGACAGCATTTAGAAAGTGAAGCAACACTCCATTCACTTCGCACAGTGAATTGAAGTGTTGGAACAGACTGCTTCTCTTTCAGGGAAACGCATGTGAGTTTTTTGTGAAAGCTTGTAAGTAGCTTACGGCACTTTCAAAGGAAAGTGATTTTCTCTGAAAGGACAGCATTTAGAAAGTGAAGCAACACTCCCTTCACTTCGCACAGTGAATTGAAGTGTTGGAACAGACTGCTTCTCTTTCAGAGAAACGCATGTGAATTTCTGTTCAATGCTTGTAAGTAGCTTAAGGCACTTTCAAAGGAAAGTGATTTTCTCTGACAGGACAGCATTTAGAAAGTGAAGCAACACTCCATTCACTTTGCAGAGTGAATTGAAGTGTTGGAACAGACTGCTTCTCTTTCAGAGAAACGGATGTGTGTTTTTTGTGAAAGCTTGTAAGTAGCTTAAGGCACTTTCAAAGGAAAGTGATTTTCTCTGAAAGAACAGCATGTAGAAAGTGAAGCAACACTCCATTCACTTCGCACAGTGAATTGAAGTGTTGGAACAGACTGCTTCTCTTTCAGAGAAACGGATGTGTGTTTTTTGTGAAAGCTTGAAAGTAGCTTAAGGCACTTTCAAGGAAAGTGATTTTCTCTGAAAGAACAGCATTTAGAAAGTGAAGCAACACTCCATTCACTTCGCACAGTGAATTGAAGTGTTGGAACAGACTGCTTCTCTTTCAGAGAAACACATGTGAATTTCTGTTGAATGCTTGTAAGTAGCTTAAGGCACTTTCAAAGGAAAGTAATTTTCTCTGAAAGGACAGCATTTAGAAAGTGAAGCAACACTCCATTCACTTCGCACAGTGAATTGAAGTGTTGGAACCGACTGCTTCTCTTTCAGAGAAACGGATGTGTGTTTTTTGTGAAAGCTTGTAAGTAGCTTAAGGCACTTTCAAGGAAAGTGATTTTCTCTGAAAGAACAGCATTTAGAAAGTGAAGCAACACTCCATTCACTTCGCACAGTGAATTGAAGTGTTGGAACAGACTGCTTCTCTTTCAGAGAAATGCATGTGAATTTCTGTTGAATGCTTGTAAGTAGCTTAAGGCACTTTCAAAGGAAAGTGATTTTCTCTGAAAGGACAGCATTTAGAAAGTGAACCAACACTCCATTCACTTAGCACAGTGAATTGACGTGTTGGAACAGACTGCTTCTCTTTCAGAGAAACGGATGTGAGTTTTTTGTGAAAGCTTGTAAGTAGCTTCAGGCACTTTCAAAGGAAAGTGATTTTCTCTGAAAGGACAGCATTTAGAAAGTGAAGCAACACTACATTCACTTCGCACAATGTATTGAAACGTTGGAACAGACTGCTTCTCTTTCAGAGAAACGCATGTGAATTTCTGTTGAATGCTCCCAAGTAGCTTAAGGTACTTTCAAAGGAAAGTGATTTTCTCTGAAACGACAGCATTTAGAAAGTGAAGCAACACTCCATTCACTTCGCACAGTGATTTGAAGTGTTGGAACAGACTGCTTCTCTTTCAGGGAAACGCATGTGTGTTTTTTGTGAAAGCTTGTAAGTAGCTTAAGGCACTTTCAAAGGAAAGTGATTTTCTCTGACAGGACAGCATTTAGAAAGTGAAGCAACACTCCATTCACTTCGCACAGTGAATTGAAGTGTTGGAACAGACTGCTTCTCTTTCAGGGAAACGCATGTGAATTTCTGTTGAATGCTTGTAAGTAGCTTAAGGCGCTTTCAAAGGAAAGTGATTATCTCTGAAAGGACAGCATTTAGAAAGTGAAGCAACACTCCATTCACTTCGCACAGTGAATTGAAGTGTTGGAACAGACTGCTTCTCTTTCATTGAAACGCTTGTGTATTTCTGTTCAATGCTTGTAAGTAGCTTAAGGCACTTTCAAAGGAAAGTGATTTTCTCTGAAAGGACAGCATTTAGAAAGTGAAGCAACACTCCATTCACTTCGCACAGTGAATTGAAGTGTTGGAACAGACTGCTTCTCTTTCAGAGAAACGGATGTGTGTTTTTTGTGAAAGCTTGTAAGTAGCTTAAGGCACTTTCAAAGGAAAGTGATTTTCTCTGAAAGGACAGCATGTAGAAAGTGAAGCAACACTCCATTCACTTCGCACAGTGAATTGAAGTGTTGGAACAGACTGCTTCTCTTTCAGAGAAAGGGATGTGAGTTTTTTGTGAAAGCTTGTAAGTAGCTTAAGGCACTTTCAAAGGAAAGTGATTTTCTCTGAAAGAACAGCATTTAGAAAGTGAAGCAACACTCCATTCACTTCGCACAGTGAATTGAAGTGTTGGAACAGACTGCTTCTCTTTCAGAGAAACGGATGTGTGTTTTTTGTGAAAGCTTGTAAGTAGCTTAAGGCACTTTCAAGGAAAGTGATTTTCTCTGAAAGAACAGCATTTAGAAAGTGAAGCAACACTCCATTCACTTCGCACAGTGAATTGAAGTGTTGGAACAGACTGCTTCTCTTTCAGAGAAACGCATGTGAATTTCTGTTGAATGCTTGTAAGTAGCTTAAGGCACTTTCAAAGGAAAGTGATTTTCTCTGAAAGGACAGGATTTAGAAAGTGAAGCAACACTCCATTTACTTCGTACAGTGAATTGAAGTGTTTGAACAGACTGCTTCTCTTTCAGTGAAACGCTTGTGAATTTCTGTTCAATGCTTGTAAGAAGCTTAAGGCACTTTCAAAGGAAAGTGATTTTCTCTGAAAGGGCAGCATTTAGAAAGTGAAGCAACAATCCATTCACTTCGCACAGTAAATTGAAGTGTTGGAACAGACTGCTTCTCTTTCAGGGAAACGCATGTGAGTTTTTTGTGAAAGCTTGTAAGTAGCTTAAGGTACTTTCAAAGAAAGTGATTTTCTCTGAAAGGACAGCATTTAGAATGTGAAGCAATACTCAATTCACTTCGCACATTGAATTGAAGTGTTGGAACAGACTGCTTCTCTTTCAGAGAAACGCATGTGAATTTCTGTTCAATGCTTGTAAGTAGCTTAAGGCACTTTCAAAGGAACGTGATTTTCTCTGAAAGGACAGCATTTAGAAAGTGAAGCAACACTCCATACACTTCGCACAGTGAATTGAAGTGTTGGAACAGACTGCTTCTCTTTCAGAGAAACGGATGTGTGTTTTTTGTGAAAGCTTGTAAGTAGCTTAAGGCACTTTCAAAGGAAAGTGATTTTCTCTGAAAAAACAGCCTTTAGAAAGTGAAGCAACACTCCATTCACTTCGCACAGTTAATTGAAGTGTTGGAACAGACTGCTTCTCTTTCAGAGAAACGGATGTGTGTTTTTTGTGAAAGCTTGTAAGTAGCTTAAGGCACTTTCAAGGAAAGTGATTTTCTCTGAAAGAACAGCATTTAGAAAGTGAAGCAACACTCCATTCACTTCGGACAGTGAATTGAAGTGTTGGAACAGACTGCTTCTCTCTCAGAGAAACGCATGTGAATTTCTGTTGAATGCTTGTAAGTAGCTTAAGGCACTTTCAAAGGAAAGTGATTTACTCTGAAAGGACAGCATTTAGAAAGTGAAGCAACACTCCATTCACTTCGCACAGTGAATTGAAGTGTTGGAACAGACTGCTTCTCTTTCAGAGAATCGCATGTGAGTTTTTTGTAAAAGCTTGTAAGTAGCTTAAGGCACTTTCAAAGGAAAGTGATTATCTCTGACAGGACAGCATTTAGAAAGTGAAGCAACACTCCATTCACTTCGCACAGTGAATTGAAGTGTTGAAACAGACTGATTCTCTTACAGAGAAACGCATGTGTATTTCTGTTGAATGCTTGTAAGTAGCTTAAGGCGCTTTCAAAGAAAGTGATTTTCTCTGAAAGGACAGCATTTAGAAAGTGAAGCAACACTCCATTCACTTCGCACAGTGAATTGAAGTGTTGGAACAGACTGCTTCTCTTTCAGAGAAACGCATGTGAATTTCTGTTGAATGCTTGTAAGTAGCTTAAGGCACTTTCAAAGGAAAGTGATTTTCTCTGAAAGGACAGCATTTAGAAAGTGAAGCAACACTCCATTCACTTCGCACAGTGAATTGAAGTGTTGGAACAGACTGCTTCTCTTTCAGAGAAACGGATGTGAGTTTTTTGTGAAAGCTTGTAAGTAGCTTAAGGCACTTTCAAAGGAAAGTGATTTTCTCTGAAAGGACAGCATGTAGAAAGTGAAGCAACACTCCATTCACTTCGCACAGTGAATTGAAGTGTTGGAACAGACTGCTTCTCTTTCAGAGAAACGGATGTGAGTTTTTTGTGAAAGCTTGTAAGTAGCTTAAGGCACTTTCAAAGGAAAGTGATTTTCTCTGAAAGAACAGCATTTAGAAAGTGAAGCAACACTCCATTCACTTCGCACAGTGAATTGAAGTGTTGGAACAGACTGCTTCTCTTTCAGGGAAACGCATGTGAGTTTTTTGTGAAAGCTTGTAAGTAGCTTAAGGCACTTTCAAAGGAAAGTGATTTTCTCTGAAAGGACAGGATTTAGAAAGTGAAGCAACACTCCATTCACTTCGCACAGTGAATTGAAGTGTTGGAACAGACTGCTTCTCTTTCAGAGAAACGGATGTGTGTTTTTTGTGAAAGCTTGTAAGTAGCTTAAGGCACTTTCAAGGAAAGTGATTTTCTCTGAAAGAACAGCATTTAGAAAGTGAAGCAACACTCCATTCACTTCGCACAGTGAATTGAAGTGTTGGAACAGACTGCTTCTCTTTCAGAGAAACGGATGTGAGTTTTTTGTGAAAGCTTGTAAGTAGCTTAAGGCACTTTCAAAGGAAAGTGATTTTCTCTGAAAGGACAGCATGTAGAAAGTGAAGCAACACTCCATTCACTTCGCACAGTGAATTGAAGTGTTGGAACAGACTGCTTCTCTTTCAGAGAAACGGATGTGAGTTTTTTGTGAAAGCTTGTAAGTAGCTTAAGGCACTTTCAAAAGAAAGTGATTTTCTCTGAAAGGACAGCATTTAGAAAGTGAAGCAACACTCCATTCACTTCGCACAATGTATTGAAATGTTGGAACAGACTGCTTCTCTTTCAGAGAAACGCATGTGAATTTCTGTTGAATGCTTCTAAGTAGCTTAAGGCACTTTCAAAGGAAAGTGATTTTCTCTGAAAGGACAGCATTTAGAAAGTGAAGCAACACTCCGTTCACTTCGCACAGTGAATTGAAGTGTTGGAACAGACTGCTTCTCTTTCAGGGAAACGCATGTGAGTTTTTTGTGAAAGCTTGTAAGTAGCTTAAGGCACTTTCAAAGGAAAGTGATTTTCTCTGACAGGACAGCATTTAGAAAATGAAGAAACACTCCTTTCACTTCGCACAGTGAATTGAAGTGTTGGAACAGACTGCTTCTCTTTCAGAGAAACGGATGTGTGTTTTTTGTGAAAGCTTGTAAGTAGCTTAAGGCACTTTCAAAGGAAAGTGATTTTCTCTGAAAGAACAGCATTTAGAAAGTGAAGCAACACTCCATTCACTTCGCACAGTGAATTGAAGTGTTGGAACCGACTGCTTCTCTTTCAGAGAAACGGATGTGTGTTTTTTGTGAAAGCTTGTAAGTAGCTTAAGGCACTTTCAAGGAAAGTGATTTTCTCTGAAAGAACAGCATTTAGAAAGTGAAGCAACACTCCATTCACTTCGCACAGTGAATTGAAGTGTTGGAACAGACTGCTTCTCTTTCAGAGAAACGCATGTGAGTTTTTTGTGAAAGCTTGTAAGTAGCTTAAGGCACTTTCAAAGGAAAGTGATTTTCTCTGAAAGGACAGCATGTAGAAAGTGAAGCAACACTCCATTCACTTCGCACAGTGAATTGAAGTGTTGGAACAGACTGCTTCTCTTTCAGAGAAACGGATGTGAGTTTTTTGTGAAAGCTTGTAAGTAGCTTAAGGCACTTTCAAAAGAAAGTGATTTTCTCTGAAAGGACAGCATTTAGAAAGTGAAGCAACACTCCATTCACTTCGCACAATGTATTGAAATGTTGGAACAGACTGCTTCTCTTTCAGAGAAACGCATGTGAATTTCTGTTGAATGCTTCTAAGTAGCTTAAGGCACTTTCAAAGGAAAGTGATTTTCTCTGAAAGGACAGCATTTAGAAAGTGAAGCAACACTCCGTTCACTTCGCACAGTGAATTGAAGTGTTGGAACAGACTGCTTCTCTTTCAGGGAAACGCATGTGAGTTTTTTGTGAAAGCTTGTAAGTAGCTTAAGGCACTTTCAAAGGAAAGTGATTTTCTCTGACAGGACAGCATTTAGAAAATGAAGAAACACTCCTTTCACTTCGCACAGTGAATTGAAGTGTTGGAACAGACTGCTTCTCTTTCAGAGAAACGGATGTGTGTTTTTTGTGAAAGCTTGTAAGTAGCTTAAGGCACTTTCAAAGGAAAGTGATTTTCTCTGAAAGAACAGCATTTAGAAAGTGAAGCAACACTCCATTCACTTCGCACAGTGAATTGAAGTGTTGGAACCGACTGCTTCTCTTTCAGAGAAACGGATGTGTGTTTTTTGTGAAAGCTTGTAAGTAGCTTAAGGCACTTTCAAGGAAAGTGATTTTCTCTGAAAGAACAGCATTTAGAAAGTGAAGCAACACTCCATTCACTTCGCACAGTGAATTGAAGTGTTGGAACAGACTGCTTCTCTTTCAGAGAAACACATGTGAATTTCTGTTGAATGCTTGTAAGTAGCTTAAGGCACTTTCAAAGGAAAGTGATTTTCTCTGAAAGGACAGCATTTAGAAAGTGAAGCAACACTCCATTCACTTCGCACAGTGAATTGACGTGTTGGAACAGACTGCTTCTCTTTCAGAGAAACGGATGTGAGTTTTTTGTGAAAGCTTGTAAGTAGCTTAAGGCACTTTCAAAGGAAAGTGATTTTCTCTGAAAGGACAGCATTTAGAAAGTGAAGCAACACTCCATTCACTTCGCACAAAGTATTGAAACGTTGGAACAGACTGCTTCTCTTTCAGAGAAACGCATGTGAATTTCTGTTGAATGCTCCCAAGTAGCTTAAGGTACTTTCAAAGGAAAGTGATTTTCTCTGAAACGACAGCATTTAGAAAGTGAAGCAACACTCCATTCACTTCGCACAGTGATTTGAAGTGTTGGAACAGACTGCTTCTCTTTCAGGGAAACGCATGTGTGTTTTTTATGAAAGCTTGTAAGTAGCTTAAGGCACTTTCAAAGGAAAGTGATTTTCTCTGACAGGACAGCATTTAGAAAGTGAAGCAACACTCCATTCACTTCGCACAGTGAATTGAAGTGTTGAAACAGACTGCTTCTCTTTCAGAGAAACGCATGTGAATTTCTGTTGAATGCTTGTAAGTAGCTTAAGGCACTTTCAAAGGAAAGTGATTTTCTCTGAAAGGACAGCATTTAGAAAGTGAAGCAACACTCCATTCACTTCGCACAGTGAATTGAAGTGTTGGAACAGACTGCTTCTCTTTCAGACAAACGCATGTGAGTTTTTTGTGAATGCTTGTAAGTAGCTTAAGGCACTTTCAAAGGAAAGTGATTTTCTCTGAAAGGACAGCATTTAGAAAGTGAAGCAACACACCATTCACTTCGCACAGTGAATTGAAGTGTTGGAACAGACTGCTTCTCTTTCAGTGAAACGCTTGTGAATTTCTGTTCAATGCTTGTAAGTAGCTTAAGGCGCTTTCAAAGAAAGGGATTTTCTCTGAAAGGACAGCATTTAGAAAGTGAAGCAACACTCTATTCACTTCGCACAGTGAATTGAAGTGTTGGAACAGACTGCTTCTCTTTCAGAGAAACGCATGTGAATTTCTGTTGAATGCTTGTAAGTAGCTTAAGGCACTTTCAAAGGAAAGTGATTTTCTCTGAAAGGACAGCATTTAGAAAGTGAAGCAACACTCCATTCACTTCGCACAGTGAATTGAAGTGTTGGAACAGACTGCTTCTCTTTCAGAGAAACGGATGTGAGTTTTTTGTGAAAGCTTGTAAGTAGTTTAAGGCCCTTTCAAAGGAAAGTGATTTTCTCTGAAAGAACAGCATTTAGAAAGTGAAGCAAGACTCCATTCACTTCGCACAGTGAATTGAAGTGTTGGAACAGACTGCTTCTCTTTCAGAGAAACGGATGTGAGTTTTTTTGTGAAAGCTTGTAAGTAGCTTAAGGCACTTTCAAAGGAAAGTGATTTTCTCTGACAGGACAGCATTTAGAAAGTGAAGCAACACTCTATTCACTTCGCACAGTGAATTGAAGTGTTGGAACAGACTGCTTCTCTTTCAGAGAAACGGATGTGAGTTTTTTGTGAAAGCTTGTAAGTAGCTTAAGGCACTTTCAAAGAAAGTGATTTTCTCTGAAAGGACAGCATTTAGAAAGTGAAGCAACACTCCATTCACTTCGCACAGTGTATTGAAGTGTTGGAACAGACTGCTTCTCTTTCAGAGAAACGCATGTGAATTTCTGTTCAATGCTTGTAAGTAGCTTAAGGCACTTTCAAAGGAAAGTGATTTTCTCTGAAAGAACAGCATTTAGAAAGGGAAGCAACACTCCATTCACTTCGCACAGTGAATTGAAGTGTTTGAACAGACTGCTTCTCTTTCAGTGAAACGCTTGGGAATTTCTGTTCAATGCTTGTATGTAGCTTAAGGCACTTTCAAAGGAAAGTGATTTTCTCTGAAAGGACAGCATTTAGAAAGTGAAGCAACACTCCATTCACTTCGCACAGTGAATTGAAGTGTTGGAACAGACTGCTTCTCTTTCAGGGAAACGCATGTGAGTTTTTTGTGAAAGCTTGTAAGTAGCTTACGGCACTTTCAAAGGAAAGTGATTTTCTCTGAAAGGACAGCATTTAGAAAGTGAAGCAACACTCCCTTCACTTCGCACAGTGAATTGAAGTGTTGGAACAGACTGCTTCTCTTTCAGAGAAACGCATGTGAATTTCTGTTCAATGCTTGTAAGTAGCTTAAGGCACTTTCAAAGGAAAGTGATTTTCTCTGACAGGACAGCATTTAGAAAGTGAAGCAACACTCCATTCACTTTGCAGAGTGAATTGAAGTGTTGGAACAGACTGCTTCTCTTTCAGAGAAACGGATGTGTGTTTTTTGTGAAAGCTTGTAAGTAGCTTAAGGCACTTTCAAAGGAAAGTGATTTTCTCTGAAAGAACAGCATTTAGAAAGTGAAGCAACACTCCATTCACTTCGCACAGTGAATTGAAGTGTTGGAACAGACTGCTTCTCTTTCAGAGAAACGGATGTGTGTTTTTTGTGAAAGCTTGAAAGTAGCTTAAGGCACTTTCAAGGAAAGTGATTTTCTCTGAAAGAACAGCATTTAGAAAGTGAAGCAACACTCCATTCACTTCGCACAGTGAATTGAAGTGTTGGAACAGACTGCTTCTCTTTCAGAGAAACACATGTGAATTTCTGTTGAATGCTTGTAAGTAGCTTAAGGCACTTTCAAAGGAAAGTAATTTTCTCTGAAAGGACAGCATTTAGAAAGTGAAGCAACACTCCATTCACTTCGCACAGTGAATTGAAGTGTTGGAACCGACTGCTTCTCTTTCAGAGAAACGGATGTGTGTTTTTTGTGAAAGCTTGTAAGTAGCTTAAGGCACTTTCAAGGAAAGTGATTTTCTCTGAAAGAACAGCATTTAGAAAGTGAAGCAACACTCCATTCACTTCGCACAGTGAATTGAAGTGTTGGAACAGACTGCTTCTCTTTCAGAGAAATGCATGTGAATTTCTGTTGAATGCTTGTAAGTAGCTTAAGGCACTTTCAAAGGAAAGTGATTTTCTCTGAAAGGACAGCATTTAGAAAGTGAACCAACACTCCATTCACTTAGCACAGTGAATTGACGTGTTGGAACAGACTGCTTCTCTTTCAGAGAAACGGATGTGAGTTTTTTGTGAAAGCTTGTAAGTAGCTTCAGGCACTTTCAAAGGAAAGTGATTTTCTCTGAAAGGACAGCATTTAGAAAGTGAAGCAACACTACATTCACTTCGCACAATGTATTGAAACGTTGGAACAGACTGCTTCTCTTTCAGAGAAACGCATGTGAATTTCTGTTGAATGCTCCCAAGTAGCTTAAGATACTTTCAAAGGAAAGTGATTTTCTCTGAAACGACAGCATTTAGAAAGTGAAGCAACACTCCATTCACTTCGCACAGTGATTTGAAGTGTTGGAACAGACTGCTTCTCTTTCAGGGAAACGCATGTGTGTTTTTTGTGAAAGCTTGTAAGTAGCTTAAGGCACTTTCAAAGGAAAGTGATTTTCTCTGACAGGACAGCATTTAGAAAGTGAAGCAACACTCCATTCACTTCGCACAGTGAATTGAAGTGTTGGAACAGACTGCTTCTCTTTCAGGGAAACGCATGTGAATTTCTGTTGAATGCTTGTAAGTAGCTTAAGGCGCTTTCAAAGGAAAGTGATTATCTCTGAAAGGACAGCATTTAGAAAGTGAAGCAACACTCCATTCACTTCGCACAGTGAATTGAAGTGTTGGAACAGACTGCTTCTCTTTCAGTGAAACGCTTGTGTATTTCTGTTCAATGCTTGTAAGTAGCTTAAGGCACTTTCAAAGGAAAGTGATTTTCTCTGAAAGGACAGCATTTAGAAAGTGAAGCAACACTCCATTCACTTCGCACAGTGAATTGAAGTGTTGGAACAGACTGCTTCTCTTTCAGAGAAACGGATGTGTGTTTTTTGTGAAAGCTTGTAAGTAGCTTAAGGCACTTTCAAAGGAAAGTGATTTTCTCTGAAAGGACAGCATGTAGAAAGTGAAGCAACACTCCATTCACTTCGCACAGTGAATTGAAGTGTTGGAACAGACTGCTTCTCTTTCAGAGAAAGGGATGTGAGTTTTTTGTGAAAGCTTGTAAGTAGCTTAAGGCACTTTCAAAGGAAAGTGATTTTCTCTGAAAGAACAGCATTTAGAAAGTGAAGCAACACTCCATTCACTTCGCACAGTGAATTGAAGTGTTGGAACAGACTGCTTCTCTTTCAGAGAAACGGATGTGTGTTTTTTGTGAAAGCTTGTAAGTAGCTTAAGGCACTTTCAAGGAAAGTGATTTTCTCTGAAAGAACAGCATTTAGAAAGTGAAGCAACACTCCATTCACTTCGCACAGTGAATTGAAGTGTTGGAACAGACTGCTTCTCTTTCAGAGAAACGCATGTGAATTTCTGTTGAATGCTTGTAAGTAGCTTAAGGCACTTTCAAAGGAAAGTGATTTTCTCTGAAAGGACAGGATTTAGAAAGTGAAGCAACATTCCATTTACTTCGTACAGTGAATTGAAGTGTTTGAACAGACTGCTTCTCTTTCAGTGAAACGCTTGTGAATTTCTGTTCAATGCTTGTAAGAAGCTTAAGGCACTTTCAAAGGAAAGTGATTTTCTCTGAAAGGGCAGCATTTAGAAAGTGAAGCAACAATCCATTCACTTCGCACAGTAAATTGAAGTGTTGGAACAGACTGCTTCTCTTTCAGGGAAACGCATGTGAGTTTTTTGTGAAAGCTTGTAAGTAGCTTAAGGTACTTTCAAAGAAAGTGATTTTCTCTGAAAGGACAGCATTTAGAATGTGAAGCAATACTCAATTCACTTCGCACATTGAATTGAAGTGTTGGAACAGACTGCTTCTCTTTCAGAGAAACGCATGTGAATTTCTGTTCAATGCTTGTAAGTAGCTTAAGGCACTTTCAAAGGAACGTGATTTTCTCTGAAAGGACAGCATTTAGAAAGTGAAGCAACACTCCATACACTTCGCACAGTGAATTGAAGTGTTGGAACAGACTGCTTCTCTTTCAGAGAAACGGATGTGTGTTTTTTGTGAAAGCTTGTAAGTAGCTTAAGGCACTTTCAAAGGAAAGTGATTTTCTCTGAAAAAACAGCCTTTAGAAAGTGAAGCAACACTCCATTCACTTCGCACAGTTAATTGAAGTGTTGGAACAGACTGCTTCTCTTTCAGAGAAACGGATGTGTGTTTTTTGTGAAAGCTTGTAAGTAGCTTAAGGCACTTTCAAGGAAAGTGATTTTCTCTGAAAGAACAGCATTTAGAAAGTGAAGCAACACTCCATTCACTTCGGACAGTGAATTGAAGTGTTGGAACAGACTGCTTCTCTCTCAGAGAAACGCATGTGAATTTCTGTTGAATGCTTGTAAGTAGCTTAAGGCACTTTCAAAGGAAAGTGATTTACTCTGAAAGGACAGCATTTAGAAAGTGAAGCAACACTCCATTCACTTCGCACAGTGAATTGAAGTGTTGGAACAGACTGCTTCTCTTTCAGAGAATCGCATGTGAGTTTTTTGTAAAAGCTTGTAAGTAGCTTAAGGCACTTTCAAAGGAAAGTGATTATCTCTGACAGGACAGCATTTAGAAAGTGAAGCAACACTCCATTCACTTCGCACAGTGAATTGAAGTGTTGAAACAGACTGATTCTCTTACAGAGAAACGCATGTGTATTTCTGTTGAATGCTTGTAAGTAGCTTAAGGCGCTTTCAAAGAAAGTGATTTTCTCTGAAAGGACAGCATTTAGAAAGTGAAGCAACACTCCATTCACTTCGCACAGTGAATTGAAGTGTTGGAACAGACTGCTTCTCTTTCAGAGAAACGCATGTGAATTTCTGTTGAATGCTTGTAAGTAGCTTAAGGCACTTTCAAAGGAAAGTGATTTTCTCTGAAAGGACAGCATTTAGAAAGTGAAGCAACACTCCATTCACTTCGCACAGTGAATTGAAGTGTTGGAACAGACTGCTTCTCTTTCAGAGAAACGGATGTGAGTTTTTTGTGAAAGCTTGTAAGTAGCTTAAGGCACTTTCAAAGGAAAGTGATTTTCTCTGAAAGGACAGCATGTAGAAAGTGAAGCAACACTCCATTCACTTCGCACAGTGAATTGAAGTGTTGGAACAGACTGCTTCTCTTTCAGAGAAACGGATGTGAGTTTTTTGTGAAAGCTTGTAAGTAGCTTAAGGCACTTTCAAAGGAAAGTGATTTTCTCTGAAAGAACAGCATTTAGAAAGTGAAGCAACACTCCATTCACTTCGCACAGTGAATTGAAGTGTTGGAACAGACTGCTTCTCTTTCAGGGAAACGCATGTGAGTTTTTTGTGAAAGCTTGTAAGTAGCTTAAGGCACTTTCAAAGGAAAGTGATTTTCTCTGAAAGGACAGGATTTAGAAAGTGAAGCAACACTCCATTCACTTCGCACAGTGAATTGAAGTGTTGGAACAGACTGCTTCTCTTTCAGAGAAACGGATGTGTGTTTTTTGTGAAAGCTTGTAAGTAGCTTAAGGCACTTTCAAGGAAAGTGATTTTCTCTGAAAGAACAGCATTTAGAAAGTGAAGCAACACTCCATTCACTTCGCACAGTGAATTGAAGTGTTGGAACAGACTGCTTCTCTTTCAGAGAAACGGATGTGAGTTTTTTGTGAAAGCTTGTAAGTAGCTTAAGGCACTTTCAAAGGAAAGTGATTTTCTCTGAAAGGACAGCATGTAGAAAGTGAAGCAACACTCCATTCACTTCGCACAGTGAATTGAAGTGTTGGAACAGACTGCTTCTCTTTCAGAGAAACGGATGTGAGTTTTTTGTGAAAGCTTGTAAGTAGCTTAAGGCACTTTCAAAGGAAAGTGATTTTCTCTGACAGGACAGCATTTAGAAAGTGAAGCAACACTCCATTCACTTCGCACAGTGAATTGAAGTTTTGGAACAGACTGCTTCTCTTTCAGGGAAACGCATGTGAATTTCTGTTGAATGCTTGTAAGTAGCTTAAGGCGCTTTCAAAGGAAAGTGATTATCTCTGACAGGACAGCATTTAGAAAGTGAAGCAACACTCCATTCACTTCGCACAGTGAATTGAAGTGTTTGAACAGACTGCTTCTCTTTCAGTGAAACGCTTGTGTATTTCTGTTCAATGCTTGTAAGTAGCTTAAGGCACTTTCAAAGGAAAGTGATTTTCTCTGAAAGGACAGCATTTAGAAAGTGAAGCAACACTCCATTCACTTCGCACAGTGAATTGAAGTCTTGGAACAGACTGCTTCTCTTTCAGAGAAACGGATGTGTGTTTTTTGTGAAAGCTTGTAAGTAGCTTAAGGCACTTTCAAAGGAAAGTGATTTTCTCTGAAAGGACAGCATGTAGAAAGTGAAGCAAACCTCCATTCACTTCGCACAGTGAATTGAAGTGTTGGAACAGACTGCTTCTCTTTCAGAGAAACGGATGTGTGTTTTTTGTGAAAGCTTGTAAGTAGCTTAAGGCACTTTCAAGGAAAGTGATTTTCTCTGAAAGAACAGCATTTAGAAAGTGAAGCAACACTCCATTCACTTCGCACAGTGAATTGAAGTGTTGGAACAGACTGCTTCTCTTTCAGAGAAACGCATGTGAATTTCTGTTGAATGCTTGTAAGTAGCTTAAGGCACTTTCAAAGGAAAGTGATTTTCTCTGAAAGGACAGGATTTAGAAAGTGAAGCAACACTCCATTCACTTCGTACATTGAATTGAAGTGTTTGAACAGACTGCTTCTCTTTCAGTGAAACGCTTGTGAATTTCTGTTCAATGCTTGTAAGAAGCTTAAGGCACTTTCAAAGGAAAGTGATTTTCTCTGAAAGGGCAGCATTTAGAAAGTGAAGCAACAATCCATTCACTTCGCACAGTAAATTGAAGTGTTGGAACAGACTGCTTCTCTTTCAGGGAAACGCATGTGAGTTTTTTGTGAAAGCTTGTAAGTAGCTTAAGGTACTTTCAAAGAAAGTGATTTTCTCTGAAAGGACAGCATTTAGCATGTGAAGCAACACTCCATTCACTTCGCACATTGAATTGAAGTGTTGGAACAGACTGCTTCTCTTTCAGAGAAACGCATGTGAATTTCTGTTCAATGCTTGTAAGTAGCTTAAGGCACTTTCAAAGGAAAGTGATTTTCTCTGAAAGGACAGCATTTAGAAAGTGAAGCAACACTCCATACACTTCGCACAGTGAATTGAAGTGTTGGAACAGACTGCTTCTCTTTCAGAGAAACGGATGTGTGTTTTTTGTGAAAGCTTGTAAGTAGCTTAAGGCACTTTCAAAGGAAAGTGATTTTCTCTGAAAAAACAGCATTTAGAAAGTGAAGCAACACTCCATTCACTTCGCACAGTTAATTGAAGTGTTGGAACAGACTGCTTCTCTTTCAGAGAAACGGATGTGTGTTTTTTGTGAAAGCTTGTAAGTAGCTTAAGGCACTTTCAAGGAAAGTGATTTTCTCTGAAAGAACAGCATTTAGAAAGTGAAGCAACACTCCATTCACTTCGCACAGTGAATTGAAGTGTTGGAACAGACTGCTTCTCTCTCAGAGAAACGCATGTGAATTTCTGTTGAATGCTTGTAAGTAGCTTAAGGCACTTTCAAAGGAAAGTGATTTACTCTGAAAGGACAGCATTTAGAAAGTGAAGCAACACTCCATTCACTTCGCACAGTGAATTGAAGTGTTGGAACAGACTGCTTCTCTTTCAGAGAAACGCATGTGAGTTTTTTGTAAAAGCTTGTAAGTAGCTTAAGGCACTTTCAAAGGAAAGTGATTATCTCTGACAGGACAGCATTTAGAAAGTGAAGCAACACTCCATTCACTTCGCACAGTGAATTGAAGTGTTGAAACAGACTGATTCTCTTACAGAGAAACGCATGTGAATTTCTGTTGAATGCTTGTAAGTAGCTTAAGGCGCTTTCAAAGAAAGTGATTTTCTCTGAAAGGACAGCATTTAGAAAGTGAAGCAACACTCCATTCACATCGCACAGTGAATTGAAGTGTTTGAACAGACTGCTTCTCTTTCAGAGAAACGCATGTGAATTTCTGTTGAATGCTTGTAAGTAGCTTAAGGCACTTTCAAAGGAAACTGATTTTCTCTGAAAGGACAGCATTTAGAAAGTGAAGCAACACTCCATTCACTTCGCACAGTGAATTGAAGTGTTGGAACAGACTGCTTCTCTTTCAGAGAAACGCATGTGAGTTTTTTGTAAAAGCTTGTAAGTAGCTTAAGGCACTTTCAAAGGAAAGTGATTTTCTCTGAAAGGACAGCATGTAGAAAGTGAAGCAACACTCCATTCACTTCGCATAGTGAATTGAAGTGTTGGAACAGACTGCTTCTCTTTCAGAGAAACGGATGTGAGTTTTTTGTGAAAGCTTGTAAGTAGCTTAAGGCACTTTCAAAGGAAAGTGATTTTCTCTGAAAGAACAGCATTTAGAAAGTGAAGCAACACTCCATTCACTTCGCACAGTGAATTGAAGTGTTGGAACAGACTGCTTCTCTTTCAGGGAAACGCATGTGAGTTTTTTGTGAAAGCTTGTAAGTAGCTTAAGGCACTTTCAAAGGAAAGTGATTTTCTCTGAAAGGACAGCATTTAGAAAGTGAAGCAACACTCCATTCACTTCGCACAGTGAATTGAAGTGTTGGAACAGACTGCTTCTCTTTCAGAGAAACGGATGTGTGTTTTTTGTGAAAGCTTGTAAGTAGCTTAAGGCACTTTCAAGGAAAGTGATTTTCTCTGAAAGAACAGCATTTAGAAAGTGAAGCAACACTCCATTCACTTCGCACAGTGAATTGAAGTGTTGGAACAGACTGCTTCTCTTTCAGAGAAACGCATGTGAGTTTTTTGTAAAAGCTTCTATGTAGCTTAAGGCACTTTCAAAGGAAAGTGATTATCTCTGACAGGACAGCATTTAGAAAGTGAAGCAACACTCCATTCACTTCGCACAGTGAATTGAAGTGTTGGAACAGACTGCTTCTCTTTCAGAGAAACGGATGTGAGTTTTTTGTGAAAGCTTGTAAGTAGCTTAAGGCACTTTCAAAGGAAAGTGATTTTCTCTGACAGGACAGCATTTAGAAAGTGAAGCAACACTCCATTCACTTCGCACAGTGAATTGAAGTGTTGGAACAGACTGCTTCTCTTTCAGGGAAACGCATGTGAATTTCTGTTGAATGCTTGTAAGTAGCTTAAGGCGCTTTCAAAGGAAAGTGATTATCTCTGACAGGACAGCATTTAGAAAGTGAAGCAACACTCCATTCACTTCGCACAGTGAATTGAAGTGTTTGAACAGACTGCTTCTCTTTCAGTGAAACGCTTGTGTATTTCTGTTCAATGCTTGTAAGTAGCTTAAGGCACTTTCAAAGGAAAGTGATTTTCTCTGAAAGGACAGCATTTAGAAAGTGAAGCAACACTCCATTCACTTCGCACAGTGAATTGAAGTCTTGGAACAGACTGCTTCTCTTTCAGAGAAACGGATGTGTGTTTTTTGTGAAAGCTTGTAAGTAGCTTAAGGCACTTTCAAAGGAAAGTTATTTTCTCTGAAAGGACAGCATGTAGAAAGTGAAGCAACACTCCATTCACTTCGCACAGTGAATTGAAGTGTTGGAACAGACTGCTTCTCTTTCAGAGAAACGGATGTGTGTTTTTTGTGAAAGCTTGTAAGTAGCTTAAGGCACTTTCAAGGAAAGTGATTATCTCTGAAAGAACAGCATTTAGAAAGTGAAGCAACACTCCATTCACTTCGCACAGTGAATTGAAGTGTTGGAACAGACTGCTTCTCTTTCAGAGAAACGCATGTGAATTTTGTTGAATGCTTGTAAGTAGCTTAAGGCACTTTCAAAGGAAAGTGATTTTCTCTGAAAGGACAGGATTTAGAAAGTGAAGCAACACTCCATTCACTTCGTACAGTGAATTGAAGTGTTTGAACAGACTGCTTCTCTTTCAGTGAAACGCTTGTGAATTTCTGTTCAATGCTTGTAAGAAGCTTAAGGCACTTTCAAAGGAAAGTGATTTTCTCTGAAAGGACAGCATTTAGAAAGTGAAGCAACACTCCATTCACTTCGCACAGTGAATTGAAGTGTTGGAACAGACTGCTTCTCTTTCAGAGAAACGGATGTGAGTTTTTTGTGAAAGCTTGTAAGTAGCTTAAGGCACTTTCAAAGGAAAGTGATTTTCTCTGAAAGGACAGCATGTAGAAAGTGAAGCAACACTCCATTCACTTCGCATAGTGAATTGAAGTGTTGGAACAGACTGCTTCTCTTTCAGAGAAACGGATGTGAGTTTTTTGTGAAAGCTTGTAAGTAGCTTAAGGCACTTTCAAAGGAAAATGATTTTCTCTGAAAGAACAGCATTTAGAAAGTGAAGCAACACTCCATTCACTTCGCACAGTGAATTGAAGTGTTGGAACAGACTGCTTCTCTTTCAGGGAAACGCATGTGAGTTTTTTGTGAAAGCTTGTAAGTAGCTTAAGGCACTTTCAAAGGAAAGTGATTTTCTCTGAAAGGACAGCATTTAGAAAGTGAAGCAACACTCCATTCACTTCGCACAGTGAATTGAAGTGTTGGAACAGACTGCTTCTCTTTCAGAGAAACGGATGTGTGTTTTTTGTGAAAGCTTGTAAGTAGCTTAAGGCACTTTCAAGGAAAGTGATTTTCTCTGAAAGAACAGCATTTAGAAAGTGAAGCAACACTCCATTCACTTCGCACAGTGAATTGAAGTGTTGGAACAGACTGCTTCTCTTTCAGAGAAACGCATGTGAATTTCTGTTCAATGCTTTTAAGTAGCTTAAGGCACTTTCAAAGGAAAGTGATTTTCTCTGAAAGGACAGCATTTAGAAAGTGAAGCAACACTCCATTCACTTCGCACAGTGAATTGAAGTGTTGGAACAGACTGCTTCTCTTTCAGGGAAACGCATGTGAGTTTTTTGTGAAGCTTGTAAGTAGCTTAAGGCACTTTCAAAGGAAAGTGATTTTCTCTGAAAGGACAGCATTTAGAAAGTGAAGCAACACTCCCTTCACTTCGCACAGTGAATTGAAGTGTTGGAACAGACTGCTTCTCTTTCAGAGAAACGCATGTGAATTTCTGTTGAATGCTTGTAAGTAGCTTAAGGCACTTTCAAAGGAAAGTGATTTTCTCTGAAAGGACAGGATTTAGAAAGTGAAGCAACACTCCATTCACTTCGTACAGTGAATTGAAGTGTTTGAACAGACTGCTTCTCTTTCAGTGAAACGCTTGTGAATTTCTGTTCAATGCTTGTAAGAAGCTTAAGGCACTTTCAAAGGAAAGTGATTTTCTCTGAAAGGACAGCATTTAGAAAGTGAAGCAACAATCCATTCACTTCGCACAGTGAATTGAAGTGTTGGAACAGACTGATTCTCTAACAGAGAAACGCATGTGAATTTCTGTTGAATGCTTGTAAGTAGCTTAAGGCGCTTTCAAAGAAAGTGATTTTCTCTGAAAGGACAGCATTTAGAAAATGAAGCAACACTCCATTCACTTCGCACAGTGAATTGAAGTGTTGGAATAGACTGCTTCTCTTTCAGAGAAACGCATGTGAATTTCTGTTGAATGCTTGTAAGTAGCTTAAGGCACTTTCAAAGGAAAGTGATTTTCTCTGAAAGGACAGCATTTAGAAAGTGAAGCAACACTCCATTCACTTCGCACAGTGAATTGAAGTGTTGGAACAGACTGCTTCTCTTTCAGAGAAACGCATGTGAATTTCTGTTGAATGCTTGTAAGTAGCTTAAGGCACTTTCAAAGGAAAGTGATTTTCTCTGAAAGGACAGCATGTAGAAAGTGAAGCAACACTCCATTCACTTCGCACAGTGAATTGAAGTGTTGGAACAGACTGCTTCTCTTTCAGAGAAACGGATGTGAGTTTTTTGTGAAAGCTTGTAAGTATCTTAAGGCACTTTCAAAGGTAAGTGATTTTCTCTGACAGGACAGCATTTAGAAAGTGAAGCAACACTCCATTCACTTCGCACAGTGAATTGAAGTGTTGGAACAGACTGCTTCTCTTTCAGGGAAACGCATGTGAATTTCTGTTGAATGCTTGTAAGTAGCTTAAGGCGCTTTCAAAGGAAAGTGATTATCTCTGAAAGAACAGCATTTAGAAAGTGAAGCAACACTCCATTCACTTCACACAGTGAATTGAAGTGTTGGAACAGACTGCTTCTCTTTCAGAGAAACGCATGTGAATTTCTGTTGAATGCTTCTAAGTAGCTTAAGGCACTTTCAAAGGAAATTGATTTACTCTGAAAGGACAGCATTTAGAAAGTGAAGCAACACTCCATTCACTTCGCACAGTGAATTGAAGTGTTGGAACAGACTGCTTCTCTTTCAGAGAAAGGCATGTGAGTTTTTTGTAAAAGCTTGTAAGTAGCTTAAGGCACTTTCAAAGGAAAGTGATTATTTCTGACAGGACAGCATTTAGAAAGTGAAGCAACACTCCATTCACTTCGCACAGTGAATTGAAGTGCTGAAACAGACTGATTCTCTTACAGAGAAACGCATGTGAATTTCTGTTGAATGCTTGTAAGTATCTTAAGGCGCTTTCAAAGAAAGTGATTTTCTCTGAAAGGACAGCATTTAGAAAGTGAAGCAACACTCCATTCACTTCGCACAGTGAATTGAAGTGTTGGAACAGACTGCTTCTCTTTCAGAGAAACGGATGTGAGTTTTTTGTGAAAGCTTGTAAGTAGCTTAAGGCACTTTCAAAGGAAAGTGATTTTCTCTGAAAGGACAGCATTTAGAAAGTGAAGCAACACTCCATTCACTTCGCACAGTGAATTGAAGTGTTGGAACAGACTGCTTCTCTTTCAGAGAAACGGATGTGTGTTTTTTGTGAAAGCTTGTAAGTAGCTTAAGGCACTTTCAAAGGAAAGTGATTTTCTCTGAAAGAACAGCATTTAGAAAGTGAAACAACACTCCATTCACTTCGCACAGTGAATTGAAGTCTTGGAACAGACTGCTTCTCTTTCAGAGAAACGCATGTGAATTTCTGTTGAATGCTTGTAAGTAGCTTAAGGCACTTTCAAAGGAAAGTGATTTTCTCTGAAAGGACAGGATTTAGAAAGTGAAGCAACACTCCATTCACTTCGTACAGTGAATTGAAATGTTTGAACAGACTGCTTCTCTTTCAGTGAAACGCTTGTGAATTTCTGTTCAATGCTTGTAAGAAGCTTAAGGCACTTTCAAAGGAAAGTGATTTTCTCTGAAAGGACAGCATTTAGAAAGTGAAGCAACAATCCATTCACTTCCCACAGTAAATTGAAGTGTTGGAACAGACTGCTTCTCTTTCAGGGAAACGCATGTGAGTGTTTTGTGAAAGCTTGTAAGTAGCTTAAGGTACTTTCAAAGAAAGTGATTTTCTCTGAAAGGACAGCATTTAGAATGTGAAGCAACACTCCATTCACTTCGCACAGTGAATTGAAGTGTTGGAACAGACTGCTTCTCTTACAGAGAAACGCATGTGAGTTTTTTGTGAAAGCTTGTAAGTAGCTTAAGGCACTTTCAAAGGAAAGTGATTTTCTCTGAAAGGACAGCATGTAGAAAGTGAAGCAACACTCCATTCACTTCGCACAGTGAATTGAAGTGTTGGAACAGACTGCTTCTCTTTCAGAGAAACGGATGTGAGTTTTTTGTGAAAGCTTGTAAGTAGCTTAAGGCACTTTCAAAGGAAAGTGATTTTCTCTGACAGGACAGCATTTAGAAAGTGAAGCAACACTCCATTCACTTCGCACAGTGAATTGAAGTGTTGGAACAGACTGCTTCTCTTTCAGGGAAACGCATGTGAATTTCTGTTGAATGCTTGTAAGTAGCTTAAGGCGCTTTCAAAGGAAAGTGATTATCTCTGACAGGACAGCATTTAGAAAGTGAAGCAACACTCCATTCACTTCGCACAGTGAATTGAAGTGTTGGAACAGACTGCTTCTCTTTCAGTGAAACGCTTGTGAATTTTTGTTCAATGCTTGTAAGTAGCTTAAGGCACTTTCAAAGGAAAGTGATTTTCTCTGAAAGGACAGCATTTAGAAAGTGAAGCAACACTCCATTCACTTCGCACAGTGAATTGAAGTGTTGGAACAGACTGCTTCTCTTAAAGGGAAACGGATGTGAGTTTTTTGTGAAAGCTTGTAAGTAGCTTAAGGCACTTTCAAAGGAAAGTGATTTTCTCTGAAAGGACAGCATTTAGAAAGTGAAGCAACACTCCATTCACTTCGCACAGTGAATTGAAGTGTTGGAACAGACTGCTTCTCTTTCAGAGAAACGGATGTGTGTTTTTTGTGAAAGCTTGTAAGTAGCTTAAGGCACTTTCAAAGGAAAGTGATTTTCTCTGAAAGGACAGCATTTAGAATGTGAAGCAACACTCCATTCACTTCGCACAGTGAATTGAAGTGTTGGAACTGACTGCTTCTCTTTCAGAGAAACGGATGTGTGTTTTTTGTGAAAGCTTGTACGTAGCTTAAGGCACTTTCAAGGAAAGTGATTTTCTCTGAAAGAACAGCATTTAGAAAGTGAAGCAACACTCCATTCACTTCGCACAGTGAATTGAAGTGTTGGAACAGACTGCTTCTCTTTCAGAGAAACGCATGTGAATTTCTGTTCAATGCTTGTAAGTAGCTTAAGGCACTTTCAAAGGAAAGTGATTTTCTCTGAAAGGACAGCATTTAGAAAGTGAAGCAACACTCCATTCACTTCGCACAGAGAATTGAAGTGTTGGAACAGACTGCTTCTCTTTCAGAGAAACAGATGTGAGTTTTTTGTGAAAGCTTGTAAGTAGCTTAAGGCACTTTCAAAGGAAAGTGACTTTCTCTGAAAGGACAGCATTTAGAAAGGGAAGCAACACTCCATTCACTTCGCACAGTGTATTGAAGTGTTGGAACAGACTGCTTCTCTTTCAGAGAAACGCATGTGAATTTCTGTTCAATGCTTGTAAGTAGCTTAAGGCACTTTCAAAGGAAAGTGATTTTCTCTGACAGGACAGCATTTAGAAAGGGAAGCAACACTCCATTCACTTCGCACAGTGAATTGAAGTGTTGGAACAGACTGCTTCTCTTTCAGCAAAACGCATGTGAATTTCTGTTGAATGCTTGTAAGTAGCTTAAGGCACTTTCAAAGGAAAGTGATTTTCTCTGAAAGGACAGCATTTAGAAAGTGAAGCAACACTCCATTCACTTCGCACAGTGAATTGAAGTGTTGGAACAGACTGCTTCTCTTTCAGAGAAACGGATGTGAGTTTTTTGTGAGTGCTTGTAAGTAGCTTAAGGCACTTTCTAAGGAAAGTGATTTTCTCTGAAAGGACAGCATTTAGAAAGTGAAGCACACTCCATTCACTTCGTACAGTGAATTGAAGTGTTGGAACAGACTGCTTCTCTTTCAGAGTAACGGATGTGAGTTTTTTGTGCATGCTTGTAAGTAGCTTAAGGCCCTTTCAACCGAAAGTGATTTTCTCTGAAAGGACAGCATTTAGAAAGTGAAGCAACACTCCATTCACTTCGCACAGTGAATTGAAGTGTTGGAACAGACTGCTTCTCTTTCAGAGAAACGGATGTGTGTTTTTTGTGAAAGCTTGTAAGTAGCTTAAGGCCCTTTCAAAGGAAAGTGATTTTCTCTGAAAGGACAGCATTTAGAAAGTGAAGCAACACTCCATTCACTTCGCACAGTGAATTGAAGTGTTGGAACAGACTGCTTCTCTTTCAGAGAAACGGATGTGTGTTTTTTGTGAAAGCTTGTAAGTACCTTAAGGCACTTTCAAGGAAAGTGATTTTTTCTGAAAGAACAGCATTTAGAAAGTGAAGCAACACTCCATTCACTTCGCACAGTGAATTGAAGTGTTGAAACAGACTGCTTCTCTCACAGAGAAACGCATGTGAATTTCTGTTGAATGCTTGTAAGTAGCTTAAGGCGCTTTCAAAGGAAAGTGATTTTCTCTGAAAGGACAGCATTTAGAAAGTGAAGCAACACTCCATTCACTTCGCACAGTGAATTGAAGTGTTGGAACAGACTGCATCTCTTTCAGAGAAACGCATGTGAATTTCTGTTGAATGCTTGTAAGTAGCTTAAGGCACTTTCAAAGGAAAGTGATTTTCTCTGAAAGGACAGCATTTAGAAAGTGAAGCAACACTCCATTCACTTCGCACAGTGAATTGAAGTGTTGGAACAGACTGCTTCTCTTTCAGAGAAACGGATGTGAGTTTTTTGTGAAAGCTTGTAAGTAGCTTAAGGCACTTTCAAAGGAAAGTGATTTTCTCTGACAGGACAGCATTTAGAAAGTGAAGCAACACTCCATTCACTTCGCACAGTGAATTGAAGTGTTGGAACAGACTGCTTCTCTTTCAGAGAAACGGATGTGTGTTTTTTGTGAAAGCTTGTAAGTAGCTTAAGGCACTTTCAAAGGAAAGTGATTTTCTCTGAAAGAACAGCATTTAGAAAGTGAAGCAACACTCCATTCACTTCGCACAGTGAATTGAAGTGTTGGAACCGACTGCTTCTCTTTCAGAGAAACGGATGTGTGTTTTTTGTGAAAGCTTGTAAGTAGCTTAAGGCACTTTCAAGGAAAGTGATTTTCTCTGAAAGAACAGCATTTAGAAAGTGAAGCAACACTCCATTCACTTCGCACAGTGAATTGAAGTGTTGGAACAGACTGCTTCTCTTTCAGAGAAATGCATGTGAATTTCTGTTGAATGCTTGTAAGTAGCTTAAGGCACTTTCAAAGGAAAGTGATTTTCTCTGAAAGGACAGCATTTAGAAAGTGAACCAACACTCCATTCACTTAGCACAGTGAATTGACGTGTTGGAACAGACTGCTTCTGTTTCAGAGAAACGGATGTGAGTTTTTTGTGAAAGCTTGTAAGTAGCTTAAGGCACTTTCAAAGGAAAGTGATTTTCTCTGAAAGGACAGCATTTAGAAAGTGAAGCAACACTACATTCACTTCGCACAATTTATTGAAACGTTGGAACAGACTGCTTCTCTTTCAGAGAAACGCATGTGAATTTCTGTTGAATGCTCCCAAGTAGCTTAAGGTACTTTCAAAGGAAAGTGATTTTCTCTGAAACGACAGCATTTAGAAAGTGAAGCAACACTCCATTCACTTCGCACAGTGATTTGAAGTGTTGGAACAGACTGCTTCTCTTTCAGGGAAACGCATGTGTGTTTTTTGTGAAAGCTTGTAAGTAGCTTAAGGCACTTTCAAAGGAAAGTGATTTTCTCTGACAGGACAGCATTTAGAAAGTGAAGCAACACTCCATTCACTTCGCACAGTGAATTGAAGTGTTGAAACAGACTGCTTCTCTTTCAGAGAAACGCATGTGAATTTCTGTTGAATGCTTGTAAGTAGCTTAAGGCACTTTCAAAGGAAAGTGATTTTCTCTGAAAGGACAGCATTTAGAAAGTGAAGCAACATTCCATTCACTTTGCACAGTGAATTGAAGTGTTGGAACAGACTGCTTCTCTTTCAGAGAAACGCATGTGAGTTTTTTGTGAATGCTTGTAAGTAGCTTAAGGCACTTTCAAAGGAAAGTGATTTTCTCTGAAAGGACAGCATTTAGAAAGTGAAGCAACACACCATTCACTTCGCACAGTGAATTGAAGTGTTGGAACAGACTGCTTCTCTTTCAGTGAAACGCTTGTGAATTTCTGTTCAATGCTTGTAAGTAGCTTAAGGCCCTTACAAAGGAAAGTGATTTTCTCTGAAAGGACAGCATTTAGAAAGTGAAGCAACACTCCATTCACTTCGCACAGTGAATTGAAGTGTTGGAACAGACTGCTTCTCTTTCAGAGAAACGCATGTGAATTTCTGTTGAATGCTTCTAAGTAGCTTAAGGCACTTTCAAAGGAAAGTGATTTACTCTGAAAGGACAGCATTTAGAAAGTGAAGCAACACTCCATTCACTTCGCACAGTGAATTGAAGTGTTGGAACAGACTGCTTCTCTTTCAGAGAAACGCATGTGAGTTTTTTGTAAAAGCTTCTAAGTAGCTTAAGGCACTTTCAAAGGAAAGTGATTATCTCTGACAGGACAGCATTTAGAAAGTGAAGCAACACTCTATTCACTTCGCACAGTGAATTGAAGTGTTGAAACAGACTGCTTCTCTTACAGAGAAACGCA
This sequence comes from Myodes glareolus, assembly GCF_982192425.1. NCBI lineage: Eukaryota > Metazoa > Chordata > Mammalia > Rodentia > Cricetidae > Myodes > Myodes glareolus. The sequence continues at coordinate 90,340,288 of NC_142035.1, read as the reverse complement.
TGTGCATTTCTGTTGAATGCTTGTAAGTAGCTTAAGGCGCTTTCAAAGAAAGGGATTTTCTCTGAAAGGACAGCATTTAGAAAGTGAAGCAACACTCCATTCACTTCGCACAGTGAATTGAAGTGTTGGAACAGACTGCTTCTCTTTCAGAGAAACGCATGTGAATTTCTGTTGAATGCTTGTAAGTAGCTTAAGGCACTTTCAAAGGAAAGTGATTTTCTCTGAAAGAACAGCATTTAGAAAGTGAAGCAACACTCTATTCACTTCGCACAGTGAATTGAAGTGTTGGAACAGACTGCTTCTCTTTCAGGGAAACGCATGTGAGTTTTTTGTGAAAGCCTGTAAGTAGCTTACGGCACTTTCAAAGGAAAGTGATTTTCTCTGAAAGGACAGCATTTAGAAAGTGAAGCAACACTCCCTTCACTTCGCACAGTGAATTGAAGTGTTGGAACAGACTGCTTCTCTTTCAGAGAAACGCATGTGAATTTCTGTTCAATGCTTGTAAGTAGCTTAAGGCACTTTCAAAGGAAAGTGATTTTCTCTGAAAGGACAGCATTTAGAAAGTGAAGCAACACTCCATTCACTTCGCACAGTGAATTGAAGTGTTGGAACAGACTGCTTCTCTTTCAGAGAAACGGATGTGAGTTTTTTGTGAAAGCTTGTAAGTAGCTTAAGGCACTTTCAAAGGAAAGTGATTTTCTCTGAAAGGACAGCATTTAGAAAGTGAAGCAACACTCCATTCACTTCGCACAGTGAATTGAAGTGTTGGAACAGACTGCTTCTCTTTCAGAGAAACGGATGTGTGTTTTTTGTGAAAGCTTGTAAGTAGCTTAAGGCACTTTCAAAGGAAAGTGATTTTCTCTGAAAGAACAGCATTTAGAAAGTGAAGCAACACTCCATTCACTTCGCACAGTGAATTGAAGTGTTGGAACAGACCGCTTCTCTTTCAGAGAAACGGATGTGTGTTTTTTGTGAAAGATTGTAAGTAGCTTAAGGCACTTTCAAGGAAAGTGATTTTCTCTGAAAGAACAGCATTTAGAAAGTGAAGCAACACTCCATTCACTTCGCACAGTGAATTGAAGTGTTGGCACAGACTGCTTCTCTTTCAGAGAAACACATGTGAATTTCTGTTGAATGCTTGTAAGTAGCTTAAGGCACTTTCAAAGGAAAGTGATTTTCTCTGAAAGGACAGCATTTAGAAAGTGAAGCAACACTCCATTCACTTCGCACAGTGAATTGAAGTGTTGGAACAGACTGCTTCTCTTTCAGAGAAACGGATGTGAGTTTTTTGTGAAAGCTTGTAAGTAGCTTAAGGCACTTTCAAAAGAAAGTGATTTTCTCTGAAAGGACAGCATTTAGAAAGTGAAGCAACACTCCATTCACTTCGCACAATGTATTGAAATGTTGGAACAGACTGCTTCTCTTTCAGAGAAACGCATGTGAATTTCTGTTGAATGCTTCTAAGTAGCTTAAGGCACTTTCAAAGGAAAGTGATTTTCTCTGAAAGGACAGCATTTAGAAAGTGAAGCAACACTCCGTTCACTTCGCACAGTGAATTGAAGTGTTGGAACAGACTGCTTCTCTTTCAGGGAAACGCATGTGAGTTTTTTGTGAAAGCTTGTAAGTAGCTTAAGGCACTTTCAAAGGAAAGTGATTTTCTCTGACAGGACAGCATTTAGAAAATGAAGAAACACTCCTTTCACTTCGCACAGTGAATTGAAGTGTTGGAACAGACTGCTTCTCTTTCAGAGAAACGGATGTGTGTTTTTTGTGAAAGCTTGTAAGTAGCTTAAGGCACTTTCAAAGGAAAGTGATTTTCTCTGAAAGAACAGCATTTAGAAAGTGAAGCAACACTCCATTCACTTCGCACAGTGAATTGAAGTGTTGGAACAGACTGCTTCTCTTTCAGAGAAACGGATGTGTGTTTTTTGTGAAAGCTTGTAAGTAGCTTAAGGCACTTTCAAGGAAAGTGATTTTCTCTGAAAGAACAGCATTTAGAAAGTGAAGCAACACTCCATTCACTTCGCACAGTGAATTGAAGTGTTGGAACAGACTGCTTCTCTTTCAGAGAAACACATGTGAATTTCTGTTGAATGCTTGTAAGTAGCTTAAGGCACTTTCAAAGGAAAGTGATTTTCTCTGAAAGGACAGCATTTAGAAAGTGAAGCAACACTCCATTCACTTCGCACAGTGAATTGACGTGTTGGAACAGACTGCTTCTCTTTCAGAGAAACGGATGTGAGTTTTTTGTGAAAGCTTGTAAGTAGCTTAAGGCACTTTCAAAGGAAAGTGATTTTCTCTGAAAGGACAGCATTTAGAAAGTGAAGCAACACTCCATTCACTTCGCACAAAGTATTGAAACGTTGGAACAGACTGCTTCTCTTTCAGAGAAACGCATGTGAATTTCTGTTGAATGCTCCCAAGTAGCTTAAGGTACTTTCAAAGGAAAGTGATTTTCTCTGAAACGACAGCATTTAGAAAGTGAAGCAACACTCCATTCACTTCGCACAGTGATTTGAAGTGTTGGAACAGACTGCTTCTCTTTCAGGGAAACGCATGTGTGTTTTTTATGAAAGCTTGTAAGTAGCTTAAGGCACTTTCAAAGGAAAGTGATTTTCTCTGACAGGACAGCATTTAGAAAGTGAAGCAACACTCCATTCACTTCGCACAGTGAATTGAAGTGTTGAAACAGACTGCTTCTCTTTCAGAGAAACGCATGTGAATTTCTGTTGAATGCTTGTAAGTAGCTTAAGGCACTTTCAAAGGAAAGTGATTTTCTCTGAAAGGACAGCATTTAGAAAGTGAAGCAACACTCCATTCACTTCGCACAGTGAATTGAAGTGTTGGAACAGACTGCTTCTCTTTCAGACAAACGCATGTGAGTTTTTTGTGAATGCTTGTAAGTAGCTTAAGGCACTTTCAAAGGAAAGTGATTTTCTCTGAAAGGACAGCATTTAGAAAGTGAAGCAACACACCATTCACTTCGCACAGTGAATTGAAGTGTTGGAACAGACTGCTTCTCTTTCAGTGAAACGCTTGTGAATTTCTGTTCAATGCTTGTAAGTAGCTTAAGGCGCTTTCAAAGAAAGGGATTTTCTCTGAAAGGACAGCATTTAGAAAGTGAAGCAACACTCTATTCACTTCGCACAGTGAATTGAAGTGTTGGAACAGACTGCTTCTCTTTCAGAGAAACGCATGTGAATTTCTGTTGAATGCTTGTAAGTAGCTTAAGGCACTTTCAAAGGAAAGTGATTTTCTCTGAAAGGACAGCATTTAGAAAGTGAAGCAACACTCCATTCACTTCGCACAGTGAATTGAAGTGTTGGAACAGACTGCTTCTCTTTCAGAGAAACGGATGTGAGTTTTTTGTGAAAGCTTGTAAGTAGTTTAAGGCCCTTTCAAAGGAAAGTGATTTTCTCTGAAAGAACAGCATTTAGAAAGTGAAGCAAGACTCCATTCACTTCGCACAGTGAATTGAAGTGTTGGAACAGACTGCTTCTCTTTCAGAGAAACGGATGTGAGTTTTTTTGTGAAAGCTTGTAAGTAGCTTAAGGCACTTTCAAAGGAAAGTGATTTTCTCTGACAGGACAGCATTTAGAAAGTGAAGCAACACTCTATTCACTTCGCACAGTGAATTGAAGTGTTGGAACAGACTGCTTCTCTTTCAGAGAAACGGATGTGAGTTTTTTGTGAAAGCTTGTAAGTAGCTTAAGGCACTTTCAAAGAAAGTGATTTTCTCTGAAAGGACAGCATTTAGAAAGTGAAGCAACACTCCATTCACTTCGCACAGTGTATTGAAGTGTTGGAACAGACTGCTTCTCTTTCAGAGAAACGCATGTGAATTTCTGTTCAATGCTTGTAAGTAGCTTAAGGCACTTTCAAAGGAAAGTGATTTTCTCTGAAAGAACAGCATTTAGAAAGGGAAGCAACACTCCATTCACTTCGCACAGTGAATTGAAGTGTTTGAACAGACTGCTTCTCTTTCAGTGAAACGCTTGGGAATTTCTGTTCAATGCTTGTATGTAGCTTAAGGCACTTTCAAAGGAAAGTGATTTTCTCTGAAAGGACAGCATTTAGAAAGTGAAGCAACACTCCATTCACTTCGCACAGTGAATTGAAGTGTTGGAACAGACTGCTTCTCTTTCAGGGAAACGCATGTGAGTTTTTTGTGAAAGCTTGTAAGTAGCTTACGGCACTTTCAAAGGAAAGTGATTTTCTCTGAAAGGACAGCATTTAGAAAGTGAAGCAACACTCCCTTCACTTCGCACAGTGAATTGAAGTGTTGGAACAGACTGCTTCTCTTTCAGAGAAACGCATGTGAATTTCTGTTCAATGCTTGTAAGTAGCTTAAGGCACTTTCAAAGGAAAGTGATTTTCTCTGACAGGACAGCATTTAGAAAGTGAAGCAACACTCCATTCACTTTGCAGAGTGAATTGAAGTGTTGGAACAGACTGCTTCTCTTTCAGAGAAACGGATGTGTGTTTTTTGTGAAAGCTTGTAAGTAGCTTAAGGCACTTTCAAAGGAAAGTGATTTTCTCTGAAAGAACAGCATTTAGAAAGTGAAGCAACACTCCATTCACTTCGCACAGTGAATTGAAGTGTTGGAACAGACTGCTTCTCTTTCAGAGAAACGGATGTGTGTTTTTTGTGAAAGCTTGAAAGTAGCTTAAGGCACTTTCAAGGAAAGTGATTTTCTCTGAAAGAACAGCATTTAGAAAGTGAAGCAACACTCCATTCACTTCGCACAGTGAATTGAAGTGTTGGAACAGACTGCTTCTCTTTCAGAGAAACACATGTGAATTTCTGTTGAATGCTTGTAAGTAGCTTAAGGCACTTTCAAAGGAAAGTAATTTTCTCTGAAAGGACAGCATTTAGAAAGTGAAGCAACACTCCATTCACTTCGCACAGTGAATTGAAGTGTTGGAACCGACTGCTTCTCTTTCAGAGAAACGGATGTGTGTTTTTTGTGAAAGCTTGTAAGTAGCTTAAGGCACTTTCAAGGAAAGTGATTTTCTCTGAAAGAACAGCATTTAGAAAGTGAAGCAACACTCCATTCACTTCGCACAGTGAATTGAAGTGTTGGAGCAGACTGCTTCTCTTTCAGAGAAATGCATGTGAATTTCTGTTGAATGCTTGTAAGTAGCTTAAGGCACTTTCAAAGGAAAGTGATTTTCTCTGAAAGGACAGCATTTAGAAAGTGAACCAACACTCCATTCACTTAGCACAGTGAATTGACGTGTTGGAACAGACTGCTTCTCTTTCAGAGAAACGGATGTGAGTTTTTTGTGAAAGCTTGTAAGTAGCTTCAGGCACTTTCAAAGGAAAGTGATTTTCTCTGAAAGGACAGCATTTAGAAAGTGAAGCAACACTACATTCACTTCGCACAATGTATTGAAACGTTGGAACAGACTGCTTCTCTTTCAGAGAAACGCATGTGAATTTCTGTTGAATGCTCCCAAGTAGCTTAAGGTACTTTCAAAGGAAAGTGATTTTCTCTGAAACGACAGCATTTAGAAAGTGAAGCAACACTCCATTCACTTCGCACAGTGATTTGAAGTGTTGGAACAGACTGCTTCTCTTTCAGGGAAACGCATGTGTGTTTTTTGTGAAAGCTTGTAAGTAGCTTAAGGCACTTTCAAAGGAAAGTGATTTTCTCTGACAGGACAGCATTTAGAAAGTGAAGCAACACTCCATTCACTTCGCACAGTGAATTGAAGTGTTGAAACAGACTGCTTCTCTTTCAGAGAAACGCATGTGAATTTCTGTTGAATGCTTGTAAGTAGCTTAAGGCACTTTCAAAGGAAAGTGATTTTCTCTGAAAGGACAGCATTTAGAAAGTGAAGCAACATTCCATTCACTTTGCACAGTGAATTGAAGTGTTGGAACAGACTGCTTCTCTTTCAGAGAAACACATGTGAGTTTTTTGTGAATGCTTGTAAGTAGCTTAAGGCACTTTCAAAGGAAAGTGATTTTCTCTGAAAGGACAGCATTTAGAAAGTGAAGCAACACACCATTCACTTCGCACAGTGAATTGAAGTGTTGGAAAAGACTGCTTCTCTTGCAGTGAAACGCTTGTGAATTTCTGTTCAATGCTTGTAAGTAGCTTAAGGCCCTTACAAAGGAAAGTGATTTTCTCTGAAAGGACAGCATTTAGAAAGTGAAGCAACACTCCATTCACTTCGCACAGTGAATTGAAGTGTTGGAACAGACTGCTTCTCTTTCAGAGAAACGCATGTGAATTTCTGTTGAATGCTTCTAAGTAGCTTAAGGCACTTTCAAAGGAAAGTGATTTACTCTGAAAGGACAGCATTTAGAAAGTGAAGCAACACTCCATTCACTTCGCACAGTGAATTGAAGTGTTGGAACAGACTGCTTCTCTTTCAGAGAAACGCATGTGAGTTTTTTTTAAAAGCTTCTAAGTAGCTTAAGGCACTTTCAAAGGAAAGTGATTATCTCTGACAGGACAGCATTTAGAAAGTGAAGCAACACTCTATTCACTTCGCACAGTGAATTGAAGTGTTGAAACAGACTGCTTCTCTTACAGAGAAACGCATGTGCATTTCTGTTGAATGCTTGTAAGTAGCTTAAGGCGCTTTCAAAGAAAGGGATTTTCTCTGAAAGGACAGCATTTAGAAAGTGAAGCAACACTCCATTCACTTCGCACAGTGAATTGAAGTGTTGGAACAGACTGCTTCTCTTTCAGAGAAACGCATGTGAATTTCTGTTGAATGCTTGTAAGTAGCTTAAGGCACTTTCAAAGGAAAGTGATTTTCTCTGAAAGGACAGCATTTAGAAAGTGAAGCAACACACCATTCACTTCGCACAGTGAATTGAAGTGTTGGAACAGACTGCTTCTCTTTCAGTGAAACGCTTGTGAATTTCTGTTCAATGCTTGTAAGTAGCTTAAGGCGCTTTCAAAGAAAGGGATTTTCTCTGAAAGGACAGCATTTAGAAAGTGAAGCAACACTCTATTCACTTCGCACAGTGAATTGAAGTGTTGGAACAGACTGCTTCTCTTTCAGAGAAACGCATGTGAATTTCTGTTGAATGCTTGTAAGTAGCTTAAGGCACTTTCAAAGGAAAGTGATTTTCTCTGAAAGGACAGCATTTAGAAAGTGAAGCAACACTCCATTCACTTCGCACAGTGAATTGAAGTGTTGGAACAGACTGCTTCTCTTTCAGAGAAACGGATGTGAGTTTTTTGTGAAAGCTTGTAAGTAGTTTAAGGCCCTTTCAAAGGAAAGTGATTTTCTCTGAAAGAACAGCATTTAGAAAGTGAAGCAAGACTCCATTCACTTCGCACAGTGAATTGAAGTGTTGGAACAGACTGCTTCTCTTTCAGAGAAACGGATGTGAGTTTTTTTGTGAAAGCTTGTAAGTAGCTTAAGGCACTTTCAAAGGAAAGTGATTTTCTCTGACAGGACAGCATTTAGAAAGTGAAGCAACACTCTATTCACTTCGCACAGTGAATTGAAGTGTTGGAACAGACTGCTTCTCTTTCAGAGAAACGGATGTGAGTTTTTTGTGAAAGCTTGTAAGTAGCTTAAGGCACTTTCAAAGAAAGTGATTTTCTCTGAAAGGACAGCATTTAGAAAGTGAAGCAACACTCCATTCACTTCGCACAGTGTATTGAAGTGTTGGAACAGACTGCTTCTCTTTCAGAGAAACGCATGTGAATTTCTGTTCAATGCTTGTAAGTAGCTTAAGGCACTTTCAAAGGAAAGTGATTTTCTCTGAAAGAACAGCATTTAGAAAGGGAAGCAACACTCCATTCACTTCGCACAGTGAATTGAAGTGTTTGAACAGACTGCTTCTCTTTCAGTGAAACGCTTGGGAATTTCTGTTCAATGCTTGTATGTAGCTTAAGGCACTTTCAAAGGAAAGTGATTTTCTCTGAAAGGACAGCATTTAGAAAGTGAAGCAACACTCCATTCACTTCGCACAGTGAATTGAAGTGTTGGAACAGACTGCTTCTCTTTCAGGGAAACGCATGTGAGTTTTTTGTGAAAGCTTGTAAGTAGCTTACGGCACTTTCAAAGGAAAGTGATTTTCTCTGAAAGGACAGCATTTAGAAAGTGAAGCAACACTCCCTTCACTTCGCACAGTGAATTGAAGTGTTGGAACAGACTGCTTCTCTTTCAGAGAAACGCATGTGAATTTCTGTTCAATGCTTGTAAGTAGCTTAAGGCACTTTCAAAGGAAAGTGATTTTCTCTGACAGGACAGCATTTAGAAAGTGAAGCAACACTCCATTCACTTTGCAGAGTGAATTGAAGTGTTGGAACAGACTGCTTCTCTTTCAGAGAAACGGATGTGTGTTTTTTGTGAAAGCTTGTAAGTAGCTTAAGGCACTTTCAAAGGAAAGTGATTTTCTCTGAAAGAACAGCATTTAGAAAGTGAAGCAACACTCCATTCACTTCGCACAGTGAATTGAAGTGTTGGAACAGACTGCTTCTCTTTCAGAGAAACGGATGTGTGTTTTTTGTGAAAGCTTGAAAGTAGCTTAAGGCACTTTCAAGGAAAGTGATTTTCTCTGAAAGAACAGCATTTAGAAAGTGAAGCAACACTCCATTCACTTCGCACAGTGAATTGAAGTGTTGGAACAGACTGCTTCTCTTTCAGAGAAACACATGTGAATTTCTGTTGAATGCTTGTAAGTAGCTTAAGGCACTTTCAAAGGAAAGTAATTTTCTCTGAAAGGACAGCATTTAGAAAGTGAAGCAACACTCCATTCACTTCGCACAGTGAATTGAAGTGTTGGAACCGACTGCTTCTCTTTCAGAGAAACGGATGTGTGTTTTTTGTGAAAGCTTGTAAGTAGCTTAAGGCACTTTCAAGGAAAGTGATTTTCTCTGAAAGAACAGCATTTAGAAAGTGAAGCAACACTCCATTCACTTCGCACAGTGAATTGAAGTGTTGGAACAGACTGCTTCTCTTTCAGAGAAATGCATGTGAATTTCTGTTGAATGCTTGTAAGTAGCTTAAGGCACTTTCAAAGGAAAGTGATTTTCTCTGAAAGGACAGCATTTAGAAAGTGAACCAACACTCCATTCACTTAGCACAGTGAATTGACGTGTTGGAACAGACTGCTTCTCTTTCAGAGAAACGGATGTGAGTTTTTTGTGAAAGCTTGTAAGTAGCTTCAGGCACTTTCAAAGGAAAGTGATTTTCTCTGAAAGGACAGCATTTAGAAAGTGAAGCAACACTACATTCACTTCGCACAATGTATTGAAACGTTGGAACAGACTGCTTCTCTTTCAGAGAAACGCATGTGAATTTCTGTTGAATGCTCCCAAGTAGCTTAAGGTACTTTCAAAGGAAAGTGATTTTCTCTGAAACGACAGCATTTAGAAAGTGAAGCAACACTCCATTCACTTCGCACAGTGATTTGAAGTGTTGGAACAGACTGCTTCTCTTTCAGGGAAACGCATGTGTGTTTTTTGTGAAAGCTTGTAAGTAGCTTAAGGCACTTTCAAAGGAAAGTGATTTTCTCTGACAGGACAGCATTTAGAAAGTGAAGCAACACTCCATTCACTTCGCACAGTGAATTGAAGTGTTGAAACAGACTGCTTCTCTTTCAGAGAAACGCATGTGAATTTCTGTTGAATGCTTGTAAGTAGCTTAAGGCACTTTCAAAGGAAAGTGATTTTCTCTGAAAGGACAGCATTTAGAAAGTGAAGCAACATTCCATTCACTTTGCACAGTGAATTGAAGTGTTGGAACAGACTGCTTCTCTTTCAGAGAAACACATGTGAGTTTTTTGTGAATGCTTGTAAGTAGCTTAAGGCACTTTCAAAGGAAAGTGATTTTCTCTGAAAGGACAGCATTTAGAAAGTGAAGCAACACACCATTCACTTCGCACAGTGAATTGAAGTGTTGGAAAAGACTGCTTCTCTTGCAGTGAAACGCTTGTGAATTTCTGTTCAATGCTTGTAAGTAGCTTAAGGCCCTTACAAAGGAAAGTGATTTTCTCTGAAAGGACAGCATTTAGAAAGTGAAGCAACACTCCATTCACTTCGCACAGTGAATTGAAGTGTTGGAACAGACTGCTTCTCTTTCAGAGAAACGCATGTGAATTTCTGTTGAATGCTTCTAAGTAGCTTAAGGCACTTTCAAAGGAAAGTGATTTACTCTGAAAGGACAGCATTTAGAAAGTGAAGCAACACTCCATTCACTTCGCACAGTGAATTGAAGTGTTGGAACAGACTGCTTCTCTTTCAGAGAAACGCATGTGAGTTTTTTTTAAAAGCTTCTAAGTAGCTTAAGGCACTTTCAAAGGAAAGTGATTATCTCTGACAGGACAGCATTTAGAAAGTGAAGCAACACTCTATTCACTTCGCACAGTGAATTGAAGTGTTGAAACAGACTGCTTCTCTTACAGAGAAACGCATGTGCATTTCTGTTGAATGCTTGTAAGTAGCTTAAGGCGCTTTCAAAGAAAGGGATTTTCTCTGAAAGGACAGCATTTAGAAAGTGAAGCAACACTCCATTCACTTCGCACAGTGAATTGAAGTGTTGGAACAGACTGCTTCTCTTTCAGAGAAACGCATGTGAATTTCTGTTGAATGCTTGTAAGTAGCTTAAGGCACTTTCAAAGGAAAGTGATTTTCTCTGAAAGGACAGCATTTAGAAAGTGAAGCAACACTCCATTCACTTCGGACAGTGAATTGAAGTGTTGGAACAGACTGCTTCTCTTTCAGAGAAACGGATGTGAGTTTTTTGTGAAAGCTTGTAAGTAGTTTAAGGCCCTTTCAAAGGAAAGTGATTTTCTATGAAAGAACAGCATTTAGAAAGTGAAGCAACACTCCATTCACTTCGGACAGTGAATTGAAGTGTTGGAACAGACTGCTTCTCTTTCAGAGAAATGGATGTGAGTTTTTTTGTGAAAGCTTGTAAGTAGCTTAAGGCACTTTCAAAGGAAAGTGATTTTCTCTGACAGGACAGCATTTAGAAAGTGAAGCAACACTCTATTCACTTCGCACAGTGAATTGAAGTGTTGGAACAGACTGCTTCTCTTTCAGAGAAACGGATGTGAGTTTTTTGTGAAAGCTTGTAAGTAGCTTAAGGCACTTTCAAAGAAAGTGATTTTCTCTGAAAGGACAGCATTTAGAAAGTGAAGCAACACTCCATTCACTTCGCACAGTGTATTGAAGTGTTGGAACAGACTGCTTCTCTTTCAGAGAAACGCATATGAATTTCTGTTCAATGCTTGTAAGTAGCTTAAGGCACTTTCAAAGGAAAGTGATTTTCTCTGAAAGAACAGCATTTAGAAAGTGAAGCAACACTCCATTCACTTCGCACAGTGAATTGAAGTGTTTGAACAGACTGCTTCTCTTTCAGTGAAACGCTTGGAAATTTCTGTTCAATGCTTGTAAGTAGCTTAAGGCACTTTCAAAGGAAAGTGATTTTCTCTGAAAGGACAGCATTTAGAAAGTGAAGCAACACTCCATTCACTTCGCACAGTGAATTGAAGTGTTGGAACAGACTGCTTCTCTTTCAGGGAAACGCATGTGAGTTTTTTGTGAAAGCTTGTAAGTAGCTTACGGCACTTTCAAAGGAAAGTGATTTTCTCTGAAAGGACAGCATTTAGAAAGTGAAGCAACACTCCCTTCACTTCGCACAGTGAATTGAAGTGTTGGAACAGACTGCTTCTCTTTCAGAGAAAGGCATGTGAATTTCTGTTCAATGCTTGTAAGTAGCTTAAGGCACTTTCAAAGGAAAGTGATTTTCTCTGAAAGGACAGCATTTAGAAAGTGAAGCAACACTCCATTCACTTCGCACAGTGAATTGAAGTGTTGGAACAGACTGCTTCTCTTTCAGAGAAACGGATGTGAGTTTTTTGTGAAAGCTTGTAAGTAGCTTAAGGCACTTTCAAAGGAAAGTGATTTTCTCTGAAAGACAGCATTTAGAAAGTGAAGCAACACTCCATTCACTTCGCACAGTGAATTGAAGTGTTGGAACAGACTGCTTCTCTTTCAGAGAAACGGATGTGTGTTTTTTGTGAAAGCTTGTAAGTAGCTTAAGGCACTTTCAAAGGAAAGTGATTTTCTCTGAAAGAACAGCATTTAGAAAGTGAAGCAACACTCCATTCACTTCGCACAGTGAATTGAAGTGTTGGAACAGACTGCTTCTCTTTCAGAGAAACGGATGTGTGTTTTTTGTGAAAGATTGTAAGTAGCTTAAGGCACTTTCAAGGAAAGTGATTTTCTCTGAAAGAACAGCATTTAGAAAGTGAAGCAACACTCCATTCACTTCGCACAGTGAATTGAAGTGTTGGAACAGACTGCTTCTCTTTCAGAGAAACACATGTGAATTTCTGTTGAATGCTTGTAAGTAGCTTAAGGCACTTTCAAAGGAAAGTGATTTTCTCTGAAAGGACAGCATTTAGAAAGTGAAGCAACACTCCATTCACTTCGCACAGTGAATTGAAGTGTTGGAACAGACTGCTTCTCTTTCAGAGAAACGGATGTGAGTTTTTTGTGAAAGCTTGTAAGTAGCTTAAGGCACTTTCAAAAGAAAGTGATTTTCTCTGAAAGGACAGCATTTAGAAAGTGAAGCAACACTCCATTCACTTCGCACAATGTATTGAAATGTTGGAACAGACTGCTTCTCTTTCAGAGAAACGCATGTGAATTTCTGTTGAATGCTTCTAAGTAGCTTAAGGCACTTTCAAAGGAAAGTGATTTTCTCTGAAAGGACAGCATTTAGAAAGTGAAGCAACACTCCGTTCACTTCGCACAGTGATTTGAAGTGTTGGAATAGACTGCTTCTCTTTCAGGGAAAAGCATGTGAGTTTTTTGTGAAAGCTTGTAAGTAGCTTAAGGCACTTTCAAAGGAAAGTGATTTTCTCTGACAGGACAGCATTTAGAAAATGAAGAAACACTCCATTCACTTCGCACAGTGAATTGAAGTGTTGGAACAGACTGCTTCTCTTTCAGAGAAACGGATGTGTGTTTTTTGTGAAAGCTTGTAAGTAGCTTAAGGCACTTTCAAAGGAAAGTGATTTTCTCTGAAAGAACAGCATTTAGAAAGTGAAGCAACACTCCATTCACTTCGCACAGTGAATTGAAGTGTTGGAACCGACTGCTTCTCTTTCAGAGAAACGGATGTGTGTTTTTTGTGAAAGCTTGTAAGTAGCTTAAGGCACTTTCAAGGAAAGTGATTTTCTCTGAAAGAACAGCATTTAGAAAGTGAAGCAACACTCCATTCACTTCGCACAGTGAATTGAAGTGTTGGAACAGACTGCTTCTCTTTCAGAGAAATGCATGTGAATTTCTGTTGAATGCTTGTAAGTAGCTTAAGGCACTTTCAAAGGAAAGTGATTTTCTCTGAAAGGACAGCATTTAGAAAGTGAACCAACACTCCATTCACTTCGCACAGTGAATTGACGTGTTGGAACAGACTGCTTCTCTTTCAGAGAAACGGATGTGAGTTTTTTGTGAAAGCTTGTAAGTAGCTTAAGGCACTTTCAAAGGAAAGTGATTTTCTCTGAAAGGACAGCATTTAGAAAGTGAAGCAACACTCCATTCACTTCGCACAATGTATTGAAACGTTGGAACAGACTGCTTCTCTTTCAGAGAAACGCATGTGAATTTCTGTTGAATGCTCCCAAGTAGCTTAAGGTACTTTCAAAGGAAAGTGATTTTCTCTGAAACGACAGCATTTAGAAAGTGAAGCAACACTCCATTCACTTCGCACAGTGATTTGAAGTGTTGGAACAGACTGCTTCTCTTTCAGGGAAACGCATGTGTGTTTTTTGTGAAAGCTTGTAAGTAGCTTAAGGCACTTTCAAAGGAAAGTGATTTTCTCTGACAGGACAGCATTTAGAAAGTGAAGCAATACTCCATTCACTTCGCACAGTGAATTGAAGTGTTGAAACAGACTGCTTCTCTTTCAGAGAAACGCATGTGAATTTCTGTTGAATGCTTGTAAGTAGCTTAAGGCACTTTCAAAGGAAAGTGATTTTCTCTGAAAGGACAGCATTTAGAAAGTGAAGCAACACTCCATTCACTTCGCACAGTGAATTGAAGTGTTGGAGCAGACTGCTTCTCTTTCAGTGAAACGCTTGTGAATTTCTGTTCAATGCTTGTAAGTAGCTTAAGGCGCTTTCAAAGAAAGGGATTTTCTCTGAAAGGACAGCATTTAGAAAGTGAAGCAACACTCTATTCACTTCGCACAGTGAATTGAAGTGTTGGAACAGACTGCTTCTCTTTCAGAGAAACGCATGTGAATTTCTGTTGAATGCTTGTAAGTAGCTTAAGGCACTTTCAAAGGAAAGTGATTTTCTCTGAAAGGACAGCATTTAGAAAGTGAAGCAACACTCCATTCACTTCGCACAGTGAATTGAAGTGTTGGAACAGACTGCTTCTCTTTCAGAGAAACGGATGTGAGTTTTTTGTGAAAGCTTGTAAGTAGCTTAAGGCACTTTCAAAGGAAAGTGATTTTCTCTGACAGGACAGCATTTAGAAAGTGAAGCAAGACTCCATTCACTTCGCACAGTGAATTGAAGTGTTGGAACAGACTGCTTCTCTTTCAGAGAAACGGATGTGAGTTTTTTTGTGAAAGCTTGTAAGTAGCTTAAGGCACTTTCAAAGGAAAGTGATTTTCTCTGACAGGACAGCATTTAGAAAGTGAAGCAACACTCTATTCACTTCGCACAGTGAATTGAAGTGTTGGAACAGACTGCTTCTCTTTCAGAGAAACGGATGTGAGTTTTTTGTGAAAGCTTGTAAGTAGCTTAAGGCACTTTCAAAGAAAGTGATTTTCTCTGAAAGGACAGCATTTAGAAAGTGAAGCAACACTCCATTCACTTCGCACAGTGTATTGAAGTGTTGGAACAGACTGCTTCTCTTTCAGAGAAACGCATGTGAATTTCTGTTCAATGCTTGTAAGTAGCTTAAGGCACTTTCAAAGGAAAGTGATTTTCTCTGAAAGAACAGCATTTAGAAAGGGAAGCAACACTCCATTCACTTCGCACAGTGAATTGAAGTATTTGAACAGACTGCTTCTCTTTCAGTGAAACGCTTGGGAATTTCTGTTCAATGCTTGTAAGTAGCTTAAGGCACTTTCAAAGGAAAGTGATTTTCTCTGAAAGGACAGCATTTAGAAAGTGAAGCAACACTCCATTCACTTCGCACAGTGAATTGAAGTGTTGGAACAGACTGCTTCTCTTTCAGAGAAACGGATGTGTGTTTTTTGTGAAAGCTTGTAAGTAGCTTAAGGCACTTTCAAGGAAAGTGATTTTCTCTGAAAGAACAGCATTTAGAAAGTAAAGCAACACTCCATTCACTTCGCACAGTGAATTGAAGTGTTGGAACAGACTGCTTCTCTTTCAGAGAAACACATGTGAATTTCTGTTGAATGCTTGTAAGTAGCTTAAGGCACTTTCAAAGGAAAGTAATTTTCTCTGAAAGGACAGCATTTAGAAAGTGAAGCAACACTCCATTCACTTCGCACAGTGAATTGAAGTGTTGGAACAGACTGCTTCTCTTTCAGAGAAACGGATGTGAGTTTTTTGTGAAAGCTTGTAAGTAGCTTAAGGCACTTTCAAAAGAAAGTGATTTTCTCTGAAAGGACAGCATTTAGAAAGTGAAGCAACACTCCATTCACTTCGCACAATGTATTGAAATGTTGGAACAGACTGCTTCTCTTTCAGAGAAACGCATGTGAATTTCTGTTGAATGCTTCTAAGTAGCTTAAGGCACTTTCAAAGGAAAGTGATTTTCTCTGAAAGGACAGCATTTAGAAAGTGAAGCAACACTCCGTTCACTTCGCACAGTGATTTGAAGTGTTGGAACAGACTGCTTCTCTTTCAGGGAAACGCATGTGAGTTTTTTGTGAAAGCTTGTAAGTAGCTTAAGGCACTTTCAAAGGAAAGTGATTTTCTCTGACAGGACAGCATTTAGAAAATGAAGAAACACTCCATTCACTTCGCACAGTGAATTGAAGTGTTGGAACAGACTGCTTCTCTTTCAGAGAAACGCATGTGAATTTCTGTTGAATGCTTGTAAGTAGCTTAAGGCACTTTCAAAGGAAAGTGATTTTCTCTGAAAGGACAGCATTTAGAAAGTGAAGCAACACTCCATTCACTTCGCACAGTGAATTGAAGTGTTGGAACAGACTGCTTCTCTTTCAGAGAAACGCATGTGAATTTCTGTTGAATGCTTCTAAGTAGCTTAAGGCACTTTCAAAGGAAAGTGATTTTCTCTGAAAGAACAGCATTTAGAAAGTGAAGCAACACTCCATTCACTTCGCACAGTGAATTGAAGTGTTGGAACAGACTGCTTCTCTTTCAGAGAAACGGATGTGAGTTTTTTGTGAAAGCTTGTAAGTAGCTTAAGGCACTTTCAAAGGAAAGTGATTTTCTCTGACAGGACAGCATTTAGAAAGTGAAGCAACACTCCATTCACTTCGCACAGTGAATTGAAATGTTGGAACAGACTGCTTCTCTTTCAGAGAAACGGATGTGAGTTTTTTGTGAAAGCTTGTAAGTAGCTTAAGGCACTTTCAAAGAAAGTGATTTTCTCTGAAAGGACAGCATTTAGAAAGTGAAGCAACACTCCATTCACTTCGCACAGTGAATTGAAGTGTTGGAACAGACTGCTTCTCTTTCAGAGAAACGCATGTGAATTTCTGTTCAATGCTTGTAAGTAGCTTAAGGCACTTTCAAAGGAAAGTGATTTTCTCTGAAAGAACAGCATTTAGAAAGTGAAGCAAGACTCCATTCACTTCGCACAGTGAATTGAAGTGTTGGAACAGACTGCTTCTCTTTCAGAGAAACGCATGTGAATTTCTGTTCAATGCTTGTATGTAGTTTAAGGCCCTTTCAAAGGAAAGTGATTTTCTCTGAAAGAACAGCATTTAGAAAGTGAAGCAAGACTCCATTCACTTCGCACAGTGAATTGAAGTGTTGGAACAGACTGCTTCTCTTTCAGAGAAACGGATGTGAGTTTTTTTGTGAAAGCTTGTAAGTAGCTTAAGGCACTTTCAAAGGAAAGTGATTTTCTCTGACAGGACAGCATTTAGAAAGTGAAGCAACACTCTATTCACTTCGCACAGTGAATTGAAGTGTTGGAACAGACTGCTTCTCTTTCAGAGAAACGGATGTGAGTTTTTTGTGAAAGCTTGTAAGTAGCTTAAGGCACTTTCAAAGAAAGTGATTTTCTCTGAAAGGACAGCATTTAGAAAGTGAAGCAACACTCCATTCACTTCGCACAGTGTATTGAAGTGTTGGAACAGACTGCTTCTCTTTCAGAGAAACGCATGTGAATTTCTGTTCAATGCTTGTAAGTAGCTTAAGGCACTTTCAAAGGAAAGTGATTTTCTCTGAAGGAACAGCATTTAGAAAGGGAAGCAACACTCCATTCACTTCGCACAGTGAATTGAAGTGTTTGAACAGACTGCTTCTCTTTCAGTGAAACGCTTGGGAATTTCTGTTCAATGCTTGTAAGTAGCTTAAGGCACTTTCAAAGGAAAGTGATTTTCTCTGAAAGGACAGCATTTAGAAAGTGAAGCAACACTCCATTCACTTCGCACAGTGAATTGAAGTGTTGGAACAGACTGCTTCTCTTTCAGGGAAACGCATGTGAGTTTTTTGTGAAAGCTTGTAAGTAGCTTACGGCACTTTCAAAGGAAAGTGATTTTCTCTGAAAGGACAGCATTTAGAAAGTGAAGCAACACTCCCTTCACTTCGCACAGTGAATTGAAGTGTTGGAACAGACTGCTTCTCTTTCAGAGAAACGCATGTGAATTTCTGTTCAATGCTTGTAAGTAGCTTAAGGCACTTTCAAAGGAAAGTGATTTTCTCTGACAGGACAGCATTTAGAAAGTGAAGCAACACTCCATTCACTTTGCAGAGTGAATTGAAGTGTTGGAACAGACTGCTTCTCTTTCAGAGAAACGGATGTGTGTTTTTTGTGAAAGCTTGTAAGTAGCTTAAGGCACTTTCAAAGGAAAGTGATTTTCTCTGAAAGAACAGCATTTAGAAAGTGAAGCAACACTCCATTCACTTCGCACAGTGAATTGAAGTGTTGGAACCGACTGCTTCTCTTTCAGAGAAACGGATGTGTGTTTTTTGTGAAAGCTTGTAAGTAGCTTAAGGCACTTTCAAGGAAAGTGATTTTCTCTGAAAGAACAGCATTTAGAAAGTGAAGCAACACTCCATTCACTTCGCACAGTGAATTGAAGTGTTGGAACAGACTGCTTCTCTTTCAGAGAAACACATGTGAATTTCTGTTGAATGCTTGTAAGTAGCTTAAGGCACTTTCAAAGGAAAGTAATTTTCTCTGAAAGGACAGCATTTAGAAAGTGAAGCAACACTCCATTCACTTCGCACAGTGAATTGAAGTGTTGGAACAGACTGCTTCTCTTTCAGAGAAACGGATGTGAGTTTTTTGTGAAAGCTTGTAAGTAGCTTAAGGCACTTTCAAAAGAAAGTGATTTTCTCTGAAAGGACAGCATTTAGAAAGTGAAGCAACACTCCATTCACTTCGCACAATGTATTGAAATGTTGGAACAGACTGCTTCCCTTTCAGAGAAACGCATGTGAATTTCTGTTGAATGCTTCTAAGTAGCTTAAGGCACTTTCAAAGGAAAGTGATTTTCTCTGAAAGGACAGCATTTAGAAAGTGAAGCAACACTCCGTTCACTTCGCACAGTGATTTGAAGTGTTGGAACAGACTGCTTCTCTTTCAGGGAAACGCATGTGAGTTTTTTGTGAAAGCTTGTAAGTAGCTTAAGGCACTTTCAAAGGAAAGTGATTTTCTCTGACAGGACAGCATTTAGAAAATGAAGAAACACTCCATTCACTTCGCACAGTGAATTGAAGTGTTGGAACAGACTGCTTCTCTTTCAGAGAAACGCATGTGAATTTCTGTTGAATGCTTGTAAGTAGCTTAAGGCACTTTCAAAGGAAAGTGATTTTCTCTGAAAGGACAGCATTTAGAAAGTGAAGCAACACTCCATTCACTTCGCACAGTGAATTGAAGTGTTGGAACAGACTGCTTCTCTTTCAGAGAAACGCATGTGAATTTCTGTTGAATGCTTCTAAGTAGCTTAAGGCACTTTCAAAGGAAAGTGATTTTCTCTGACAGGACAGCATTTAGAAAGTGAAGCAACACTCCATTCACTTCGCACAGTGAATTGAAGTGTTGGAACAGACTGCTTCTCTTTCAGAGAAACGGATGTGAGTTTTTTGTGAAAGCTTGTAAGTAGCTTAAGGCACTTTCAAAGGAAAGTGATTTTCTCTGACAGGACAGCATTTAGAAAGTGAAGCAACACTCCATTCACTTCGCACAGTGAATTGAAGTGTTGGAACAGACTGCTTCTCTTTCAGAGAAACGGATGTGAGTTTTTTGTGAAAGCTTGTAAGTAGCTTAAGGCACTTTCAAAGAAAGTGATTTTCTCTGAAAGGACAGCATTTAGAAAGTGAAGCAACACTCCATTCACTTCGCACAGTGAATTGAAGTGTAGGAACAGACTGCTTCTCTTTCAGAGAAACGCATGTGAATTTCTGTTCAATGCTTGTAAGTAGCTTAAGGCACTTTCAAAGGAAAGTGATTTTCTCTGAAAGGACAGCATTTAGAAAGTGAAGCAACACTCCATTCACTTCGCACAGTGAATTGAAGTGTTGGAACAGACTGCTTCTCTTTCAGAGAAACGGATGTGAGTTTTTTGTGAAAGCTTGTAAGTAGCTTAAGGCACTTTCAAAGGAAAGTGATTTTCTCTGAAAGGACAGCATTTAGAAAGTGAAGCAACACTCCATTCACTTCGCACAGTGAATTGAAGTGTTGGAACAGACTGCTTCTCTTTCAGAGAAACGGATGTGTGTTTTTTGTGAAAGCTTGTAAGTAGCTTAAGGCACTTTCAAAGGAAAGTGATTTTCTCTGAAAGAACAGCATTTAGAAAGTGAAGCAACACTCCATTCACTTCGCACAGTGAATTGAAGTGTTGGAACAGACTGCTTCTCTTTCAGAGAAACGGATATGTGTTTTTTGTGAAAGCTTGTAAGTAGCTTAAGGCACTTTCAAGGAAAGTGATTTTCTCTGAAAGAACAGCATTTAGAAAGTGAAGCAACACTCCGTTCACTTCGCACAGTGATTTGAAGTGTTGGAACAGACTGCTTCTCTTTCAGGGAAACGCATGTGAGTTTTTTGTGAAAGCTTGTAAGTAGCTTAAGGCACTTTCAAAGCAAAGTGATTTTCTCTGACAGGACAGCATTTAGAAAATGAAGCAACACTCCATTCACTTCGCACAGTGAATTGAAGTGTTGGAACAGACTGCTTCTCTTTCAGAGAAACGCATGTGAATTTCTGTTGAATGCTTGTAAGTAGCTTAAGGCACTTTCAAAGGAAAGTGATTTTCTCTGAAAGGACAGCATTTAGAAAGTGAAGCAACACTCCATTCACTTCGCACAGTGAATTGAAGTGTTGGAACAGACTGCTTCTCTTTCAGAGAAACGCATGTGAGTTTTTTGTGAATGCTTGTAAGTAGCTTAAGGCACTTTCAAAGAAAGTGATTTTCTCTGAAAGGACAGCATTTAGAAAGTGAAGCAACACTCCATTCACTTCGCACAGTGAATTGAAGTGTTGGAACAGACTGCTTCTCTTTCAGAGAAACGCATGTGAATTTCTGTTCAATGCTTGTAAGTAGCTTAAGGCACTTTCAAAGGAAAGTGATTTTCTCTGAAAGAACAGCATTTAGAAAGTGAAGCAAGACTCCATTCACTTCGCACAGTGAATTGAAGTGTTGGAACAGACTGCTTCTCTTTCAGAGAAACGCATGTGAATTTCTGTTCAATGCTTGTATGTAGTTTAAGGCCCTTTCAAAGGAAAGTGATTTTCTCTGAAAGAACAGCATTTAGAAAGTGAAGCAAGACTCCATTCACTTCGCACAGTGAATTGAAGTGTTGGAACAGACTGCTTCTCTTTCAGAGAAACGGATGTGAGTTTTTTTGTGAAAGCTTGTAAGTAGCTTAAGGCACTTTCAAAGGAAAGTGATTTTCTCTGACAGGACAGCATTTAGAAAGTGAAGCAACACTCTATTCACTTCGCACAGTGAATTGAAGTGTTGGAACAGACTGCTTCTCTTTCAGAGAAACGGATGTGAGTTTTTTGTGAAAGCTTGTAAGTAGCTTAAGGCACTTTCAAAGAAAGTGATTTTCTCTGAAAGGACAGCATTTAGAAAGTGAAGCAACACTCCATTCACTTCGCACAGTGTATTGAAGTGTTGGAACAGACTGCTTCTCTTTCAGAGAAACGCATGTGAATTTCTGTTCAATGCTTGTAAGTAGCTTAAGGCACTTTCAAAGGAAAGTGATTTTCTCTGAAGGAACAGCATTTAGAAAGGGAAGCAACACTCCATTCACTTCGCACAGTGAATTGAAGTGTTTGAACAGACTGCTTCTCTTTCAGTGAAACGCTTGGGAATTTCTGTTCAATGCTTGTAAGTAGCTTAAGGCACTTTCAAAGGAAAGTGATTTTCTCTGAAAGGACAGCATTTAGAAAGTGAAGCAACACTCCATTCACTTCGCACAGTGAATTGAAGTGTTGGAACAGACTGCTTCTCTTTCAGGGAAACGCATGTGAGTTTTTTGTGAAAGCTTGTAAGTAGCTTACGGCACTTTCAAAGGAAAGTGATTTTCTCTGAAAGGACAGCATTTAGAAAGTGAAGCAACACTCCCTTCACTTCGCACAGTGAATTGAAGTGTTGGAACAGACTGCTTCTCTTTCAGAGAAACGCATGTGAATTTCTGTTCAATGCTTGTAAGTAGCTTAAGGCACTTTCAAAGGAAAGTGATTTTCTCTGACAGGACAGCATTTAGAAAGTGAAGCAACACTCCATTCACTTTGCAGAGTGAATTGAAGTGTTGGAACAGACTGCTTCTCTTTCAGAGAAACGGATGTGTGTTTTTTGTGAAAGCTTGTAAGTAGCTTAAGGCACTTTCAAAGGAAAGTGATTTTCTCTGAAAGAACAGCATTTAGAAAGTGAAGCAACACTCCATTCACTTCGCACAGTGAATTGAAGTGTTGGAACCGACTGCTTCTCTTTCAGAGAAACGGATGTGTGTTTTTTGTGAAAGCTTGTAAGTAGCTTAAGGCACTTTCAAGGAAAGTGATTTTCTCTGAAAGAACAGCATTTAGAAAGTGAAGCAACACTCCATTCACTTCGCACAGTGAATTGAAGTGTTGGAACAGACTGCTTCTCTTTCAGAGAAACACATGTGTATTTCTGTTGAATGCTTGTAAGTAGCTTAAGGCACTTTCAAAGGAAAGTAATTTTCTCTGAAAGGACAGCATTTAGAAAGTGAAGCAACACTCCATTCACTTCGCACAGTGAATTGAAGTGTTGGAACAGACTGCTTCTCTTTCAGAGAAACGGATGTGAGTTTTTTGTGAAAGCTTGTAAGTAGCTTAAGGCACTTTCAAAAGAAAGTGATTTTCTCTGAAAGGACAGCATTTAGAAAGTGAAGCAACACTCCATTCACTTCGCACAATGTATTGAAATGTTGGAACAGACTGCTTCTCTTTCAGAGAAACGGATGTGTGTTTTTTGTGAAAGCTTGTAAGTAGCTTAAGGCACTTTCAAAGGAAAGTGATTTTCTCTGAAAGAACAGCATTTAGAAAGTGAAGCAACACTCCATTCACTTCGCACAGTGAATTGAAGTGTTGGAACAGACTGCTTCTCTTTCAGAGAAACGGATGTGTGTTTTTTGTGAAAGCTTGTAAGTAGCTTAAGGCACTTTCAAAGGAAAGTGATTTTCTCTGAAAGAACAGCATTTAGAAAGTGAAGCAACACTCCATTCACTTCGCACAGTGAATTGAAGTGTTGGAACAGACTGCTTCTCTTTCAGAGAAACGGATATGTGTTTTTTGTGAAAGCTTGTAAGTAGCTTAAGGCACTTTCAAGGAAAGTGATTTTCTCTGAAAGAACAGCATTTAGAAAGTGAAGCAACACTCCGTTCACTTCGCACAGTGATTTGAAGAGTTGGAACAGACTGCTTCTCTTTCAGGGAAACGCATGTGAGTTTTTTGTGAAAGCTTGTAAGTAGCTTAAGGCACTTTCAAAGCAAAGTGATTTTCTCTGACAGGACAGCATTTAGAAAATGAAGCAACACTCCATTCACTTCGCACAGTGAATTGAAGTGTTGGAACAGACTGCTTCTCTTTCAGAGAAACGCATGTGAATTTCTGTTGAATGCTTGTAAGTAGCTTAAGGCACTTTCAAAGGAAAGTGATTTTCTCTGAAAGGACAGCATTTAGAAAGTGAAGCAACACTCCATTCACTTCGCACAGTGAATTGAAGTGTTGGAACAGACTGCTTCTCTTTCAGAGAAACGCATGTGAGTTTTTTGTGAATGCTTGTAAGTAGCTTAAGGCACTTTCAAAGAAAGTGATTTTCTCTGAAAGGACAGCATTTAGAAAGTGAAGCAACACTCCATTCACTTCGCACAGTGAATTGAAGTGTTGGAACAGACTGCTTCTCTTTCAGAGAAACGCATGTGAATTTCTGTTCAATGCTTGTAAGTAGCTTAAGGCACTTTCAAAGGAAAGTGATTTTCTCTGAAAGAACAGCATTTAGAAAGTGAAGCAAGACTCCATTCACTTCGCACAGTGAATTGAAGTGTTGGAACAGACTGCTTCTCTTTCAGAGAAACGCATGTGAATTTCTGTTCAATGCTTGTATGTAGTTTAAGGCCCTTTCAAAGGAAAGTGATTTTCTCTGAAAGAACAGCATTTAGAAAGTGAAGCAAGACTCCATTCACTTCGCACAGTGAATTGAAGTGTTGGAACAGACTGCTTCTCTTTCAGAGAAACGGATGTGAGTTTTTTTGTGAAAGCTTGTAAGTAGCTTAAGGCACTTTCAAAGGAAAGTGATTTTCTCTGACAGGACAGCATTTAGAAAGTGAAGCAACACTCTATTCACTTCGCACAGTGAACTGAAGTGTTGGAACAGACTGCTTCTCTTTCAGAGAAACGGATGTGAGTTTTTTGTGAAAGCTTGTAAGTAGCTTAAGGCACTTTCAAAGAAAGTGATTTTCTCTGAAAGGACAGCATTTAGAAAGTGAAGCAACACTCCATTCACTTCGCACAGTGTATTGAAGTGTTGGAACAGACTGCTTCTCTTTCAGAGAAACGCATGTGAATTTCTGTTCAATGCTTGTAAGTAGCTTAAGGCACTTTCAAAGGAAAGTGATTTTCTCTGAAGGAACAGCATTTAGAAAGGGAAGCAACACTCCATTCACTTCGCACAGTGAATTGAAGTGTTTGAACAGACTGCTTCTCTTTCAGTGAAACGCTTGGGAATTTCTGTTCAATGCTTGTAAGTAGCTTAAGGCACTTTCAAAGGAAAGTGATTTTCTCTGAAAGGACAGCATTTAGAAAGTGAAGCAACACTCCATTCACTTCGCACAGTGAATTGAAGTGTTGGAACAGACTGCTTCTCTTTCAGGGAAACGCATGTGAGTTTTTTGTGAAAGCTTGTAAGTAGCTTACGGCACTTTCAAAGGAAAGTGATTTTCTCTGAAAGGACAGCATTTAGAAAGTGAAGCAACACTCCCTTCACTTCGCACAGTGAATTGAAGTGTTGGAACAGACTGCTTCTCTTTCAGAGAAACGCATGTGAATTTCTGTTCAATGCTTGTAAGTAGCTTAAGGCACTTTCAAAGGAAAGTGATTTTCTCTGACAGGACAGCATTTAGAAAGTGAAGCAACACTCCATTCACTTTGCAGAGTGAATTGAAGTGTTGGAACAGACTGCTTCTCTTTCAGAGAAACGGATGTGTGTTTTTTGTGAAAGCTTGTAAGTAGCTTAAGGCACTTTCAAAGGAAAGTGATTTTCTCTGAAAGAACAGCATTTAGAAAGTGAAGCAACACTCCATTCACTTCGCACAGTGAATTGAAGTGTTGGAACCGACTGCTTCTCTTTCAGAGAAACGGATGTGTGTTTTTTGTGAAAGCTTGTAAGTAGCTTAAGGCACTTTCAAGGAAAGTGATTTTCTCTGAAAGAACAGCATTTAGAAAGTGAAGCAACACTCCATTCACTTCGCACAGTGAATTGAAGTGTTGGAACAGACTGCTTCTCTTTCAGAGAAACACATGTGTATTTCTGTTGAATGCTTGTAAGTAGCTTAAGGCACTTTCAAAGGAAAGTAATTTTCTCTGAAAGGACAGCATTTAGAAAGTGAAGCAACACTCCATTCACTTCGCACAGTGAATTGAAGTGTTGGAACAGACTGCTTCTCTTTCAGAGAAACGGATGTGAGTTTTTTGTGAAAGCTTGTAAGTAGCTTAAGGCACTTTCAAAAGAAAGTGATTTTCTCTGAAAGGACAGCATTTAGAAAGTGAAGCAACACTCCATTCACTTCGCACAATGTATTGAAATGTTGGAACAGACTGCTTCTCTTTCAGAGAAACGCATGTGAATTTCTGTTGAATGCTTCTAAGTAGCTTAAGGCACTTTCAAAGGAAAGTGATTTTCTCTGAAAGGACAGCATTTAGAAAGTGAAGCAACACTCCGTTCACTTCGCACAGTGATTTGAAGTGTTGGAACAGACTGCTTCTCTTTCAGGGAAACGCATGTGAGTTTTTTGTGAAAGCTTGTAAGTAGCTTAAGGCACTTTCAAAGGAAAGTGATTTTCTCTGACAGGACAGCATTTAGAAAATGAAGAAACACTCCATTCACTTCGCACAGTGAATTGAAGTGTTGGAACAGACTGCTTCTCTTTCAGAGAAACGCATGTGAATTTCTGTTGAATGCTTGTAAGTAGCTTAAGGCACTTTCAAAGGAAAGTGATTTTCTCTGACAGGACAGCATTTAGAAAGTGAAGCAACACTCCATTCACTTCGCACAGTGAATTGAAGTGTTGGAACAGACTGCTTCTCTTTCAGAGAAACGGATGTGAGTTTTTTGTGAAAGCTTGTAAGTAGCTTAAGGCACTTTCAAAGAAAGTGATTTTCTCTGAAAGGACAGCATTTAGAAAGTGAAGCAACACTCCATTCACTTCGCACAGTGAATTGAAGTGTAGGAACAGACTGCTTCTCTTTCAGAGAAACGCATGTGAATTTCTGTTCAATGCTTGTAAGTAGCTTAAGGCACTTTCAAAGGAAAGTGATTTTCTCTGAAAGGACAGCATTTAGAAAGTGAAGCAACACTCCATTCACTTCGCACAGTGAATTGAAGTGTTGGAACAGACTGCTTCTCTTTCAGAGAAACGGATGTGAGTTTTTTGTGAAAGCTTGTAAGTAGCTTAAGGCACTTTCAAAGGAAAGTGATTTTCTCTGAAAGGACAGCATTTAGAAAGTGAAGCAACACTCCATTCACTTCGCACAGTGAATTGAAGTGTTGGAACAGATTGCTTCTCTTTCAGAGAAACGCATGTGAATTTCTGTTGAATGCTTGTAAGTAGCTTAAGGCACTTTCAAAGGAAAGTGATTTTCTCTGAAAGGACAGCATTTAGAAAGTGAAGCAACACTCCATTCACTTCGCACAGTGAATTGAAGTGTTGGAACAGACTGCTTCTCTTTCAGAGAAACGGATGTGAGTTTTTTGTGAAAGCTTGTAAGTAGCTTAAGGCACTTTCAAAGGAAAGTGATTTTCTCTGAAAGGACAGCATTTAGAAAGTGAAGCAACACTCCATTCACTTCGCACAGTGAATTGAAGTGTTGGAACAGACTGCTTCTCTTTCAGAGAAACGGATGTGAGTTTTTTGTGAAAGCTTGTAAGTAGCTTAAGGCACTTTCAAAGGAAAGTGATTTTCTCTGACAGGACAGCATTTAGAAAGTGAAGCAACACTCCATTCACTTCGCACAGTGAATTGAAGTGTTGGAACAGACTGCTTCTCTTTCAGAGAAACGGATGTGAGTTTTTTGTGAAAGCTTGTAAGTAGCTTAAGGCACTTTCAAAAGAAAGTGATTTTCTCTGAAAGGACAGCATTTAGAAAGTGAAGCAACACTCCATTCACTTCGCACAATGTATTGA